>NC_137781.1:16223770-16793696 GCF_963455305.1 Plecotus auritus | reverse complement strand
ATGCTTTATCTCTAGGTCAAGGCTCACGAAATCACACACATTAGAAAAGTGCACTTTCTTGTATGTCAGTGCTCATTTCCTGGGAGGAGCAGCTTTGCCTAAATGGCAGCAAATATTGGCAAGCAGTGAAGACTACTGCCATGGAATCAACAGGTATGTTGACTGGCTACAAACGTATCATCCTGGGACTGATTATAGCATTATCCTTCCTCCAGCCTCAAGTTCTTACATATTGAGAAATGACATTGAGGGGAACACCTTATAGAAACCAGGGGAATCCACAAAACCATTAAATTGTTTTCTCTGCCATTGACTACAGTTACAGGAAACAGTTTGGAGGACTGAGAATGCCTGTACACAAAGGTCACACAAGCCACAGGCCCAGGAACATTTTTGGATTTACATTCAAAAGATACACATTCCGTCTAATTTACTGCTGTCTCTCCCATCACTGTGAATACAGTGTTTCTGTCTCAATAGTAGTTTGACCTCAGAGTCTTACAACAAATGTCACAAAACTATGAAATTTTGTACTTCATGGCACATGGCTCCTTTGCAGTACATGGGGAGGAGTTCCCCTAAACATTGCTGAGAGTTATGTAACACATATTGTGAACAGAGAACATAATTCCTATTGTGAACAGAAGGATAGCAAAGGCCTCCTCTTCTGTGTGACCATTGACATCACCAATAACAAAGGTACTGGGATTAAAATTGAAACCAAAGTCATGCTGTCTTTCTTTCAAGGCCTTGGGCAGCAATGCAAAATAAGCTGGTTTGGGACAAAGAGTGATTTTCTGCCATCATGCTCTCCCTTCTGAAGCACTGACGGTTTGATGTCCCCACAATATCTGTTCACATCTACATGCTGACATTTCACAACAGTGCTTTCAAATCATGGCAGAAAGTGAATAGAACCAACACAATGAAAGGTACAACATAAAAAAATCATCTTTACCAAAATATCACAAACCACAGCCAGTGGTGTTCAGATTGGTGAAATAGAACCTATCCCAATCATCACAGCATGATGTGAGAACCACGAACTCCCTGAAAGAGGTTCCACTTCTTTGCTGAGGATAGGTTTCAGAAAAAACCCTGAGTCAGGCCCATCCCCTAGTCAGATATAAAGTAATGAAGATCCTGCCAAGCGTTCAGAGTATTTAGAATTTATTCAAACACAAGAGAGCACGTGGGGTTTGTAACTGATACACATTGTTCAGGTGAGCCAGGTGGTTGAAGGGAAAACACTTCAGCCACAAACACTCACTGTGACATTAATTGGATAGTAGGCCTGGGCAGGATAGCAGTAAAAGCAGCTCCTTCAATCCTCACTTGTACCTGCAACCTATGAGGAATCTAGCAGAGTGTATGTCCTGATAAAAAGGGATTATATTAAGGTAAATGTGTAAGATAGAGTCTCCTTCAGTGTTGTTATTCTGAGTAAGAAAAATGAAACATTCCCTACACATTTAAGGCTTTTCCCCAGTGTGAAATCTCAATGTCTTATAAGGTTGTATTTTTGGCTAAAAGATTTCCCAAAATCTGGACACTCATAAGGCTTTTCCCCAGTGTGAACTCTCTTATGGGAAAGGAAAAGATTATTTTGCCTAAAAGTCTTCCCACATTCACTACACTCATAAGGTTTTTCTCCATTGTGAACTCTGAGATGGCAAATAAGGTGAGACTCACAACTGAAGGACTTGCCACAATCCATACATTTATAAGGTTTTTCTCCAGTGTGAAGTCTCAGGTGTCTCATAACGTTACATTTTCGGGTAAAAGATTTCCCACAATCTGTACACTTATAAGGTTTTTCTCCAGAGTGAATTCTCTGATGTTGAATGAGGTTAGAGCTCTCACTGAAAGACCTCCCACAATCTGTATACACATACGGCTTTTCTCCAGTGTGAATTCTCTTAAGTTGAATGAGGTTAAAGATTTGTCTAAAAACTTTACTACATTTGCCACACTCATAAATCAGTTCTCCAGAACAGACACCCTGAGATGAAACAAGTTTCTGGTTGTGGCTGATAGCTTTTTCACATTTATCCCATTGGTGATGACTTTTTGCACTAAGGAATTCCTGTGAAACCGCACTGCCACAGTGTGGCTCCTCAGTGTTGGAGTGGCCTGATGCAGGAGAAGCTCTGAGGGAGCTTGGGAGTCATCCCCCACCTCCCTGCTGTTTGAAGGCACCTCTGATAAGTAGAAGCTGCACCTGGCTACAAATGAGGCCTTGTCCATAGCTTCTTTCCAGGAGGTCTCTCCGCTGGCATCCCTCTGTTGCTGATGAGGGTTTGCTCTAAAACCGGTTTCTCACACACGGGTCACTGAAGAAGCATTTGTGCTCAAAGTACTCTGCTTGTGACTCAGTAAGGTGCAAATTATCTTTTAACACTGAGAAACACCACTTACACAGATGGGATTTCTGGGTTGCTAGTGCTCTACTGGAAAATCTGACCTGTGACTCTCCTTGTACAGATACATTCTGATCAGAACAGGACTCATCCTCATCATTTTTATGCCAACAACCTGAAAACAGAAAAAAGGGGAGGAAATGAATGTTGACTGTGGTGACAGGAGGAAGTTCCATTACAAACTGTGTAGCAC
This sequence comes from Plecotus auritus, assembly GCF_963455305.1. Lineage (NCBI taxonomy): Eukaryota > Metazoa > Chordata > Mammalia > Chiroptera > Vespertilionidae > Plecotus > Plecotus auritus. The sequence goes on along the minus strand of NC_137781.1, from coordinate 16,791,083 downwards.
ATGACACCTTGGCTCCATGGAATTTTCTGAAAAGAAGAGATTTACAAGTAGGATTATAAGAGGCTTCTGTGGAGTTCTGGGCATCAGAAGATCATAAAGGAAGGAAGACTATACCAGGAATATTACACAAAGATGGCAAGCACCACATGGAAGTGAAGTAAGACATCCAGTACTTCCTTAGGCTAACAGTGTCCAGTAGGACTTGACTGCGGGTGACATAGGCAAGTTCTGCAGAATTTTGCTTATGTCTTATTCCAAGAAAAATTCCATAAACAAGTAGCTGGTGTTTGACACCTACTGTAGCATGTATGTGCACCTTATAACACATGTGCAGGTCAATGTTGAAGAATAATGCAGAGGCATCAGTGCAGAGGAACAGGTGATGTAAAAATGCCACAAAGGTGAACAGAGCCAAAAGCTAGGAAGTCACAGGTGAAATGACAAGTCAGAAGGTGTAAAGTAGTTAAAAGGAAAGGTAAAAAAGAGATGTAGGCAGTGGCACCTGCATCTGCATACTGATGGAATCAAGCCAATTCCTGGTATAATTGGAGCACAGCCCTTGTGTCATATATTCTGTTAGTTGCCAGTCAGATGGACCAGGCCTCCCCTCAGACCATCCTGCATGTTCACCCTGTGAAAAAAACTAGGGTTCCCCTCACCACTATCTCTACAAATACATAAAACCTAAATATTCCAAGAGTTAATTAAAGATGACAGAGGTGACCAGCCAGCCCTGGTCCAGAGCAATTCCACTTGCAAAGGTAATAGTACAAACACCAATTGAAGGAGGGTCTTTCAAGAACAGCCCATGGTTCATGTAAGTAAAGACTATAACCTGGCACAGACAGTCACCAAGGACCTTTATCTAGAGGAAGGGTACAGAAGTGGAAGCCATGGATCTAGATACAGTCACCCTCCCAGGGAGAGGTGAGCAGCAAATGGGACTATTAACCTGTCTGTACGACTCCTGGCTCCCGGACACATCATCCACTTTTTGAGAAAAATAGTGTTAAAGAAGTTTGTGGAGTCTATTTCTCAGGGCTCTCCGCACAACTCAGCACTAGCATCCATAGCACATTTGGCATGACAGTGAGGACAATCTGCAGAGCCTATGGTCTGGCTGTAGGAGACATAATGCTACAGGTGGAGAATAAAGGAAGAGAGGACATCACCTCAGACTATTAGAAGAGATGTGAAGGTCTTATCTACAGATGACACAGTGCAAAAACTTCCAGCATCACATCACAGTACGGAATTCTCTGAGCCTCATCAAGGATCCCCCACTCCTCCAGAGTGAAGGCAATGGCCACATCCTCAAAGTTCATATCCTGTCATAATGGGACAGTTCAGTCCATTATCAGCTTCTCTCACCGGATTTTACATTCATCATACACCTCAAATTCCATATCCATCTGCTCCTTGGACTTCTGAATACAGAGAAGATATCAGGCCTTTGTTTCATCAAAGTCACTCTCTCCTTATATTCCTACTGATGCTGTGTCTTCCCACAACAACAAGGGCAGTGAGCATATAGATAATACCTGTGCTCTAGGACTCACATGTAAGCCACACTGCCCCTTGTCAATACAGTGGGTGCCATGAACATAGGGTACAGAGAGAAGTTGTCCATAATGAGAGTGTGAGTGATTTGACACTGTTCTTGTCAGGCGATAATCTGGTTTTCCCCAGAATTCTCATTTCAAGACCCTGAAATTTTTGGTATCACTCTTCACCCTTTCAACCCCAATCCTGTGGTGCTGAGGCCATCACTTTGCACTGCTTCCTGCACATAAATATTTGCACCACACTTCTCTCACAGAGCTTCATTCCCAGAGACATCATGGCAAAGGTAACACAAGTATATCATGACTTGGACAGTTTTTCTTAATCAACTTTTTTTTCCAATACTCCGTTCACCACTTCTGTAATGTATTTCTCTCTTACAGTTCAGCCTTCCCAAAGCCAGCTGAGATGACAATGATGTATGCTATCTCATTCCTATGGATCACTGTAACAGCACTCCTCAACAAAAGGCAGGTGTGCACATATATTTCACCTAATCTCTGGACCAAGAATGTGCCACTACAACAGATGCTCTTTTCAGGAATTAGTCTGAAATTCACCATATCATATTATCCAGATATCGACAGAAATTAACTCCACCTTCATTCTCTCTTATGTCAATGTAAGACCCTCAACCATGAATGCACATGCCCTCTCCAAGGGCATGTCACTCTTTCTCCCACACCTCTCACACACCAGCACTCCCACTGTCCCAGCCTCCAGAATCATCTCCCTGACTTCCTACTCATTACTCAGCATGTGTAGTTTTGTGAATGCTTGGAAAATTCAAACTGAATTAAGTTCTATACCAACTCTCATAGTCCACACTCATTGGGGCAGCCTCGAGTCCTTCTATGATGGCCTCCTCCCTAATTGTTGTTTCCTTCAACCTCACCTATTGAGAATCTCAGATAGCCAGAGCCCACCTCTTCTGGTACTGCACTTGATGTCCCTTCACCTGTCACAGCCTTACTCACTCAAGTCCCGTGGCCTATGGCCCTCTATCCCAGGTCCAGTGTGTCTCACATATAACCACTCATGCCCTTATATAAATCAATCAGACTAATGACCACACTACAAGCCACACCAGGGCTCTCAACACAATCCTGGTGTGTGATTAACAGGTAAATATGCAACAGTTGCAGTCTCATCTTGTTTTAATTGCTCTTTGGTCTCCAATTAAACAGAAAAAAAAGTTTAAAAACAAAGATGATCTACAACTCTACCCTGGTCACTACACTCCTGACTACCTTTTAAATAAGTTTTCAACCTGAACTTCTCCTCAGAGTTCCAGATGCTCATGAACTGCTCTCTGAAATATCGCACACCATAACAGATAAAAAAATCTTTAGTTCATCACATTTCTATACAATCTTTTTGTTCAACCCACTGAATTATGGTTCGTTCACACTAGCCGTGCTGCCGTTGCAGTGTGGTGCAGTACTGCAATGCAGCGCAGCTAGGGTTAATGCAGGGTACACAGGTTTCCATCATGTTTGCATTGATGCTAATGTGCAGTGGTGCATGTTAACACAAATGCCCTGTAGCACGCATTTTTACAGGCACAAGGGGGAGAAGCAAACGCAGCGCAAAATGCATTTGTTTTGCTGCTAACACATGCGGTTAGAGGCCACGGTAGCGTTATTGATACCACATCCGTATCAGCAAAAAAATGCAGCCGCATCATGGCTAGTGTGACATGTCCTCTGTGTGTCATTTTCCCTGCTGCGCGCATCAGCAGTGGGAAAAAAACTGCAGTGGATACAAGCCCTAATAGCTGAAAGTCTTTGATGTTTTATTAACAAGTCATTGTGATGTACAGAATGTGGGAACAGGAAAAAATTGTGTTTGAGTAGAACTCTTAATCTTACCTCAGAAAGGCTCTGATACTGTGCTCTCCAGGGGCGTGTCTCCCTACATCACCACGATAACGTGTCTACGCATTCCCAGGGTGATGTTCGGGAGACGCGTCCGCGGGCATTACAAGGAGCCTCTGGAAGATTGAGAGGTTGTTCCTTCTACTGAATGGGCTGATATAAATCTGCCCACTCAGAAGAAGGAGCTGCGGCCCTGTTTCCCAACATTGCCATGTTAACACTACTGCTGGTGAAGGAGCGGAGGGGAGAGCAAGAGAACCCTCCACTCTTTCGGCTCGGTGGGCTGGATAGAACAGCTGAACGGGCCGGATCCCAGAGGGCAGGTGCCTTAGGGAACAGCTTAGGTGCAATGAGGTTGTTAATCTAGGCCGTAGTTTGCCCACGGCTGGCCTAGATTAACAACCTCATTGCACCTAAGCTGCTCCCTAAGGCACCTGCCCTCTGCAACCCCCCCCCCCCCCCCAGCCAGCGTTGCCTGTAACCTGTAACCACTTTAGCTTGCCTACTTTCCCATGCATGTAATTTCTACTTTCCCATGGAATCTGTGTCATTGTACCCAAAATAAGCAGCTGGCTTATGGGGAGAGTAGAGCAGATGTTTGTGGATGACCTGCTGCTCTCCCATTCTGCCCACATTAATGGAATAAACGCCATATATGAATCAACCCACTGTCTGCTACATTTATTCAAGTAGTAACCAGCAGCCTGGACCCATTGGTTGTCCAGTTTCACTTTTAGTAATTTTATAGCAGTTAGTGAATCTAGATAATTAACATAAATGCTAATCACTACTCACCCCATGATACATCCAAAGATTTCATCTACATAAAACAATTTATATTTATTTTAAATTAAGAATGAATTTTTAATTAACCCAAATAAACCATTACTAGTTTAGAAATAATTAAAACACTTTTAGCTCATTTATTTACTGCCTAAATGTTTAAATTCTATTTTGAGGATACCTGCACATTTGTTCTCTAAATGTCTTTCTTGCATGTGCTAATGAAAGAATGCACTCTCAGAGCAGGCGCAGGAATAGTTAAAATAAAGCAGGCACAGCTCTGTTCCCAGAGAAGAGCATGCTGACCTCCCCCTCAGTGCTTATCAGTAAACGTCCTAGCTTCTGGTTTCTGTTAAAATTTCTGTTCTCACAAAGTTTTCTGTTGAGATAAAACATACCATTCCCGTGAGAATAAGTCAACATTCTATCTTGCCCCCCACCTGCGTGTAATTTTTTGCCTTTAAAAGCCTGTAACCAACCCTGGTTCAGGGCTCCAGTCAGCAGTCTCTTATTAGAGTTGTTGCCTGTGAGTCCCTGCGCCGCGCTTGAATAAAGAAACCTCTTGCTTTTGCATTGAGACTCGAGTTCGGCATTTGATTTGGGGTCGTCGCTCTGCCAAAGGGCCCACCGGGGGTCTTCACGGCCCTACACTAATTTAATAATCCTTGAACAGAAAGCTATGTACAATATCTTTTTGTTAAAATATTTTCCAGTCTGGCCGGTGTGGCTCAGTGACTGAGTGTCAAACTATGAACCAGGAAATCACCATTGCTTACCCGGTCAGGGTACATGCCCAGGTTGGGGGCTCGATCCTCAAAAATGGGGCCTGCAGGAGGCAGCAGATAGATGATTCTCATCATTGATGTTTATATATCTCCCTCCTTCTCCTTTTCCCTTTGAACTTACAAAAGTTATATATGTTAAAAGTAAGTATATAAAGTATATATGTTAAAAGTAAGTATATAAAGTATTTCCCTTTGAACTTACAAAAGTTATATATGTTAAAAGTAAGTATATAAAGTATTTTTCAAATATACAGCTTTACTTTGTTCATTTTACTTATAAACGACACATCAGTGAATGGCCTGTCAAATTGTATTTTAGGCCGTTGACTGGTGGAGTTCAGGTGTTCTAATGTATGAACTATTCATAGTTGACGGGGAGAATTTCGTAGTTGAGTTCTCTAGGTAAGACTCCACAAAATAAACTGAATGTGTTGTTACCTAAAAGGAATGGATCGAATTTCTGTAATTCAGCTGATGGGAAAACAATAATTTGTAGAAATGTGGTAGACAAAATTAGGATGAAGCAGTTAATTTCCATTTATAATCATGTAGGATGTATATACATAACCTTTTTGTTTCGTTATATTTTATATATTCAGGTAGATGTTAGGTTTTGTAGGGAGAGTGTCCTAATTTTTGTGCACTCCAAAGCAGTTAGCATGGGGCATGAGCCACTGGCAGAGCCGTTTAGAATGCGGGGCACAGAGCAGTTTGAAATGGGCGGCATGGAAACAGTGGAATGTGGGGTGCAGAGTTGGTGGGCGTGGAGTCGGTTGGTGTGGAGTTGGTTGTGTGCAGAGTCGGTGTGTGGAGAGTCGATGGACATAGAGTCGTTGAACTTCGAGTCAGTAAACGTAGAGTTGGTGAACTTAGAGTCGGTGAGCGCGGAGTTGGTGAGTGCAGAGCCTCTTCATGTATAAGAAGGGACTGTCCCTGCCTCCCCCTCGAGGCTGTTGTAAAGAGTGAATGTGCAAGGACATAGGGCACCTAGTGCAGGGCCAGGGATGGGCAGAGAGACGGTGCCCAGGTGAATCCAGAGTCTGTGAGCAAACCCTTCCTGCTGCCAGGCTTTGACCAGAACTGTGTCCACTGATGGGAGGTCCACAGCTTCCCTTCGACCAAGAATCCTGGGTTCTGGCGCCTGCGGGGGAAATAAACAGGAGATGGAGAAGCAGCAGCTACCACCCACTCCCAGTCGTTAGAATCCATGAGTGGGGCCAGCCTTGGAAAACGGCCCACCGAGAGAAATGGTCACATCTCGTGGATGTGTGTTCCCAAACTGTGAAGGCATTCAGGGGAGACTCAGCCCCCTAAGCACCCGGTGGTTCTGGGAGGGCTCCTAGGGCGGGAGCAGAGATGAGGGGAAAGAGCTGAATGGCTCGCCCATGTGTGCTGGGCCCTGGAACAGGAGTAAGTCCAGCAGACTCCTCCCGTGAGGGGGCCTGCGAGGAACCAGCCATGGCGTCCCACACCCAGCAGGTGCCTGACACCCAGAGGCCCATAGTATTGTTTGTTGTGTCTTAACCCTCATGTCCAGGAAACTGCCAAGAGCTGTTGGTTTTCCAAGAGGACGTGTGTAAACTGCTCAGATAGGAACTGTGTGTTGAACAAAAGCTTGCTCGAATAGCTATTTATTTCCAGCACCCAGGTCAGTGGAGTGACTGTGGAATCCAGAGGCCTAGACTCAGCCCTCAAACCCTGGACAGACTCTTAGCCCACCACTTCCTTGTTAAGGAGATGGGCTCAGCGAAGTCTCATGCCTGTCAGCAGCTGTACATGTCAGAGCCTCTTGCACCACATGTACAACAGATTGGGGCACTTTTAGGTTTCTGTGGTGCCCTTCTCTGACTTTCTGCTACTGGGTTGGTGCTGCTGCCGACATAGTGACCTGCTGATGGTGAAGAGTCCCTTGTTAAGTTCAGAGGCTTGACTGGGCAACACTTAAGGCCCTCAAAACAGACAGGGCCTGCCTGGCAGGGCATGTCCAGATTGAGGGCTCCTTCCCCAGGAGTGGCCTGTGGGAGGAAGCAAATCAATGATTCTGTCTCTTATCATTGATGTGTCTATCCCTCCCTCTCCTTCTCAAAATAATCAGGCTTCTCAGTGTGTGTGTGTGTGTGTGTGTGTGTGTGTGTGTGTGTGTGTGTATATATATATATATATATATATATATATATATATAATATAAATATATATATGTGTGTGTATACATGCACATATATATATACATGCATATATATACATATATACATAAAAACTAGTATATATATTTGTGTGTGTGTGTGTGTGTGTGTGTGTTAAAAGACACTCAAAACCAGATAGGGCTTGACTGCTGGGTTGCTGTTCTGTAAGGATGGATGTAGGTGGTGTCTATTGCAAAAAGGGTCTCTACTTGTTTAGCATGTGGGTTGAGCTGTGATTTGGGAGACCCTACAACCTTTTCAAGACATGTTAAACCTGATAAGGGGCCACAGAGCTGCCAGTCACCATATTCCTAGCTTTAAAGCCCTGTGCTGTCCGCCACTTTGTTCAGACACCACTCAGAGATGTTGGGTGTCTTCATCAGCTAGGCCACTGGGTCAGCATGTCTTTTAGTGGCTGTAGGTCTCCCAGCTGGGTCCTGTGTTGGAGTCACTTCTGTGCACCTGTGTTTTTGGAAGTGAGCAAGCAGGTCATGGAGGCCCTTCATCCTGGGGGAAGTAGGGTAGATGCATGGGGGGTGGGGTCTTTCCAGAGGGTGCCCCGGGGTACATCCTCACCCCACCCCTCTTCCTGCACTAGGACTGTGGACACATTCCCCATCAGTTCCTTGAGGAGCTGCTGGGGGACAGCATAGCCCTCGAGGCTGAACAGGTCCGGAGGATGAACCAGCCCGCCCTTCTGAGCTGGGAGAAGGAGCAGCTGTCAGAAGGTAGGTAGCAGCACCTGGTGCCTGGGAGCCAGCCTGGCTGTGGCTTCTCCCTCATCCAGGGAGCTGAGCCCTTGGCTCTGAATCTCATGTGTCAGCCCATCCTCACCCCAAGTGAATAGGATTGTATTCAAGGGCCATTTGGAACTGTTTCATTGCAATTCTCCCCAAGGAGGACATGAAGGGTCTGGCAGCTTTGATGTTAGAACATGAACTACAAAATAAGTGTTGCCAGATTTCTCAGCTCCCATGCGGACAGTCCCAGGAACTTCCAGATGACAGCTTGATGACACCCAGAGGATGTCTTAGATCTGTCCATGAGGGATAGAAAGCTCTGGATGGCAGGAGCCTTCCCCAGTGGTCACTAACCTCCAGTATAACTAATGCTGGGCATGATTTCCTCCGTCCATTTCATAATCAGAAAGATGGGTGCAGTCTGTTATCTGTCTCCCTGGGCAGGGGCTGCTTCATGTCTCCTTCTCACGGGAGCCAGGCCTCTTCCCCTCCCTCTTGTGTTTGCCCCCTCACAGCCCCCAGAGGAGGTGCAGGGTTGGCCAGGGGAAGGTGGGTGGGGCGGCAGGCAGTGCACCTGGCAATCAAATAGCTGGTTCCTGTGCTCAGCAACATCACAGGTGTACTGAGGGTGCAGGGGAAGGTGTGCTTAGATCTCTGCAGAGCGTATGAGGGCCTTGGGCTGTTTTTGGGGGTGGGGAAGGTGCTGCTTTTCCAATTCTGTTCAACATTCCTAAGCATCATGGAGAGGTTGTTGAAAGCAGCTGGATATCCCTTCTCTTCAAGGGTTTCCATCAGTTCCAAACCTAAAACCAGTTCACTGAACAATGAATCTGTGTGAGAAGTCAGTTCTTTCAGTGGTTTGGTGTCTCAGCACTTCTGGGACCAAGGGTGGGCAAAACAGGGATCCCTGCTCTGGGAGTTCAGGTTCATGGGGAGAACACTGCCCCCTGGTGGAATGCAGCAGTAGTGCCGGCTGGCAGGGACCTCTGGGACCTAATGTTTCTGTTAGAGACCAGGGAGGCTGGTGGGTTGGGAAGCCTCCCTGATGCAGGCCCTCTGTGTAGTTTGTGAGCCCTTTCAGGTCAGTGCTGGGGACTTCTTGGTGTTCCCACTCCTGCTGCTTAGCTGGCAGCTCATGAACAAAGCGTGAATGTACTTTTGCGTGGATGGTGTGGTGGCTTCTTGAGTCAGAAAGGCCTGGCTTCATGTCCTGGCTCCTCCACCTGATAGCCAGGTGACCTCTTTTAAACCTCAGTTTTCTTATCTGCAAAATGGGGGTAATGAAGCTGCCTCGCAGGATTGCTATGTGTATCGCGTGAGAGGAGACAGTGAAGCCTTAAGCTGTGCCTGGCCCCCAAGGCCCCAACAAAGGATGGCTGTATTCATCGCCCTTGTTGAATTAAAGGATCCCCATTGCTCTGGTTTATGGGGTGCTCGTGAGCACAGCACCCAGTATAGAACCAGTGGTTGTTTCCCAATAAATTGTTGTGTCATCATAAGAGCCTCTGAGGCGCTGGCCTTTAGGCAAGAGGAAATGAGGCTTGTCACCAGCTCCACTGCTGCACTTGGAGACACTTCACGATCATTTCCCAGGAGCACAGAGCCGCAGGGTGAGGCACTGAGTGAGTCAGGAGGTGGGCAGGGTGAGTTGCAGGAAGTGGGGACACATCTAATGCCGCAGAACCATACGATGAAAAATAGGTAAAACGGTGAACCCAGTGTGTATATTTCACCCCAATCTTCTTAACATAATTTTTATTGATTTCAGAGAGGAAGGGAGAGGGAGAGAGAGAAACATCAAAGATGAAAGACAATTGTTGGTTGGTTGCCTCCTGCATGCCCCGTACTAGGCAAGAAGCCCACAACCTGGGCATATGGTCTGACCTGGAATTGAACCATGACCTCCTGGTTCACAGGTTGGCACTCTACCACTGAGCCACGCTGACTGGGCTCACCCCAATTTTTAAAACTGTTATTTTTAAAGCAAATGCTGCAAAGGTGCCATCTGAATGAGCACAGGCTGTGACTTAGTGGAGTTTTCAGCTGTTAGTGTCATGGGTACCTTGTCAGGATGAAGTCCTTGGCGTGTTTCCATGTGATGACAGCATGCGTGGTGTCTGTGGTGTGTGCTGAGCTGGAGTTGGAACACGAAGGTTCATCTGGTCCACTGCTGAGCTGCCTGCTGCTTGGGGTCTCCAGTCTGTTCTGGCTTCTTGGGTGTGTGCTGCTCTCCTTGGGGGCGATGGGAATACCCAGCTTCACATGCTGCGGTGACAGCCGGCGTCCCCTCCAGGACCTTCCAGCCCCGAGGGGCTGCACAGGAAGCAGGTGGGGTGCAGCCCTAGGAGCAGTGCAGTGTGAGGAGGCTCCCCGGGCTGAGCATGTGGCCCTGGAGGGACAGGTGAGGGAGCACTCTGACCCCTCAAACATTCATTTACCTAAAGTCACGCCTCTGCTGTGGCAGGAAGGGGCCGGGAACGCCCATGCTTCTCGGGTGTGTGCTCCCCTTTCTTTTCTGCATTCAAGCTGTTTAAAAGCGAAGGAGGAAATATGTGTTGATCTCGCTTAGACGTTTTCAAGCACTTTAGGTATACTGTCTTATTCTTTTTTCAATGCAATTGTAAAAGAACAAAATGAAATCTCTGTCTGAAGGCCCTGTTCAGGGATGGTAAGTACTGGGCATACTTGCCCAGAGCCTCTACCACCTGCAGACATGCTGGTCAATTATCACGCCCAACACCCTCAGCTGAGCCACTCAGACCCCCACCACTCTGGGGACTGGCACAGAAAACGCCATGACTTTGCCATCTCTGTTAGTCTCTGAAATCCTTGACTTGATGGTCAGGTTAGAACTTGGTAAAAAGTGGTTCCAGCAGTTCTGCCATCTTGAGGTTTTACATTGGCCTCTCCACCATCGCCTTCTTTCTTCTTAAGCTTTGAGTTGCTTTACTAAAAGGCCCCAGCTGAGCCAGCAGAGGGGCCATAACCACCTGAGGAACCCTCAGGTGCCGACAGCAACAGCACCCTGTGAAAAACATAGGGCACCCAACCGAACATCCCAGACCCCTCCAACCTAGGACTCGGGGTGATGGGTTTCTTGGGGCCGGGGGCAGAGAGTGGAATCCCAGGACCTGGAATCTGGGCTCTGAATAGACTTTGCTTTTTAGCCTCCAGCCCTATCCTAGAGTTGGATAAAGAAAAACAGAACCTCCAGGGCACGGTTCAGGAGCTTCGGGGTGCCTCCATGGCCCTGCAAGAAAGCAGCATCAGGTGCACGGATCTGCAGGAGGAGAACCAGCAGCTCCGGAAGCAGGTAACGGTGGGTGGTGTCTGGAACATACAGGCAAACAGGTGGCCAGGAGGAGCACCCAGGTGTCGGTGAGGATGCGCAGCTGAGAGAAATGCAGAATGCAGGGCAGCCACAGTCATGGTAGCGGGACACGAGTCCTCATGCAGCAGAGTCCTGAGGCGGCATGACATGCCCCTGCAGCAGAGTGAATGGACACTATGGATGTCTCTGTGCCCCACTGCCTTCATGTTCATCTGTGAAATGGGGTAACGATGTGCCCCCTGTAGGTGTTGTGAGGATCATATGAGTTAGAGTAGGGAAAGGGTCCGAGCACATTGTAAGTGCTTACTGAAAGGAGCGCAGCGCCCTGTTAGAAAGCACAGGGCCGGCCTGGGAGGGAAGCAGTCATGGAAGCCACAGACGTGTGTGTAGGACCACGAATGGGCCACTTCACAGCTGGGTCTTTGGCTCTGCAGATGGAAGAGCTGGAGATGCAACTCCAGAACGAAAAAGAGAACAGCCAGCAGTGGGAGACCCTCACTGAGCAGCTCGTGAATGCCCTGGAGCAGCGGCTTAAGGAAGTTGACACCCTGAAGGCGGACAGAGCCCTGCAGGTAGGCCCCCAGAGCTCATGCCTCCCCTGGCGCCCCTGCCTGCAATGGGGAGCCTCCAGGATCACAGACATGTCCTGGTCATTGATCAGTGTTTCCTGGGTGACCAGTTTCCTTGCTCAGCTGCAGGTCAGAGCAGCAATCCTGGGCCGTAGCAGTGGGATAGAAAAAGGTATTGCCTCCCAGGGTCATTGGCAATCTTGGTGTTGTTTTTTTTTTTGTTTGTTTTTTTGTGTTTTTTTTTTGTGTGTGTGTGTATTGTTTTAAATATATTTTATTAATTTTTTTACAGAGAGGAAGGGAGAGGGCTAGAGAGTTAGAAACATTGATGATAAATATCAATCAGCCGCCTCCAGCACACCCCTACTGGGGATGTGCCCGCAACCAAGGTACATGCTCTTGACTGGCCGACTTTCCATCCACTGAGCCAAACCAGTCAGGGTGGCAATCTTGTTTTTGATTGACAGGACTGGGGGGAGGAGAAAGGAGGTGTTCCTGGCTGTGGTGCGGTGAGGCCAGGGATGCTGCTCCATGTCTTACAGCCCCTGGGACTAATAATGATCCTGCTCCAAATGTCCAAGGTCACCCTGAGAACCCTGGCACACCACCAGGGTGGATTCGCCTGGCACTATCACAAGTCCCAGGGAAGGCAGCCCAGCGCTGGGGCAGTGGCTCAGTGGTGCCACCCTGGGCCAGGTTTCACTCTTCCCGCTCTGCCAGCCTTGGCAATGGCTGTTGTACCTCCCCAAGAAGTGGGCAGGAAGGTTTTTCCTTGAGAAAAGTCCCGTTAAAGTGTTCTGAGAGATAAGAGGTTTGGGGTTTGCTTTAGAGTAAAGTTCACTCTGCGAATTGGACTTTAACACGGGCTGGGTCCTTGGCTCTACAGATGGAAGAGTTGGAGATGCAACTCCAAAAGGAAAAAGACAACAGCCAGCACTTAGAGACCATCAATAAAGTGCAGTACCAGGCCCTCATAGAGGAGCACAGCCGCTACAAGACCCTGCTGTGTCGCTCCCTGGAGGTGGAGAGCAAGGTGTTCAGGCGTAGGTGGGTGCCAGCAACTGTCGGGGTGACTAGCGAGGTCTCCAGGCTCCTGTCTCCCTTTGCTCTAGTCCCTCATGGTTCCGCTGGATCCACTGCTTCACAGGGAAGAGAAGTGAATGGAACGCCCCCGTCAGTGATGTGGTGTTGGTGCAACTGGAGGCTGAGGGGCAGGAGGGTCCACGAGGGGAGGAGGGTGTGCCCTGCTGATTCTGGCTCAGGGAAACCATGTGTCAGCATTGGGGTCCCTGCTCGCCTGGGGATTCCTGCCCCCTCTTCCACTTCTCTCCCACCCAAGAACAAGGAGGGGGTGTTCATCACAACTGCTGATGTTCGGGGATGCACTTCACCAGCTTCCATGCCTTTTCTTCCCTGTCAAAGTCTCAAAGACTGGGCTTCTGTGTGTGTTTTTAACTTTTTATTTGGGGAACTTTTGAATATATGGAAATGTACAGAACTGTATTGTGAGAGCCCCAGGTACTCATCCCCGATGTCAGTACTCCAATACTCTGACAATCTCATGTCATCTTTACCTTTGACTCTCCACCTCCATACTCCTTTTTTTAAGGTAAAAGTGATGAACATTGAAATTCACAAATCCCAACTTTGCACTTCTGCCAGATCAGGGCTTTGTGTGCGTGTGGTCAGCCAAAGTCGCCTGAGCTCCTGCTCTGGCAGATCCCGGATTGCTCCAGGTCCCGCGGCAGGTGCAGCCACATCCACAGCCTGGGGGAGGTGTGATGTGCATGGATTCCAACTCAGGAGAGAGTGGGAGAGATGTGGCTAAAGAGTGGCTCTCCCACACGTGGAGCAGCACAGGAGAGAGCTGTCGTCCACTTCCTGTGCTTGTGAGACACCCCTGCTCACAGCATTTCCCTTGATTCCTCCTCAACAAATGGTGACAGAACACAGGGTCTTCAGAAGTGGAAGCAGCTGAGGTGCAGGGAGTTTCCATCACGGGTCCCAGGAGGGCGTTGCGCCTGCAGAGCCTGCTGAGGGCGCCTCATGCTGCCATGAGATTTGGGGCCGAGACATTCATTTATTCACTCACCCCGTGCTTCCTGTCCACTCTCCAGCGCCTTCCACCCCTTTATCCTCCCAGTTCTCCATCCTCCGGGGAACCAAAACATCTGCTCCTACCAGACTCTTCCTTCCAGCCAGAATGAGCACCCTCTGCCTCTTGGCATCCCCCTCTCTGCCTCCTCCTGCACCCATCCCATATTCACGTGATGCTTAGTGAGCATCTACTGGGCGCATGGTGCTGTGTCTCGAGGTAGTTGGAAAGCCCCCAGCTGACTAATGACGGGAGACTTGTGTGGTGCCCACCCCTCACCAGGCACCTACAGGCTTTATCCTTCAGGCCCTATGATGTGTTATAACAGTGTCGTGATATTCTTAATATCTGCTCACATGGGGAAGGTTGGTGCAAGTGGCATCTGACTGGCTCTGAAGGAGGACTTCCTTGTCGTTCTGCCGGTAGCTCCTTGCTGGATAGACCTCTTGTGTTACTCGGTGGTGTCTGCTGGTTGCACAGAGAGCTGGAGCCCTTGGTGTGTCTGCAGCAGGGCTACAGGGTGGGAGGTGGAGGTGCCTGCAGCACAGGCTGGTGGCTCTGTGTCCATTTTTATTGACACCTGAGTGGGACCCTCACTCTTTCATTCCCTGGCACACATTTCCTGGGTGTGAAGCCTCGTCCCGAAGGTTCAGTGAGGAGTGAGACTCGCAGTCTCTGCCATGCAGTAGAGTTGTTACAAATGGTTGGAATGGCTTGATCCCTGTGCTTTTCCAAGAAACAACAGGGAAGCAGGAGTTGGGAACCCTAAAGGTCCATGGCCCCATTTGTCAAACCTGGATGACTTTTTCCAGAATCGTTACCCTGGATGAGAAAGATCACCGCCCTGAAAGCCAGGCAGATCCCCCACCCCACTTGGCACTTCCCAAGCCGGAGCAGCCTCCGCCCGTGGCTAAAGGCCACAGGACGCTGGTCTTTCAGCAGCCGCCACAGCAGGTTTCTGAGTCTGAGTCACCAGGAGTCTTGGCTCCTGGCAGATGGTACAAGGACAGCTGGTAGGGGCAGTAGAGAGGAGGTGGAGGGCTGCAGACAGAGGCTGCAAACCCTGGAACCCTGGGTGGTCTCTGTCAGCCTGTCTCTGGGTGTGGAAAAGTCAGGAAGGGTCTCTGGAAAGGGATTTGCCTGCGTGGGGAAGAGTGAAAAGGGATGACTCGCGAGGAGCTGCTGAGTCACCCTGAATAGGGGAGGTTTCAGCAGGAGGAAGGGACAGCCAGGAGCTAGTCAGGGACTCCCCTTGTTCTCTGCAGCCCTCCAGAGAGGCTGTGTGGGACCCTATAAACACTGAGACAGGAAGAAAATAAAAGCCCTGAGCTGAGGGGAGCTGAGCAGGAGGGTAAGGGGTGGACTGGGGGTGCCTGGAGGAGCAGGGTGTGTGGGTGTGCATGCGCCTGTGTGCCAATGGACCCTGGAGCTTCTTGGGCCCCAGCAGGCAGGCAGGCAGGCCTCTGGCCCCTACGCTTCCTGGCTCAGCACAGGGAGACTGCTCTGGAGCTGGGCGGAGGGCTCACCTGGCCCTGGTGAGGGGGATTAGCTCTAACGTGGGTGGAATTCCCTGAATATGTGCTGGTTTCTTTAAGAAGGGCGAGGAGTTCAGAAAACAGTGTTGGTGTTCCCTGTGGGCTAAGGGAGAGAGGCTGCTTACACAGGGACTGGAAGGGACCCTGGAGAAGGGTCGGGTGGGACGAGGGACACTCGATGCTGGGGCTGGAGGAGACCCCTGCCCATCGCCGCTGCCCTCAGCTCTGCAGAGAGAAGCCGCTCACAGAGGCTGTGCAGTCTCCTGTGTGTGGGTGCCTAGCGGGTGTGTGTCCCTCCTCAGGGAGCAGGACCAGCTCCAGCACGAGGCAGCGCTGCAGGAGCTGAGGAAGGAGCTGCAGGAGCTGAACACCGAGAGGGAGGCTCTGAAGCAGGCGCAGGAGGCGAATGCCCTGGCCGCCCAGGAGAAGGAGAGGCTGCTGCAGGAGGCAGACAGGTAACTGCCTCCAGCCCCTACAGTGGCATCTGCCAGGTTTCATTCAGAGCACCTCACTCAGCACCCACCATACTAAGCTCCAGTGAGTCTCCTGGTAATGGTGTATGTTTACCAGCCCGTCATGGTCCCAGCGGGACGGTCACAAGTTAAAGGCATGCCAGCTGGTGGCTGCGATGGAAGGATGGCAACACTGGATGCTGCATTGTCTAGGCTTGGATGACCGCCCCTCCCACCTCGATGATGGTGGTAATTGTATCGGGCGTGGGCCCCTTCATCCTCTAACACCAGCCATCCCATGAGGGAGAGACGCTTGGTCCTCAGCATTCATACATTCCCTATTGGTGAAGTCACCTCCTCACTGAAATGCACTGAACCTCCAAATCGTACTCACGGCCTTTCATGGGCCTGTCCAGTGTGTGAGAAATTGGAGTCGCCAGAAAGGCACATTTGTAGATGAGGTTGAACAAGACCTTTGGTTCCTGCCTTGTTTCAGCTCTCACACTGCAAACCAGTGTCCCTTTTGTGTCCATTGAGTGCCGTGGAGTTCTATTTTCATGCTTTTTGGTGGCGATGTTGCTGTTTGAATTGGCCCCCTAAAGGAGTGCTGAAGTGCAGTCTAGTGTCCCCAAGTGCAAGGCTGCCCTGGGCCTCAAGGAGAATAAAGGAGTGGCACGTGAGGTTCATTTTGTTCCAGGGTATGGTGCTCTTGGCTGTGAGTATATTACACAAGGTATCTTGATGACTTGGTCAGTTGACAAAAATGTGGCCAGAGACTCACAGGAACCGTCTGGGACAGTTTCACTATCCACTAAGTGAGTGTTTGTGGTGGCTTGCTAGAACTTTATACCAAGAATTTGGAGAATTGACTGCACTATTGTTATTCCTTTAAAAAAAGAAAGATGAGGAAAAAGTCTCAGAGAGATTAAATAACTTGTTTAAGTTCATGATCCTAGTTAGTGGCCCTGTCAGGATTCAATTCCCAGTCTTGTCTCAACTGAGAGGCATAATCATATGAAACCTTCCTTCCCACAGTCTTGTTTTAATATGTATTGGGGGCTACAAACTCAGGTGCCTCCAGTGGCCAGGCAGGTCCAGCAGGTGGGGGAAGGAGTGTCAGTGTTAGAGTAGACCCTCGTGGAAAATACACACCCTGAGGGCTGTCAGCTGCGAGGCAGGCCGCGGCTGCCAGGTCATTCTTTTTTTAATCTTTTTTTTTAATCCTTACCCCAGGATAATTTTTCCATTGACTTATAGAGAGAGTGAAAGAGAGGAAAGGAGAGAGAGAGAGAGAGAGAGAGAGAGAGAGAGAGAGAGAGAGAGAGAGAGAGAGAAACATTGATGAGGGAGAGTTACATCTATTGGATGTCTACAGCACATACCCCAACTACATGGGGGAGCAAACCAGCAACCCAGGTCTGTTTTCTTGATGAGACTTGAACTCATGACCCTTCTGGACATGGGCTGATGCTGTAACTACTGAGCCACACCTGCCTGGCCCTTTTGTTTATGCTTCTTCCCACCCTCTGAGAAGGTAGATACCTGAATGTTGATGTGAAACTTAAAAATTTTTAAATATTGATGAACTAATTAATTTACATTGTGATGTGGGTCAAACAGGGCACATCTCTGTTCAAATTGAGTCCATGACCCTCTGGTCATGTAAGCTTTCTGGTATAAATCTTCCCGCTGAAACCCAGTCGGGCAGTTAAGATGACAATGATGATGATGATTTCAGTGGATTTACACAATACTCCCCAATCTCATATTTTATTTGCCTCAGGAATTGACACTAGAAAGGGCTTGGAAGAGCAGGGCATAGACATATAAATTTAGAGCAAAAATGTTCTGATTCCATGTATTTCAAAATATTTCCGTCAAAGAACCCTTTGTTCCAAGTCGGCAGGTGTGCCAAAGCCTTCCATGGGAAGGATTCTCACAGGGTGCTCTGTTGAAGTGCTGTCTGAGCCTGCCTGTCCTGTCTCCCCCAGCCCACAGTGGGAAGCTGGGCTAGCCTCCTAGAACCCCAATGGACACAGTGTGAAAACCACTGATTTTATTCAACCCTCATTTACACATGGGAAACACGGAGGCCCAGAGAGGTTGTGGGTTTGATTAAGGGACACACCTGGGACTGAGGCTGGGAGTGCTCCTCAGCCCTTGGCCATGTGGCTCTCCACCCCCAGAGTCAACTTCTGGAGCCAGGCGATGAAGGGGGAGCAGAAGGAGCTGTGCACCCAGAGCAAAGAGATGGAAACTTCCGTGGAGATCCTGCAGCGGGAAGTGAGGCTCTGGCAGGCGCAGTACGAAGGGGCGAAGGAGGACCTGCAGAGCATGGAAATCTCGCTGAAGAAGCTGAGCAGCCAGTGTGAGGTGAGGCCTGGGCTGGTGGACTCAGGACACCGGCCTGTGCCCTGGGCGACAGCCTTGGCTCAGCCATGTCAGAATGGCTCCTCATTGGCGTCTGTGCTCAAAGACCACGTGTGACATTTGAAGGGGACAAACCCCATGACTGGTGGGGTTGTGTTACAAAACACCTTTCACCTGACCTTTGCTTTTTGCAGGGTCTGGATAGTGCATGGGAACAGCCAAGTACTCTTTTATTTCTGAATCCTTGACTGAGCTCTTTGCTCTTTGCTCACCCGTGTCCTCTCATTTCTTTCTTTCTTTTTTTACAAAAACATATATTTTACTGATTTTTTACAGAGTGGAAAGGTGAGGGATAGAGAGTTAGAAACATCGATGAGAGAGAACATTGATCAGCTGCCTCCTGCACACTCCCTACTGGTTATGTTCCTGCAAACAAGGTACATGCCTATGACTAGAATTGAACCTGGGACCCTTGAATCTGCAAGGTGACGCTCAGGGCTCATTTATTTCTTGCAATGAATTTGTGAGCTGGGGTTCACATCCTTGTCCCTCTTAAGTAGTGGGTTGCAACCCAGTTTGTCTGAAGCCAAAGGTTGCGATTTTTCTGCTAGACCAACCAGGATGATACTCTAGAGCAGGAGCAGACCAACCTCAGCCCGAAATTCATATCCAGCCCCTCCCCCCATGACCCTCACCGTCTTTACAGCAGGTGAATTATGTCTGTGAAACAAGAATACTTTTTAAAAATGTTTTTATTTTATTTTATTGATATCAGTGAGAGAAAGGGATAGGGAGAGAGGAATGGAAACATCCATGATGAGAGAGAATCACTGATGTGCTGCCTCCTGAGGGCCCCCTAATGGTAATCAACTCCACAACCTGGGCATAGTCCTTTACCAAGAATCTCACCAGGGATCTCTTGGTGCATGGGAGGATGCTCAACCAACTGAGCCACACCAGTGGGGCAGCTTATTAATAAGAGGTTCTACATTGTTTTTTTAAGATTGTGATTAAGGCCTCAGAATCTGTTGTACATGTTGCACTTGTGGCACATCTCAGCTCAGACCGGCTGTGTTTTCAGTGCTCGGTGGTCACAGGAGGGCCGTGGTTGCCTGATTGGAAAGTGCACTTGGCCATCCCCATGTCATTGGCTGTGTTGGTCATTCCCACTGGTGCAGATCATACCAAAATAGCCAACTTTGAGCACGTGGCCTTTTTCTTCTTTTGGGAACAGATTCCCAGCAGTGGAATCACAGGGGCACATGGTATGTAAGACATTGTTGACCTGTGTTTTAGGTGCTCTCCCATGAGAAGGAGAACTTCAAAGAAGAAAAACGTAGGCTCAGAAGGAAGATTCAGACGTTGGCCAAGAAGAACAGGCAGCTTCTAAAAAAGAATGGGTAAGACAAGGCTCGGAGCATGTACGGGGTGTGGGTTGACCTGTTAACAAAGCGGTCCTGGCTTCCAGTTCCATGCCTAGGCCTCAATATGCTGGGCAGAGAGCTCCCTGGCGCACTGGTGTCCCAAGGGCAAGGGGACAGACCATCTTCCCAGTGCATCCTCCTCTCGTTTTCCCTGGAATGGTTCTACATTTCTGCAAGTAGGGGTGATTGGCTGCCAGATGGTTCTTAATCTGCTTTTGGAATTCAGTTCAGTTTTTAAAATATGATGGCGGTAAAGAGTGGTGCCTAAGGAAGGAATTCAGATTGCACGCTCAGCCCTTTCTGTGTGTTTTCCCTTAATGGGCTGGATTGAGGTTCTTTGGTGCACTGTGGTTGTCCCCCTTCTGACGACATGACACATTCCTGGCTTTGGCGTAGGCCCTGCGAGGTGCACAGAACCAGTTACCCAGAGGCCAAAAACTAGTATGTGTGATGTGATGTGAGCAGAGCTGTGTGCACAGCAGACAGATGTTGAGGAGCTTCATAAAGGCCTAGAAGGAAGCGTGGTGGTAAGAGTTGGGATGCTGCTGCTGACCCCGATGGGGACAGGGCTAGCCAGTGTGGGAATGTGATGGTGGAAGAATGGTGGTCTCGGTGCAGGGAAGGTGCAGGCAGTGGCAGGAGGGAAGGCTGCAGCAGGTGGCACTCAGCTGTGGAAGGCTTCCATGCAGGGCTAATGAGTTGGGTCCACTGGGAAGTGTGTTTTTGGGATGTTGATCTACAGGGCCCAGGGAGCTGCCGGAAAGGAGGGCAGGAGGAACAGCGTTGGTGTTGGAAATCTTGAGGTTGGAATTCAAGTAATCCGAGATGCATCTTGTGGGTCCAGGGTGGTCTTCCCCCCTCGGTGCTGTGCTGCTGGACTGTCCATCCTAATGATCAGGAATTGCTGGCCATTGGGACAGAGGGACATAGTTACAGTGACCAGAGAGGCACTGTCCCAGCTCCCTGAGTTCACGGTGCTGCTTAAATCTTGTCCTGGATTCTTCTGCTCATCTACAGGTGGTTGGCCACCTACCCAGGATGGTTTACATGGAAAGCCACACTGTAGTTTTGGGGGTGAAATGACTGTGGTCTGAGTTGGCTCTCTGTGACACAGCAGGTAAAAATTACCAGCAGAGGTTGGGCAGGTGCCAACTAGAAGAGTCAGGGACTGGTACCCAGGGGGTGATCTAATGATGGTTTTGCATTAGACGGTGTCTGCAGGAGACCAGGGAGTTGGCAGGCTTGCTGAGCCTGCTCTAAGCAGAGTCTTCTCCAGTCTTGGGAGGGTTACAGGGCCTGTCCTCCATGAGCTTTTGCACCTAGGGATGGAGGGTTGGTCAGAGCCAGACAGGAAAGCGCTCTAGCAGAAGGCCAAGCAACACAGCTGTGGGAAGAGAACAATACAGTGCCAAGGGTGCTGGTAGCAGAGCAGGATTAGTGGTCAGGGGCCCAGCAGTTTGCAAGCCATCACTTTGTATGGGGTGCATACTTCACGGTGAACTCGCAGAAATTTCATCTTATTGGCGGGACCTCGGCAGCTTCATGAATGACCGAGTCTGAGCTGCTGCCTTGATCCAGAGGACTCATTTTCCAGCAAGGAAACCAGGGTCTGAGATGTCAAGGCCCACGGGTTTCTGACCCTGAGTTTCACATGCTTCGGGGCTTGCTCTCCTGAGATGAAGTTCAACCTGATCCTCGGTGCTTCAGCAGGTCTCCTCGACGTGTTAGGGTTTCCCGACCCAGGTCATGTGCTTCCATCCCCATATTCCCAGCTCGGCAATCAGTAATGCCATGAGCACCATGATGTCTGAATCCCAGGAAAATGCCGGCCCTTCTGGACCAGGTCCCAGACTTGGCCAATGAGTCAATTTATGTGTTTTATTTTAAAACCAGATTGTTTTTCTTTCTCCCGTATTTACAGAGAAAACGTATATTTCTTACCAACAATAAGAGAAGAGGAGGAGGAAACAGTCCTGGATTCCTGCGAGTCCCAGGTTCCTGTTCCTAGGAAGTGAGTTGATTTCATGGCAGTAACTTAAGCACAGATCAGAAAGCTTGCTCTTTCACGAGTGGGGAAAGCTGTAGCCATCTACAGCACTGACCAGTTTGGTGGGCCTGCATCTTCCCCTCTATGGCAGGTCCCCTGTGTGCGGGTCTCTCCCAGCACTGACAGAATGTAGAGTTTCTTTCGGTCCCACTCTGCCCTCAGGGTGATCCTATGAGGGATGGCGAAGGCCAGCTGGCCATAAGCCTGTTTAAGGGGGCAGAGTCTGTGATTTAGAGCCACTAAAGCAGTACCAACAGGTTGTGTCTTTAGGTTTCAGGACCTAGAAAACCATGTTTCTGTTTTGGGAAGGAAGTTTGGGCCAGACACCTGCCTAGCACCCAGGGTCTTCAATCACAGTAACCTCGAGGTTTCCCCTACATTCCTCTGGAGTCTCTGGACCACAGGGTGATTCACAAACACATTTCCTTCTCTAGAGTAGCAGCCCCGGTGGAAGGGGGAGCAGGGAGCAGGCTTGGTCCCTGAGACTGTCGGCCTCCTCCGTGCAGCAGGGCTTCCCCTGGTGCGAGCCTGAGACCCAGGAGCTGGGCCCTCAGATTGTCCTATCCTTGCCCATCCTTGAGGTCATATCACCATGAATCCTGCAAGACCTCTCTGTTGAAATCACAGAACCCCAGAATATCCCACCTTCTGCCTGACCCTTCTGTTGACAGGGAAATGAGGCATCAATGAGGAAGCATGGTGCTGTTCTGTGGCAGAGCCTGGCTTAGATCCCACATGTGGTTCTTATTCTATTCAAATGCCTCTATTTCTGGTTATCTGCAATGTATTACTCACCCTTTCAATTCAATGTTTTCATTTACTTCTTTAATTTTTGTAACCTCACTTGAGGATGTTTTTTCCATTGATATTTAGAGAGAGTAGAAGGGAAGGAGCGGGGAGAGAGAAACATCAATGTGAGAGACACATGGATTGGTTGCCATCCTGTACACACTCCGACTGAGGCCAGGGATGAACCTGATTGGGTATTTGAAGTTCCATTTCCCGTGAGGCTCGTGTGGGTTTCTGTCACAATGAATGCTTCTGCCGTCCCTGGGTCTGTGTGAATTTACTGCAAATCGTGTTCTACCACTGAGCCCCACATATGAACATTGTGGTGCTGGCGAAAAGCACCATCCTTCTGAACCCCAAATTAACAGCCACTTGTCTGGCTAGAGGGACAGTGAGGGTTGGCAGTGACCTAAACCTCTACTTCTAATAGGAAAAAGTGGTGGAATGGAGCAAGAAGAGCCGTTGTAAAATTCTTCCAATGCAAAAACAACGATTCTAGAGAACCAGTGAAGGCAACCTCAGACAGCCCTCCTGGGACACTGGAGGCCACACCCTCATGCTCATATTGGGCAGAAGAGCAAGATGCCCCCAGCGGGCCACCTCCAACAGGTAGGAGGGGTGACTTGGCTGCAGGTGGGAAATGAAGGGGAGGATCTCAGGTCTCCCTCATGGGCAGGGCAGCACCAACGAGAGGGCGTGCTGGGTGTGCACACGTGTGTAGGAGCCTGAAGGGGGTGTGCTCCCCCCTTAGGTATGTGAACAACCAAATAGAAAATATAAACCCATGTCAGTGAGGGGCAGTTGTGTCCCACAACAATTTAGTTCTGCTAGCATGACAAGCCTCGCCCATCACATACAGCTGGTGGGTCCTGGAATGTGCAGAGCAGGTCTCCATACCGTTACTGTAGAGAGAGTTCACGAGGGTAAGATTCTCGGTTTCTTGTGTCTGCCAGGCCTAGGATAAGCCATTTCTGGAGGGAGATCCCGGTGCATTTAACATGTCATGGACATGTGCAAGGTCTTCAGAAAGGCCTCAGGCTCTAATATTTCCGTCCCTCTGAAAAGCAGGTGCGGTCCTCTTCTCCCACCTACCTGGCCTTGAGTCCTCCCATCAGGTGTGCACTGTACCTGGTCATTTACGGCTTTCGTTGGGAGTGTGCCCGAGGTTCCGAAATGGATTTCTAGTAGCATGAGCTGCATGTATTTCATCAGATCTGAGAAGCTTTCAGTTATAAGCTGCACGATTATGTGCTCATAACAAGGAAATGAATGGGTGGTGGCAGGGACGATGATGTCAGAGTTGCCACCTAGCCGACAGTGACTGTGAGAGATGCTCGAAGCTGCATCCTGACTTCAGAGAAGTAAGGTTTGGGGGTGAAAATGTGCATCGATTAAACAAAGCCATTGTCTTAAACATGGTTTAGTTTTCAAATTCCCTTTTAAATATCTTGTGTAGATTATTTACCTATAAAACTGCCCTGCATGCCCCCTGAATAAGTTAAAATTGATGAAGGACACTAGGGCTTTCTGAAGACCAGGGCCATGCCTGAGATTCGTGTGCTCTCAGTGGCTGGTGTTACAGTACCTGACTGGACCCAGGGCCTGTGACAAGCTGCCTTCTGAGTGTGACGTGTGCACAAGCCTCTCTGGGTGGCATTCACCACCTCACGTCCCGGTGTGTCACTGCAGATGAAAAAATGAAGTGTGCACACGCATGCCCACTGGTAGGAACTAATGCTTGCATTCCCAGTCTTTACAGCAGGTGAATTAGCTCAAATGCCCAGGTGCAGGTAAATGCTAATGAAGCTCATTAACATGTGTTTTATCTAGAGGGGTTCTGTTGCCTCAGGTTTTCATACTGGCTCCTTGAATGTTGTGACATTTATCACCTCAACTTGTGTTATTGTCTGAGTTGACTTAATGAATAGAATTAACTGAATTGAGTTAGCAAACCTTTCAAAGAAAAAAATGCTTGACAGATCAAAACTGTCTTTTGGATGCATGAATGAGCAGGTCAGAGGTAAATATTAGTAACACCAGCCATGCAATGGTGCTTCCTGGGCTCAGCACCCTTTAGGGAGTTGACCTGCTCTATCTATCGCCTTTAGTCCTAACTGCCGGGTGAGGTAGGCACGATTCCTATCCCTTGTACAGAGCTGGGAAAGTGAGGTTTGACAGGGTTAAGCACGGGCCCAGAGAATAAGTGTTGGAGCTGGGATCCGAACCCGGGTCTCACGGATTAGGGGGCCTGAGCTTTAACCCCTGTGAGCACTGCCTGCACTTCAAGCTGCTTTGGTCTCTGAAGATGCTGAACCAGCCTGGGGCCCAGCATTGAGTAGTGGTTCCTTATCCTGTGGTGTGAGCTGTGGTCAGCAGGTGGCGCTGTGGGGAAAGAAGCAACCAAGGTTCCTCTCTGGACTTGAATCCTCAATCAGAAATCCAGTGAATCAGTTATGTTCATGCACATGACATGCTCAGAAAGTTAGACCAATTGTCTGCTCTGGTCAGACGATAATTTAAAGGTTATTTCTCTCTCCCTCTCCCTTCCTCTCTCTGAAAATCAATAAAAACATATTTTTAAAAAAGGATGAGTGAGAAAAGCCTAAATTAATAAACATCCTTACTTAATAATTTAACACATTGAAATTAAAAATGGTCTAACGCATCAGCTCCTAGGGCAATACAGACTTCTCCTCACGTGGTAAGTAAAGCATTGGCACAAGCAGTGGTCGGCAAACTGCGGCTCGCGAGCCACATGGGGCTCTTTGGCCCCTTGAGTGTGGCTCTTCCACAAAATACCACGGCCTGGGCGAGTCTATTTTGAAGAAGTGGTGTTGGAAGAAGTTTAAGTTTTAAAAAACTGTCTCTCAAAAGAAATATCAATCGTTGTCCTGTTGATATTTGGCTCTGTTGACGAATGAGTTTGCCGACCACTGGGCACAAGGATGCCACTGAAGTAACTCAATGGAGTCAGAGCCTAAATGATCCACCGAGTCCTGGTTCTGGTTGTGCTGTGGGTATTGTTTACATCTCTCCTGGGCTGGACAGGATTCTCATTTCCCAAGTGCTTTTAGCCAATGTAGCGTCTCTTGTTGTTATTCAACTCATTCATTTGCCGCTTTGTGTTGTTTTCTCTTTTCCTTCTTCTCTCCATTATCTGGGATAACCATTTAGGCGCTCGGCGCAAAAAGAACGAAGGGAAGAACAAAGAAAAGCCTCCAGCGGCCCGCCTGGCATTGTTGAAACGCTTTCAGTCCTCGTCTTCCTTGGACATCCCACCCCCTTCTAAATAGACTCTCCCTTGTCCAGACACTGGCAATTCCTTTCCCGTTACCAGTGCCTCCCCCAAATACCCTCCCTCGTTTATGAAAAACAAAAAACCAACAAACAAAATCATCAAAAAGAAAACACATAAAAGACCACCAATGACCCGTACCGAAAGGCCGGAGGACCCATAGTGGCCCCCCCTTCTAACCCCAAAGCAGCTCCTGAGCCTTCAAAGTACCAACACGCCTTCTGAGGACAACCGCCTCCTCTCCTGTCTGCCTGCTGGAGCGGCTGTGGAACGAGGAAAGGGGTTCCCACACTGCTTCCATCTGTTCTGCTAGTGACAACGCTGCACCAGCCCTAAGGGTCACACACCCATATGTGGAACTCCTGTCTGTGCCTCCAGACACTGGTATCTTTTGAACAAATCCACTGTGGCCTGGGAGGCTCACAATGCAATGACAAACTGACTTCCCAGAGGCAGACACCATGTGAGCTTGCCCTTTACAACACGTGTTTGCTACTTCACCTCTTTAAAGCATGTGTGTGCATGTGTGTGTGCATGTGCGGGTGAGCAGGTACATAGATGCATGCAGTTGCTCAGGGCTGGGCCCTTGTGGTCCGGAAACTCGACTGCCTCTCCCAGAAGCCTGGTGGTCCCAGGAGAAGCCCAGGCCAGTCAAACTACGAAGACCTCAAGGACCTGGGTGGACCCTAGAGTCAGGCTCACTGTTAACCCTTAGTGTTGCCAAGCCAGGCCTGGGCCCCACATCCTTCAGGCCTCGGTGGTCTTCCAGGCAGGTGGCCTCAGCCTTTGCCTCTCTCCAGCTGGCTCCTAGGGCCACACAGGGAACTGCCTCCCCTGCTCACTTTTCTATCAACACTGGGTCTGCCCAGCCTGGGTGATGGGGCAGAGAAAAGCCCTGCCCGCCCCCTCCCAGCAAGTGTCCACAGTGTGCAGAGGGGAGCGTGTGTGAGAGGCCGGTGCAGCCTGATTTGGAAAGTGGCTGCAGCGCCCCAGTGTCCCCCATCGAGGATGAGACTTTAATTTTTTATTTCTGAGTGACTTCCTAGGTTAGAAACCAAATTTATTACATACATGTGTTCACACTCCTGAAAATATATGTGCTTTGAGGTGTCCCCCAAATATATGTCCCCCCAAATGTAAACACACTTTAACAGCTGATAACTCAATTTTCACTCCATTTCAGGGTTAACGGATTTGACGTAATAGGTGAAGCCAGACTAAGCTTTGAACAAAGAAGGTGTATCCTCTGGACTTTCTTTTGGGGACACAGAAAGGATGAGGTGTCAGGTACAGAATGGGCCACAGTCCAGGCATCGAGGCCGCTGTTGACAGAGGATGTGCACAAACAGAACGCAGCGATCTTGGTGTTTGCGATTCCATTGCTTCCTCAGCAGCAGCGCCTGGACCAGAACTAAGGCGAGCGATGGAGGTGCAAACAACAAGAATCGTTCCTTCGGATTGGTGTTTGTACATATCTCTGCATAGCTGCCCTGGATTCCTCAACTGTTGTCTGTTGTCCACCATCAACTTTATCTTTTATGGATCCCCATAAAAAGCCTAGTGGAGAAATTTTCTTCGTTCAAAGCTTAGTCTGGCTACACCCATTTCTTCCAATCAGTTAAACTGGAAAAGGGGTGAAAATTCAGTGAGTTATCAGCTGTTAAAGTGTGAGCACATTTTTTGGAACTCCACATTCTGTTCCATTGGGAGTCATTCTCTTCCACCGGAGTCTCACCTGATTGTACATTTGGGGGTGGGTGGGCGCCCTTTATTTATGTTCAACAGGCAGTCACTCTTTCCCTGTGGGAGTTGATATATTTCTTTTCACTGTGTACACATTTTTTGGACCACCCTATGTTTACATTCCATAGGGAGTCATTCATGTTTATCAGGAGTCTGACCTCTGTGTACCTTTCTTGGGGGACACTCCATGCTTATGTTCCATATGGAGTCATTCATGTTTATCAGGAGTCTGACCTCTGTGTACCTTTCTTGGGGGACACTCCATGTTTATGTTCCATAGGGAGTCACTCATGTTTATCAGGAGTCTGACCTCTGTGTACCTTTCTTGGGGGACACTCCATGTTTATGATCTATAGGGACTCATTCATGTTTATCAGGAGTCTGACCTCTGTGTACCTTTCTTGGGGGACACTCCATGTTTATGTTCTATAGGGAGTCATTTTTTTTTGCATCGGGAGTCTCACCTGCTGCTGTGTGTGTTTGGCCAGGTTCCTGACACATTTTCTTTCCTCTTGTTACTAAAGGTGCTCATTGTGGGATGTTCTAAACTGGTAATTTGGGTTCTATAAAGATTTTCTCCGTTTGAGCTAAAGACTGAGAAAGAAATGTTAAGATGGTCGATTTTCTGAGTGCATTGATTTGTGTATTAAATAGCTATTGATTCTGGAACACAAGGACTGGTTTGTAATAAAATGAGATGTTGTAGAATTGAGTCCTAGTTTTCCTCACCTATTGTCACTAGCATTGCTGTTGGGGCATTGGGTCTCCGGGCTCCCTGCTCAGCTCGCCCCCCCCCCCCCCCAGTCTCCCCAGCCTTTGGAATCCACCAGCTCCCTTTGCCATGAGGTCAGAGCATGGGAAAGCGAGGTTTCCTGTTTACCATACAAGAGCATTTATTTTCGCTCCTATTAGTTGAATCCCATTTTGATATGGGATTTATATCACAACAGGAGGTCACCTTAAAGTGATCCATTGGATTTTTCCAAGGCCACTCAACCAGGAAGTGTCAGAGGGAGGAGGGAGGGAGAAAGGCATGTAGAAATCCCCTCCTGACCTAATCTAATGGTGTCTTGTCCAGCTGCCACCTGCATGTCCCCTTCTTCCTCACCAAACCTCTCCTGTTGTAAGGTGCCTCCTCTCACCTCCTTTCCCATCTTCCCTGGGGTCCTGCAGCTGTGGGAGCTGCCCACTCAGCGAGCTGCCCTCCCCAATGCTTTGAGCCAAACTGAGCAGCGGCACCTGCAGGCCTCTTCCCCTGCGCCTTTGGCTTTTGCAGGATCTGACACCGGCCAGTCACCCCTTGGAGCTCTCAGCCTCTGTCCCATGATTCTCTCTCCTCTGGGACAGCTCTTCAGGGCTCTCACTGGCCAGTCGCTCTGTCACTCACTCATTCCTTCCACAAACACTCATTGAACACTCCTGTGTGCTCACTCCCGGGTTCCATCGTGGAGGCAGCTCCCTCCCTGCCCCTCTGCAGGGCTGACCACCTGCTCCTCTAGCACTGACCACTCCTGAGCTTCAGGCCTCAGGTCGGCTGCCTTCAGACCCCCTGCCCTCCCTGCAGGCTTCCTCCACTCTGCCACCTCCACTGGGCTCCCTACTTATCCAATCACACAGCTGTCAATCACAGAAGCCAAAAGCCCGTGGTGCAGGCTGGACCCCTCCTCTCTCCACTTCCCACAGGTGATCGCCCCCCTGAACCTGGGAATGGGTCTGGAATCTGCCTGCCCATCTTAGCTGACTGTTCTCATCCCAGGTCCCCCCGACACCCCTGTCCCTGGGTCTTGGCAGGGTCTTGTCAACTGGTCTGCTTGCCTCCCGCAACTTCTCAGCCCCATGGCAACTCTTGGCATTCACCCAGGGTGACTTTCCTTTTTAAACCTCCCCTCCCTCAGCCTCCACACTAGCTACACCATTTCTTAGCGGTCTAGCTTCTCCATGGGTCACTTCAGGGTGCACCCAATCCTCTGTCACTCTCCACACCTCTGCCTCCAGCCCCAGACAAGCTCGCACACATCTGCAGCTTTCATTGCAATCTTCCCAGAAGGCTTCAAACACCTCTAGGTCCAGCCTCTCCTGGGAACCTCCAAATCTGTCTCCAGCTTGGATGTCCCAAGACACTGCCAACACAAAATGCTCATGCCCTAGCCGGTTTGGCTCAGTGGATAGAGCGTCGGCCTGCGAACTGAGGGGCCCCAGGTTCGATTCCGGCCAAGGGCACATGCCCGGGTTGTAGGCTCTATCCCCAGTAGGGGACGTGCAGGAAGCAGCCGATCAATGATTCTCTCTAATCACTGATGTTTCTATCTCTCTCCCTCTCCCTTCCTCTCTGAAATCAATAAAGAAATATATTTAACAAAATGCTCAGCACACCATTCACCATCCTCCCCCTCCAAAGCCTCTGTG
Source organism: Plecotus auritus (assembly GCF_963455305.1). Classification (NCBI taxonomy): domain Eukaryota; kingdom Metazoa; phylum Chordata; class Mammalia; order Chiroptera; family Vespertilionidae; genus Plecotus; species Plecotus auritus. The sequence continues at coordinate 16,761,096 of NC_137781.1, read as the reverse complement.
CTCCTCCTCTCATCACCTCTGTCCCCTTCATCCAGACCATGTTGGGCCTCCCTCTCCCTTTCCCATGTCCTGTCCATCACTCCCTCAGCTGCTTCCAACTCTGATGTCTCCCTCACATACCAACCAAGCCCAGGAGGTGGGTCCCCCTGGGCAGTACCATGGGGTCCCGTTGCTGAGGTGGAATCCCAAATCATACCCCGCTGAGCTCCAGGGCCCCACCTCTACCCTGGCCTGGGAGCTGTGTGATCTGGGGGGTGGGAAATATCCAATGACAGCTCAGGGCTGAAGTCTTCCTGCAGAGAGGGTGGGATCACCTGTGGCACCAGAGGGGCTCTCCCTGGGAGAACAGCAAAGTGAGAAAATTCGTAAACATTGCACAAGCCTTGGGAAGGAAGCATCCAGCCAAATGTTCACCAACCAACCAGAGGAAGAGGAGGGAATATGTTTACATGTATGCATACACACACATACATACACATGTATATATACATGTATGCACACCGCCCATTGATTCCCTTAGAAAGCTCTCATTGGTTTTTACTAAACAGGTGTATTTATAGCCCAGCTATGCTTGCCCTCAACTAACGGAGAGTGTGGTTCCAAAGTGCATCATGCAAGTAACAGCCTAAGGCACTCTTGGTTTAGCTTCAGTTCCTCACGGAGCGGCCCACTCGCCCAAGGTCACGTAGCCAGTTAGAAGTCACAGTGAGGCTTGAACTCGGGGCTGACTGTCCCCCAACTCTAGGGTGCTCTTTCCAGCCCCATGCAGTCTCCCAAGTGACCTGTTTGTAGAAATCCAAAGCCAGACAATCCTCGCCTGTCATGGGGCCCAGCTCTGGGGACTTTCCGGAGGCAGCCGCCCTGGTGAGCATCACAGGACTGAGCTAACCAATAGGACCAGGTGCAACTGCACGGGCTGTGCTTCTCTGGAGCCCGAGCAAGGGGTCAGGTCTAGAGCTGTGAGTGTGTGTGTGTGTGTGTGTGTGTGAGTGTGTGTGTGTGTGAGTGTGTGTGTGTGTGAGTGTGTGTGAGTGTGTGTGTGAGAGTGTGCGTGTGTGTGAGTGTGTGTGTGTGACGGTGTGTGTGTGTGTGTGTGTGTGAGTGTGTGTGTGTGTATGAGTGTGTGTGTGTGATTGTGTGTGTGTGTGTGAATGTGTGTGTGTGTTAGTGTGTGTGAGTGTGTGTGTGTGAGTGTGTGTGAGTGTGTATGTGTGTGAGTGTGTGTGTGAGTGTGTGAGTGTGTGACGTGTGTGTGTGTGAGTGTGTGTGTGTATGAGTGTGTGTGTGTGATTGTGTGTGTGTGTGTTATGAGTGTGTGTGTGAGTGTGTGTGTGTGTGTGTGAGGGTGTGTGAGTGTGTGTGTGAGTGTGCGTGTGTGTGTGTGTGTGACGGTGTGTGTGAGTGTGTGTGAGAGAGTGTGTGTGTGTGTGTGTATGAGTGTGTGTGTGAGTGTGTGTGTGTGTGTGAATGTGTGTGTGTTAGTGTGTGTGTGTCTGTGTTATGAGTGTGTGTGTGTGAGTGTGTGTATGTGTGTGTGTGTGTGTGAGTGTGTATGTGTGTGAGTGTGTGTGTGAGTGTGACTGTGTGTGTGTGAGTGTGTGTGTGTGTGTGTGTGTGTGTGTCTCCAAGGGTGATGAGAGCACAAGCTGTGACAAAAATCAAGGGCTTCTCTGTGTCTCCTCCCTGGCACTTGTCTCCTCTCCCCTTGGCAGACTGCCTGTCCCAGTGCCAGCCCCGAGGGGCCTTGGAGGCCACGTCCCCTGCCTCCTGGCAAGAACATGCTAACATCCTGCCCTCATTATGGTGGCAGCAGAGACCTCAGCAATTTTTATTTTAAAAGTAATCTCAATGTTGATTCTTTCTTCTCACTTTTGCCTTGTTGGTTTATTTAGGGTAATGGCTGCCCTGAACTCAAGATATTTGGAAATATTTCACCCGACACAGCCAACATGGTCCTACCTATACCCCTGCCTTCAAAATATGCTGCTGGGCCCTGGTGGTGTTGCTCAGTGGTTGAGCGTCAACCTATAACCTGGAAGGTCATAGTTCAATTTCCAGTCTGGGCACATGCCCTGGATGTGGGCTCCATCGCCAGTAGGGGTTGTGCAGGAGGCAGCTGATCAATGATTCTCATCATTGATGTTTCTATCTCTCTCTTCCTCTCCCTTCCTCTCTGAAATCAATAAAAAATGTCTTTTAAATAAAAGTTAGAAAAATCTTATTGCTTTTATGTACATTATGTTACTGAGGTAAATTTTGCTGATACCCGACTTACAGCTTCATTTTGGAATGATTTCCTCAAAACTGCAGGTATAGTTATTGTATCCCCACAATGTCTAGTACCTTCCATCTTTAAGTTTGAGTAATCCCTTTCTCCAGTGAGGAGATGACTTAGCACAGAGTGAGTCTAAAGACAAGTTTCAATGCCGTGTCAGGGAAGCTCACAGCCCGAGAGCAGCCTCCATGTTGGGGGAGAAGGTGTCATGCTGGCGACTTTGCTTGGGAACTCCTTGGTAGAGATAGAATCTGTTCACCTGTAGAAGTGTGCGTTTAACCAGGGTGGTGACTTTGCAGGTGCATGGAGAGTGAAAAAAAAAGAGATTCTTGTATTTTTGTGCAACTTGAGCATTTGAGGTGTCTTGTTATCTAAGCAATTATCCATTTTACATTTAAACCAGCATGATTACATATATAAATATATATTTTTTATTTTTTTATTGATTTCAGAGAGGAAGGGAGAGGGTGAGGGGGATAGAAATGTCAGTGGGTGTCTCTCAAAATGATATTTCTCTCTTTCTTTCCCTTTCTCTTCCACTCTCTCTAAAAAGTCATTGGAAAAAAATACTTGGGTGAGGATTAAAACAAAACAAAACAAAACAAACAAATATATATTAGAGGCCCAGTGCACAAATTTGTGCACAGGTGGTGTCCAACCTACCCGGACCCAATTAGGAAGGATCGGGGCTGGGCCTGTCAGGAGGAGGACATGGCAGGAGGTTGGCTGGCTGGCCAGCACTGATCAGGCCTTATCATGGTATGGCCAGCTTGGGGGAGGGGCCTTGGCCGATTGGATAGAAGGTTCCAACCCTATTGGGGTTAGGGTGCTAATTGGGTGCAGGGCCAGCCATGGGGAGGGTCTGCAGGTATTTCCTTCATCGGGGTGGGAGAGTCTGATCAGGGATGGTCCGGCCAGGGGGAGGGGCCGAGGGAGTTTGGCCAGCAGGCCACCCCAATATTGTCAGTTCACTGGCCACAGTGGGTGGCATAGCAACCGGACATCTAGTTGTTTGGTCATTATGCTCATTACGGCATTAAAGACAGTGGCTTTTCATATACATAGATATTATTGATTTCAGAGAGGAAAGAGGAAGGAGAGAAAGAAACATCAATGATGAGAGACAATCATTGATCAGCTGCCTCCTGCATGCCCCACACTAGGGAAGGAGCCTGCAACCTGGGCATGTACCCTGACTGAGAATCAAACCAGGACCTCCTGGTTCATAGGTCCATGCTCAACCACTGAGCCACATTGGCCAGGCTGATTTCTGTGTTTTAAACCTGACCTCTGGGCATTCAATACAGGGGAAAATTCTCTGGAACACTATGGCCTGTCTCTAGTGACCTTCCTCCCATTCTTCTTCTCAAAAGTCTGAATGTCAGTGATTATAACCCTGGGGATTCCCACCTCAGGGCCTCAGGACCTCCTCAGAGGGCACAGACCATAACTCCTCCCAGTGAATATTACAGAATTTCAGAAAAGAGCGCATCTTCGCTGTTGAGCCTGCGTCTCCTGCATGTACTCTTGTCCACTGAAGGCCCAAGCTGAGAACATGGGCTGACCCTGGCCTTCCCTCCCACCCATACCTACCTGGCCAGTCCGCACTCCCACACCCACACCCACTGCAACTGAGATAATCCTCCCACCACCATCTCTGACTTGAGAAGGGGGGTTTACCTGCCTGACCGCCTCCATCTTCTACGTTGTAGCCAAAGGGACCATTAGCATGAAGACTTCCCATGCCATTTACCCATTCAGAACCCTTCAGGTGCCTCCAGGATAAAAGCCCAAGTTTTTGCAACGGCCTCTGCCCTGCTCTCCTGTTGCCCCACCAGACCCCTTCTGCTGTTTGTCACACATTGCTAAGGGCTTCCCCAGCCTCCCCTATCTCTGATCTGCAGAAAAGGAAACAAAGTCAGAGCCATGCCCAGCCCTGCTTTCTAGAAGTGGAAACTGAGGCTTGGAAGACTCAAGTCACATGGCTGTCCATTGGCTGAGCCAGAAGTCCAGGTGAGTTGACACATGGGCCCCAACCACATGGTCTTTCTCAGTAAACACTTTCTCAATAGATGAGTGTTAGATAAACCAATCCTTAAACTCACAAAATATCCTAGTTCTTAGTAATGAAACAAGGCTTGTTCACATCCTATATAATAAAAGCACAGCAACCAAAGGATAGAATGAACAGAACGATGACCAGTCAACCAGTTGCTATGACACGCAATGACCACCAGGGGACAGACACTCAAAGTAGGAACTGCTGCCGGGTCATAAGTATGCTCCCACAGTGGGAAGGCTGCCAAGCTGACCAGGATGAGCAGCGTTTCCACAGCGGGCGAAAGGGGGTGAGGGTGAAGGCAAAATTGGTGGGGTGAGGGGAAAATGGGGGGTTAAGGACACGTTTGTAATAACTTAATCAATAAAGGGAGAAAAATAAATACAAGTCTCTGAACTCCTGTTGTGAAATCTTTTCTGCATAAAGTCAAGAATTCAAACATTAGAGGCCAAGCTGAGGCAGACCAACTCTAGGCTGGTTCCTGTTCCCTAAAAGTTATGCCTGGGACATCCTATCTAATAAAAGAGCAATATGTAAATTGCCCGTACCTCTGCTACACCCACAAGCCATGCGCACCAGCCATGCCCACCAGCCAATAGGAGGGAATATGCAAATAAACCCAACCAAGATATCTGCAGCCACAGAGAGCAGGAGGGAGTCTTGGGTTTCCCTGGTGATGGAGGAAGCCAAGCTTTTCGCCTGCCCTTGCCAGCCCAGGCCTCCAATCAATGCAACAAAGTTTCAATTATAGAAGATAAATAAATCCCAACAGAAATGGCATCAGCCAAGGAGCTGGAGAGAGCAGGAGGCTAGGGTTGCCCACGGCAATGGAGGAAGCCCTGGCCTGCCTTGGCCTCCGCTTAAGGCTACGAAGTTTCAGTTACATCAGATACATAAATCCCAACAGAAGTGGCTGCCGCCACGGAGTAAGCAGGCTTGGCTCCATTCCAGGCTACAAAGTTTAAATTGTAGAAGATAAATAAATCCCAGATACCATAGCCTCGGCTTGGGTCCCCAGGGGGCATGGCAGGCCTGCAAACCACCACAGGCCCCTTGCCCAGGCTGCCCCATGCCCCAAGGGAACCCCCACCCTGATCAGGGACACCCTGCAGGACAAACCAGCTGGCCCTCACTCATACACCAGGCCTCTATCCTATCTAATAAAAGAGTAATATGCATATTGACCATCACTCCAAGATGGCCACCACAAGATGGCCAGCAGGGAAGGGCAACTGAGAGGGACCAGGCCTGCAAGGGAGGGCAGTTGTGGGCAATCAAGTCTGCTGGGGATGGCAGTTAGGGGGGGACCCGGCCGGCAGAGGAGGGAAGTTGGGGGTGACTAGGTCTTCAGGGAAGGGCAGTTGGGGGGAACCCAGGCCTGTAGGGGAGAGCAGTTGGGGGGGACCAGGCCTGCAGGGGAGGGCAGTAAGGGGTGACCAAGCCTGCAGGGGAGGGCAGTTAAGGGTGACCAGGCCTGCAGGGGAAGGCAGTTAGGGGCAAACAGGCTGGCAGAGGAGCAGTTAGGCATCCATCAGGCTGGCAGTGGAGTGGTTAAATGGTGATCAGGCTGGCAGGCAGAAGCAGTTAGAGGCAATCAGGAAGGCAATCAGGTGAGCAGTTGGGAGCCAGCAGTCCTGGATTGTGAGAGGGATGTCTGACTGCCCATTTAGGCCCGATCCTACTGGGATCAGGCCTAAACGGGCAGTCAGACATACCTCGAGTGGTCACAGGTTGGAGAGGGTGCAGGCTGGGATGAGGGACACACACCCCCATGCATGAATTTCATGCACCAGGCCTCTAGTCCTGTATAAAGACAGAACAAGGCATGCTTTTGTTTACAAGATTTGGAAGAAAACGTGATGGCTGACAATCACTTTCTTGTTGTTGAGTCAAATCAATCTTAACTCTGTTCATTTTTTAAATGTCTTTTTTTTATTTTTTAGAGAGAAAGGGAGAGCTAGAAACATCAATGATTAGAGAAAATCATTGACCAGCTGCCTCCAGCATTCCCCCTACTGGAATGGAGCCCCCAAACTGGATATGTGCCTTGACTTGGAATGGGCCTAAATGGGCAGTCAGACATCCCTCTCACAATTCAGGAATGCTGGCTCCCAACTGCTCACCTGCCTGCCTTCCTGATTGCCCCTAACTGCTTCTGCCTGCCAGCCTGATCACCATTTAACCACTCCCCTGCCAGCCTGATTGATGTCTAACTGCTCCCTGCCAGCCTGTTTGCCCCTTACTGCCCTCCTTTGCAGCCTGGGTCCCCCCCAACTGCCCTTCCCTGCACGCCCGGTCACCCCTAACTGCCCTCCCCTGCATGCTTGATTGTCCCCAACTGTCCTCCCTTGAAGGCCTGGTCCCTCCCAACTGCTCTCCCCTGCTGGCCTGATTGCCGACAACTGCCCTCCCTTGCAGGCCTGGTCCCTTCCAACTGCTCTCCCCTGCTGGCCATCTTGGGGGGCCATCTTGTGTCCACATGGGGGCAGCCATCTTGTATGTTGGAGTGATGGTCAATTTGCATATTACCCTTTTATTAGATAGGATAGAGGCCTGGTTCATGGTTGGGGGCCAGCTGGTTTTCCCTGAAGGGTGTCCCCGATCAGGGTGGGGATTTCCTTGGGGCATGGGGCGGCCTGGGTGCGGGGGTTTGCAGCCGGCCATGTCCCCCGGCGACCCAAGCGGAGGCCCTGGTATCTGGGATTTATTTATCTTCTATAATTGAAACTTTGTAGCCTTGAGCAGAGGCCAAGGCAGGCCAGGGCTGCAGGAGCTGTGCTCCTCCATTGCCCAGGGCAACTCAAGTCTCCTGCTCTCTCCAGCTCCGTGGCTGACACCAGTTTTATTAGGATTTATTTATCTTCTATGATTGAATCTTTGTAGCCTTGAGTGGAGTCCAGGGCCGGCCAGGGTGTGCGCGAAGTTTGACTTCCTCCATTGCCAGGGAAACCTAAGTCTCCTGCTCGCTCCGTGGCTGCAGCCATCTTGGTTGGGTTAATTTGCATACTCGCTCCTGCTTGGCTGGCTGGTGTGGCTAGTGTGTGTAGCGGAGGTATGGTCAATTTGCATATTACTGTTTCATTAGATAGGATTGTTGACTCTATTACAGATGTTCCCAATTTCCTCCCATTCTCGCCCCTTTTCTCTCTCTACCCTGCCCCCACTGCTTCTAGTCCCTCACCATATTACTGTATATATCAGGGGTGGGCAAACTTTTTGACTCGAGGGCCACAATGGGTTCTTAAACTGGACCGGAGGGCCGGAACAAAAGCATGGATGGAGTGTTTGTGTGAACTAATATAAATTCAAAGTAAAGGATTGGAGGGGAGAGCAAGAGAACCGGAGAGAACAGCCGGATCTGGCCCATGGGCCGTAATTTGCCCATGGCTGGTATATATACATGGCTTATGCAAATATGTATATATTTAGTTAAAAATATTTTTGTTGATTTTAGAGAGTGGAAGGGAGAGATAAAAATATCAATGATGAGAGAGAATTGCTGATTAGTTGCCTCGTGTATGACTCCACCTACACACTGGAAATTGAGCCTGCAATCCATGAATGTACCCTGACCAGGAAAAGAACCAGTATCACATGACCTCATCATTTATGGAATATAATGAACAGCCTTAATTGATGAACAAAAATAGATTCAGAGACATAGAAGTGTTGAACGGACTGTCAAACTTCACAGGGAATTCAAAGGAGGGAGGGGCGAAGTAAGGAATCAACCAAATGACTTACATGCATTCATATGAGCATATGCAATGGACACAGACACAATGGGGGGTAAGGGCATTTGCAGAGCTTGGGGGTGGCTGGGCAGAGCTTAATGGGGGAAAAAGGAGTTATATGTAATACTATATGTAATACTTTAAACAATAACTAATTTAAAAAATAAAAATAAGAATAAAACAAAAAGAACTATGACCTCCTGGTTCATAGGTTGAGGCTCAACCACTGAGCTACACAAGCTGTACTACATTATTTTAAAATTTAAGAAAATATGTATGTTTTTTATTGTTGATGGTATTATAGATTTCTTCCATGTCCCCCTTTGTATATATTCTTGGTGGATCTCTTGCATTCCTCCCCTTCTTCCCCTCAGAGATCTGTTAGTCTGCCCCAGTCAGCCAGGCCTCTGGTCCCATAGTTTCTCCCCAGGTGTCACTTGCTGGGCCACAACACCTTTATTCACCTAAGTCCGTGGTCAGCAAACTGTGGCTCGCGAGCCACATGCGGCTCTTTGGCCCCTTGAGTGTGGCTCTTCCACAAAATACCATGGCCTGGGCGAGTCTATTTTGAAGAAGTGGCGTTAGAAGAAGTTAAAAAAAATTTGGCTCTCAAAACAAATTTCAATCGTTCTGTTGATATTTGGCTCTGTTGACTAATGAGTTTGCTGACCACTGACCTAAGTCATTGGCTGGGATGCTAGTACTCTGCTGGCTGGTTGAGAAAACTACATTACCCAGAAGGAACTGCAGTCGTGTGGGCGGTGCTAAAGGGCATTTTGGTGTATGCGCATCCGGGAAGGGCGGGACTTCCTGCTTCCTCCTCGCGGTGGACATTTTAACCTCTTAGGTCTGTTCACAGAGTCACAGGCTTCAGGGCGCTGGTCAGGAGCAGGAGGAGGCCTGGGGGGCAGCTGCCTGCGGTGCGGGGTGTGTCTGAGGCTCCTTGAGCCCCAACAGACCGAGATCGGGTCTCCGTGCCTCCCGGACTCCTCTCTGCTCACAGCGTTCCCGCAGCCTGACCCCACTTCACCCTCCAGCCTGGGGACCCGCGCCTCTCAGGTCCTGCCGCCCAGGTCCCAGCGTTCAGAATGGTGAGTCCCTCGTGGGTGACACATGGGTGATGGGGGAAGAGGGTGGAAGGCTGCAGTGCCACCTTGTAAGGACGTGATGGTGCGACTGAGCAGGGAGGATTCGGAAACCCGGGCCTGTTTGGGTCTAAAGGCAACAAAGATGAGGTGTGGTTTTGTGTGAGTTTTACTTTCACTCTCAGAACGCTGGGGCCATAGATGATTGTGAAAGAAAGAGGGACATTCTCTGGGGTAAGGGTCTAACTTTTCCTAACATTGCTCAGAGGAAGAACAGACTAGAAGACAGAGGACAGCAGCTGTGGACAGGAAGGGGAATCCTGTAAATGGTAAGGGAACTGGCAAGAGTGAGCACTGAGGACTGAGCCCTGAGATCATACAGGATCTGGAGGGCACCTGGCCTCGGGGCTGGGCAAGGTACTGAGCAGCCTGAGCCATAGAGCCTGGTGGCTGCCAGGCTCCCAACAGACCTTTTTTTTCCCACAAATTCCTGCAAATGCAGAATCATTAGGTGTACGGGTTTGTGGAGCTTATTTCAGGGCCTCACACACTTGTGGCCTCTGAGATAGGAGAGTCCTGGGACTGTCAGTTGCTCGTATCCCTTGGACCTGGGCACTTTGAACAGACACTAAGCCCAGAGTCCTAAGGCCAGGAGTAGGGCTTCAGGATATGGACCTTGTTTTTGGCCACCAGTGTGATGAGTGCGAGGTCCTCCAGACATAGGGTCCAGAATGTGCCAAGGCTTGGAGTGAGGAGTGAGCTGAGTCAGGAACCTGCAGGTCTATTTTTAAAAATACATATTTTTATTGATTTTAGATGTAGAAAGGAAGGGAGTGGGAAAGAGGCAGAGCAACAGGGATGAGCAAGAAACAAAGATTGGTTACCAGGTGAACAAACCCTGCTGTGGATCCAGCCCACAACCCAGGCATGTGACCTGACCAGTGCATGAGTCTATGCTCAACCAGCTGAGACACATCAGCCAGGACTGTAGATCACTTACATACAGGAAATCATGGTCAGGTTGGCAATGGTAGTAGTAGCTCAGAAGGGACAGTGTGAGCCTGAGCACTGGCTTTCTTGCTGGGGCCATTGTTTGTGGGAGGGTGTCACAACACAGCTTAGGGACAGACGTTGTCATGTAGAGTGTGGAGAAGAGATAATGGATTTGCAGTGGCAAAGGCCTTTAAAAGATGAGTGGACTTGAGATTAATTGGAGGCCGGAGAGTAATTCAAACAAGATGAGCTAGGGCTGGTACATATCACCTTTTCTAAACTCTCATCAGGATTTTGTTGTGACACTTGGTGTGGCCTGGCTGTGAGAATTTGCCGTCAGTCTTGTGGATTAGCTTAGAGGCTTGAGCTTTCCTCCTTAGACTCCCTGGGCATGGTACAGAGGGCCATCTGGGCTGGGACTTGAGTGAAGGTTAAGTGAGGGATGTTGGCTGTGACTGGTGAAGGGACATCAAGTGCAGCATCACAGGAGGTGGAGTATGGATATCTGGAATCTGATTGTTGTTGTTAATAGTTGAGGTTGAAGGAAAAAAACAGCCATGGAGAGAGGCCTACATAGCAGGACTCAAGGCTGCCTCTATGAGTGTGGACTATCAGACTCTGGGCAGTGCTTGATCCTGATTCCATTTGGCAACCATCCTCTGGACCACACATGCTGAGTAATAAGTAAAAGGCCAGGAGATGAGTATGGGGGCCGGGTCTGTGGAAGTGCAGGTGTGAGAGAGGTGTGGTGGAAAGAGTGATGTGCACTTGGAGAGGGAATGTGAATTCATGGCCACAGCACCATGACATAAGAGAGAATGAAGGAAGAGCCTCTTTCTGGTGGTGCCTGGATGTAACAATAAGGTGAATTTTAGGGTAATTGCCTGTAAAGAGAGGGGTTTGTGTGCTACACTCTAGGTAAAGAGCTCAGGTGCCATTTAACTAACCTCCTGCCTTTTGTTGTTGGGAGTGACACACTGGTTGATGGGAATGAGATAGCATTCATCAGTGTTACCCAGGATTGTAAATTTCCAATTGCATGGGTAAGGAAGAAGGGTAAGAGTAAATATATTATGGAGGTGGTGACCTATATTTTTGGAAAAAAGGGTGATTAGGAAAAAATTTCCCCACACCATGACAAATTTGCATTACCTTTGAAGTTATGCCACTGGGAATGAAGCTGTGTTAGAGAAATGTTTTCAAAGAACTATGTGCAGCAGATTATGAAAAGTGATGGCTTCAACACCTTGGGAATAAGGTCAAGCTGATGAAGTGTGATGCCATGTTTTTGGTGTCTTAAAGGAACAATCAGAGGGACCCCAAGGCTATTTCCTGAGACTATCAGTATCAAATCACTCATACTCTCTTTATGGCCAACATCCCTCTCTTACCTATGCTTTTGACACCCAATATATTGATAAGAGGCAGTGTGACATATATTGGGTTTTAGACCTCAGGTCTCTTCTATCTTCTCAACTGCTTTAATTTTTGTGGGAAGAAAAATATCAGCAGGAATATAAGACAGTGGCTTCATGGGATGAAGGCGTGGTATGTTCTCAGATGTGAAGAGTGGAAAGAGCAGATGGGTGTGGAGGGTGGGGAGTATGACAGACTTATAGTCTTAGGAGTGAATCTGATCATGGGCTGTACTCTCCCCATTATGACAGGATGTAAACTTTGAGGATGTGGCCATTGCCTTTTCTCAGGAGGAATGGGTGCTCCTTGATGAGGCTCAGAGACTTCTGCACTGTGATGTGATGCTGGAAGTGTTTGCACTTGTATCATCTGTAGGTAAGACCTTCACATTCTCCAAGTGTCCTGAGGTGATGACCTCTCTTCCTTTATTCGTCAGCTGTAGCTTCTCTCTCCCACAGCCAGAACATTGCCTCTGCTAATCTAATTTCCCCCACTGTCCTGTCAAATGTGCTGTGGCTACCAGGGATGAGCTAGATGGGGAGCCCTGAGCAAAGGACTCCACAAATATCCCTAACACCCATAACCTCAAAAAGTACAGTAAGTGTTAGGGGGTCAGGAGTCTTGCAGTGAGCTTAATGGGTCCCAGCTTGCACTGTCTCTTCATTAGAGGCTGACCGTGTCCACATGCATGGCTTCAACTTCTGCCCTCTTTCTCTAGGTAAAGGTTCTTTGTGACAGCCTGTGCCATGTGATGGTCATTATCTACATGAACCATGGACTGTTCCTGTAAAGCCACCATTCAAGTGTTTGTAATATTTTCTTCCCTTAATACTATAGCAAGCTGTGTTGCTCTGGCCCAGTGCTAACTAATCACTTCTGTATCACCTGTTTCTCTGCAGTACTCTGCAGCATTGACTTGCACATGTGTTCTGATGTGCACATACGTGTTAAGTAGTCCTTGAAACCAGCTACTCCTTTATTGAATTTTACTTGGCGTAAGAAGGAACCAACCTCTTGCACAGCTCTCTCCTGTCTCCAGCAGACAAGACATGCTGAACGCTATTAGTTGAAGGATGAGCTGGAGATCCATATTCTAATCCATGTGGTGCTTTCCATGTTTGTGTCATATTTTTGTTGAGAAATCGCTTTTTGTGATCTTCCTTAGCCCAGAAAGTCACAAGAGCCTCTTAGTAATCCTTCCTGCACATCTCTTATTTTCAGACAATTGCATGGAAACAATGTGTGATGTGTAACATTTTTGTAATGGGACTTCCCCCTATCACCACCTTCAACATTCATTTCCTTACCCTTTCTCACTTTTCAGGTTGTTGTCATAAAATCGATGGTGATGAGGCCTGTTCTGATCAGAGTATATCTATAAAAGGAGAGTCACAGGTTAGGGCTTCTAAGACAGCTTCAAGCACCCAGAAGATCCTTCTGTGTAAGCAGTGTTTCTCTGTGTTAAAAGGTATTTTGCACCTGACTGGATCTCATGCAGCATATTTTGAGCAGAAAGAATTCTGTAGGGAAGACTTGCAATACAACTCAGAGCGTCCCCAGCACCAAGCCACTCTCAACACTGAGGAGCTACACTGTGGCAGTGAGATTTCACAGGAATATCTTGATGGAAAAAGTCATCACCAGTGTGAAAACGCTGCCAGCCACAACTTGAAAGTTGTTCAGTGTCAGGGTGTGTGTTCTGGAGAACTGATTTATGAGTGTAACAAATGTAGGAAAGTGTTTAGACGAAACTTTAAAGTCATTCAACATAAGAGAGTTCGCTCTGGAGAAAAGTGGGATGAGTGTAATGAAGCTGCGAAGTTCTTCAGAGAAAGACCTGCACTCATTAAACACCAGAGAGTTCACACTGGAGAGAAGCCATATGACTGTAGAGAATGTGGGATGTCCTTTTGTCTAAGGGCTCAGCTCACTAGTCACCTCAGAATTCACACTGGAGAGAAGCCACATGAGTGTACTGAATGTGGGAAATTCTTCAGTGAACAAAATGCATTGTTTAAACACCAGAGAGTTCACACTGGAGAGAAGCCATATGACTGTACAGAATGTGGACTGTCCTTTTGTCTAAGGGCTCAGCTCAGTAGTCACCTCAGAATTCACACTGGAGAGAAGCCACATGAGTGTACTGAATGTGGGAAATTCTTCAGTGAACCAAGTGCATTGTTTAAACACCAGAGAGTTCACACTGGAGCAAAGCCATTTAATTGTAGAGAATGTGGAATGTCCTTTTGTCAAAGGGCTCAGCTCACTAGTCACCTCAGAATTCACACTGGAGAGAAGCCACATGAGTGTATTGAATGTGGGAAATTGTTCAGTGAACAAAGTGCATTGTTTAAACACCAGAGAGTTCACACTGGAGCAAAGCCATTTAATTGTAGAGAATGTGGAATGTCCTTTCGTGAAAGGGCTCAGCTCACTAGACACCTCAGAGTTCACACTGCAGAGAAGCCATATGATTGTAGAGAATGTGGGATATCCTTTCATCAAAGGTCTGACCTTATAGTACACCTCAGAGTTCACACTGGAGAGAAGCCATATGAGTGTACTGAATGTGGGATGTCCTTTCCTTGAAGGTTTCGCCTCACAGAACACTTGAGAGTTCACACTGGAGAGAAGCCATATGAGTGTAGAGAATGTGGGATGTCCTTTCGTCGAAGGGCTCACCTCACTGTACACCAGAGAGTTCACACTGGAGAGAAGCCCTATGAGTGTACTGAATGTGGGAAGTTCTTTAGTGACAGAAGTACACTCAATAAACACCTCAGAGTTCACACTGGAGAAAAGCCATATGAGTGCACTGAATGTGGGAAGTCTTTTAGCCAAAAGTCTAAACTTATTAGACACCTGAGAGTTCATAATGGCGACAAGCCATATTAGTTCCGTGATTGTGGGAAGCCCTGCAGTGGTAAGTCTTACCTTGAACAACCCCACAGTGTTTACAGTGGAGAAAAGCTGTACAGTGTATTGAATGTGGGATGTCTTTTCGTCTAAAGGTATACCTCACTGTACACCTCAGAGTTCACACTGGAGAGAAGCCACATGAGTGTACTGAATGTGGGAAGTCTTTTAGACAAAAATCTCACCTTACTAAATATTTCAGAGTTCATACTGGAGAGAAGTGTTAAATGTTCAGGGAACGTTTTATTTTTCTCACTTAATATAAGAACAATGGAGGAGACTCTGCGACCGATGTTCCTGAATTTAAACCCATTTTAATGGAACATACACTCTTCTACATTGCTCATAAGTTTGCAATACAAGTGAAGCTTGAAGGAGGTGCGTTGCAGTTGGTAAGATGCCCAGATCTACTACCTGAATGATTTGTGGCTGAAGAGATGTCACGTTTAAAACCTGGCTCACCTGAAGAGTGTGTATCAGTCACAAACCCTCTGGGCTCAGGGCAAATGTATTTTGTGTCCTCACTTGTGCTTGAGAACATGATTACTCCAGCTCTTGACAGGATCTTCATTCCTTTTTCTCTGACAAAGTAATACCCCAGGATTCTTCCAGGGCAACCATCTTCAGCTAAGAAGTGCTGCCTCTTTCAGGGACATTGTGGTTCTCACATTATGCTGTGATGAATTATTTCAGGTTCTAATTCACCAGCCTGCAAAGCACTTGCTGTCCTCTGTTCTGCTTTGTGATCTTTATTAAAGGTGTTTTTTCTTTCGTACCTTTAACTTGTGTTGGTTATATTCACTTCCAGGGATGATTTTCAGTCACTATTGTGATCTATCATTGTAGAATTGACAAGATATGGCATGGATCCCAACGTTTCTGTGCTTTAGGAGGGACAGCATAATGCCACAAAATCACTCATTGACCAATATTGGCTTATTTTGCATTGCTTCCTCAGGCCTTGAAAGAAAGACTGCATGACTTTGTGGTACTAATTTGCAGGTTTGATCCCAGCCCTTATGGGGCCATGTAGGAGGCATCTAATTTTTTGTTTTCTCTCATGTTGATATCTCTCTCAATCTCTCTCTTACTCTCCTCCTTCCCTTGCACTCTGTCTAAAAATCAATGGCAAAATATCCTCAGATGAGGCTTACCAAAAAAAAAAAAAAACTGAAACATTCACCCTGCTGCCCTGAGTTGGGGCCTCTACCTTCCCAACCACCCTTCCTCAGTCTTTACTGACTTTGCCTGGGACGTTCCCACTGCAGCTGGACACACTATGTCTTTCCCAGGGTTTGGTAGAGAGGAGCGCCAGGCAAGGCCCTGGGAGGGATTTGTGTTCTGTGTCTGCCTGAGATGTGCTGGCCAGGGCTTTTCTATTTCAATACAGAGGTCTCTCCAGTCTGCTCTTTCCCACCCTCAGGGACCAGGCCTGATACAAATGAACCTAGTTCTGTATCTGGGAGAAGCCCCCTGATGCGTTCGGTTCTCAAATCAGTTCAGCTTTAGAAAATCCTGCCTCCAGCCAACCTGCTCACACCCCTGAGAGCCACTGGTGTTTAAGTCTTTTTTTTTTCATTTTAGGGATTATTTTGCACTTTAATTTTATTAAAAATTGAGCACCCCTTTTCCCCAATCCCTCAACCAGCCAGTCCTGGAGGTAGCATGGATTCTCCATGAAATGGTGCTGTGTATTTTCAATGGTGAGAACATTCTGTAATTCAAGTGTTTCCAGAAGGAGAGGCTTGGTCTCAATATAATTCCACATTCAGAGAATGAGTTGTGATTGGTGTGTCCCTTCCCTAAGTTTTGCCTGGGCATCGAAGACCTGAAATGAGGTGATAGTTCCTGGATTCCTGGGAATAGTGTGCTGCTGGGGTGTGTGGTTGAGGGGCAGAGAGGTTGGGTGACTGTGAACGTGTTTCTGCCAGCCCATGGGCCAGGTTCCTTGAGTCGGTGGGCTGAGGGAAGGCTGTAGGAATGAGGACTTGAATCAGGCTGGATGGAGGCTCAGCAGGCATGGGTGGGCATAAGGGAGACATATAAAGACTGAGGCTGTGGATGCTGTGGAGCCCAACTGTTTCAGAGTACCGAAATAGAGAGTCCCCTGTCCTTGGGAACTGGCATTCAAGTGGAGGACAGTCCACAAAGAATGGACCAGGATACCTGTGACAGGTGACAGCAGCGATGGAGGAAGGTGAAACCAGCATTGGTCAGTGGGGTCTTCACTGAGGAAGTCTGGGAAGGGGTGGCAGGCTTTACGTGGTAGCCTGCAGGGAGCATTCCCTGTGCATTTGTAAGCTTTAGGGAGGTCAGCGTGGCCAGTTTTAACAGCGAACATCAGAATGTGGTAAAAAAAAATAAATGGTGGCTGAATAGGCAGAGGTATTGTGCATCTTGTCCTGATGCAAACTGGAAATACACCTAAATCGAAGAACATCCACGTGGTATTAACAAATTACATGCAGCTGAGGAGACAGTTTACAACAAGGAAGGACAGAGGACTCCTGGAGAACAGCAAGAACTAGGAATTGGAGTGACAGCCAGCCAGTGGGCAAGAGGGTGAGGAGAGAGCTGTGTTGCACCAAAGCTGTGTCCCTTCTTGACCTGGGTAACATCCAACTGTGTAAAGGAAAAGCCACGGGGCAGCTGGCTGCCGGGGGAACTGGACCAAAGCACACTATGGTTCCTGAAAGGCTGCCCCATGGAAGGCGGCCCAGACAGCGCGGTGCTGGGGAGACAAGGAGCAGTTTCATTGGTTTGGTTTGTCTGCTTTTGTTCTCTAAGCCCAGAACACAGGGCTTTTCTATTGCAAACACTCACCTGGAGCTTTGGGGCTGGGAGAGAGGCACAGACTTGAGGGGCCTGAGGAGAGGCTGGGGAGGAAAGCAGGGTAGGGAGAGGTGTCCAGGAGTCCTGCATTGGGACATTGTTTGTTGTTTTTTAAATTGCTTTATTTTTTTAATTATCACATAAGTCTCCTTTTCCCTCCATTGACCAATCTCCCAGCACATGCCCTCCCCTCCTTGCTGTCTATGCCCATTGGATATGCTCATATGCAGGCATACACGTCCTTCAATTGATCTTTTACCCCATCCCCCTCCGTTGCCTTCCCTCTTAGTCTGAACAGTCTGTTCAATGCTTCTATGATGCTGGCTCTATTTTTGTTCATCAGTTTATGTTGTTCATTATCTTCCACAAGTGAGATCACATGATATTTATTTTTCTCTGCCTTCTTTTCCTTAGCATAATGCTCTCTAGGTCCATTCATGCTGTTGCAAATGGTAAGAGTTCATTCTTTTTTACAGCAACGTAGTATTCCGTTGTGTAGATATACTACAGTTTTTAATCTACTTATCTGCTGATGGGCATTTAGACTGTTTCCAAATCAGCTATGATAACTACGATTGTGCTGCTATGAACATATGGGTTCATATATCCTTTCATGTTGGTGTTTCTGATTTTTTTGGGCTATTTTCCTAGAAGTGTGACAATCTTAGCTTCCAAACCTAAGTGGCCATTTCTCCCCAGAAGAGCTAGCCCCTCCCATTAGGTTCAGGGCAGGAGATCCTGCCACACCCTGCATTTTGAGTTTTACCGAGGAAGCAAAGGCAGAGGCCAAGCTTCTGGGTCTAAATAGCCCCAAAGAGCCCTCAGTGACTGGATTGGAAGAGGGGCGGGTCCACCTTGCTATTCAGGGAATCAGACTGATAAAAACTCCAGGTTGCCAACCAGCCCCATTCTCAATACAAGGATCTCTGACCAGCCAAGACCAGAGCAATATTTTGGGACACATGTGGACGAGCAGCTCTGAGTCAGGAAAAAAACACCCATCTTATTCCCTGAAAGAGAAACAGCACAATTCCCACCTAAAGCCCTGTCAGAAACAGATGCTTGAGTGATAAGACTGACAGAGGACAGGCAAAGAGGGCAGATTGGCCCTGACTGGTTGGAGCCAAGGCCTGTGGAGACAGACACTAGAAGAAGACCCGTGGATCGCTTGGAGCTTCAAGCAGGGAGTTAAAAGTCAAAGACTGACTGACGGGGACAGCACCTCGGTCCCTATGAGGAAGCCCAGAATTAGCAGACAGAAGAGTGGGGTCCTACACCAGCAGCCATGGGGCATTGAAACTCAGCTGAAGTGAACGACACTTCACTTTTTTTTTATTATTTTAAATTTTTTATTTTTGTTTTTATTTAATCTTATTTTTGCACCTTTTTCTTTCTCACTTGTTATTCCCATTTTTCACCTCTTTTACCCATTTTAGTTTTTCTATTTCTTCTTCCCCTTTTACAAATGGACCTATTTTATCTGCTGTATTGGTGTGTTATTCTAGTCTCTGTTGGTTTATTTACATATCTAATTCCCTCTTCCTGATCCTACTCCACTTCCCCTTCTCTTTTCTTTTTCTTCACTCTGCTTTTTATTTTCCTTCTCTTTTGTTTTTCTCTTTTCTTATCCTAATTTTTTAACTTGCTTCACTTCTTAAATTTAGGGCTTTCTGCTGTCTCCTCTAATCCCCTTTGCAAAATAAAAATTATTTTCTCTTTGCCTTCTCATTTCTTTTCTCCATCCTCTGTTCTAAACTGTGGTCCTTTCCCTATTTATCTAATTGCTTAACCTTATTTTCTTTATTTAAGCTCAGCATGTACAGATTTTCCACCCCCACTTTTTTTCTGGGTGTTCCTTTTTTTGTTTGTTTGTTTTGTTGTTTTTTTTGTTTGTTTGTTTGTTTTTACTTTGATTTTCCATTTATTAAACTAGCAAAAGTAACAAGAAAATTGATGAAACCTCTCATAAATAATACATGTGTTTTGTCACTGGGAAAACTGTGCCCCAAGTTGCGGTGCTGCTGGTTCATGAATATTGTTTAATCTTGCAAAGGGCTGGACAGACTTTCTGTTCAGGGCAGGCAATGGACACCAGCCACCAGCCTCCGGCTCCTCCCCGCTGCCAGGCCTTACCTGGGCACGGCCACCCACCTGAGCACTCAGAACGACAGCACAACCATGGCCACCTTTGTGAGGCTCAGCACCAAAGCCAAGGTGCCCATCGTGGGCTTGGGCACCTGGCAGGTAAATAACACACGATTCCCTGGAGGGGCTTTGGGCATTTTCTCCTGCGAGTCAGGGATCTGGGGAGGTGCGAGTTCGGCCCTGGAGCCAGGCCGAGGTGACTTTCCTTTCTCAGGGATGATTCGAGCTGCAGAACTGCAAGTCTGGCTTTTTCCGGTGACAGTGAGAGTTCATGAGCAAGTACCCAATATCAAGGCAATGTTGGACTTTATAAAACCCCAGTGGTTTTCCAGGGCAGTTTCTCTCTCAGCAGCCCTTCCCTCTGAACGCTCCCTGGCTCTAGGTCACCGAAAAGGTGTGGTTGGAGGGGGGATGTCAGGGCGCAGAAGATCCCGGCACTCCTTGGATGCCCGGTGTGTACGGCATCCCTCTGCTCTGGGGCTTGCTAGAAATGTGGAAGGAAGCTCAGGCCTCACCTCGGGCTACTGAGGTGGAATCTGCAGTTCAGCAAGATCCCCAGGAGATGACGGTGCACCCTGGAGCCTGAGAGTTACTGTGACCACAGGAAGGATGTCCCAGGGTGTGCGGAGGTGCTCACCTCAGCAAGCAAAACCCAGAAAGGCCCTGTGCAGAGTTCAGCGAGGCAGATTCTGGAGCCTCTCCTAGGCTAAGTTTTATTTTTTTTTTAATTTTTTTAAAATAAATCTTTATTGTTCAGATTATTACAGGTGTTCCTCTTTTTTTCCCCCTAGCTCCCCTCCACCTGATTCCCCACCCCACCCCATGCCCTTACCCCCCGCCACTGTCTTCATCCATAGGTGTAAGCTTTTTGTCCAGTCTCTTCCCGCACCCCTCACACCCCCTTCCCCCTGAGAATTGTCAGCCCACTCCCTTTCTATGTCCCTGATTCTATTATATTCACCAGTCCATTCTGTTCTTCAGATTTTTTATTCACTTGATTTTTAGATTCACTTGTTGGTAGGTATGTATTTGATGTCATTTTGTTGTTCATAATTTTTATCTTTACCTTTTTCTTCTTCTTCCTCTTCTTAAAGAACACCCTTCAGCATTTCATGTAATCCTGGTTTGGTGGTGATGAACTCCTTTAGCTTTTTCTTGTCTGTGAAGCTCTTTATCTGACCTTCAACTCTGAATGATAGCTTTGCTGGGTAGAGTAATCTTGGTTGTAGGTTCTTGCTGTTCATCACTTTGAATATTTCTTGCCACTCCCTTCTGGCCTGCATAGTTTCTGCCAAGAAATCAGCTGACAGTCGTATGGGTGCTCCCTTGTAGGTAACTAACCGTTTTTCTCTTGCTGCTTTCAAGATTCTCTTTGTATTTTGCCCTTGGCATTTTAATTATGATGTGTCTTGGTGTGGTCCTCTTTGGATTCCTCTTGTATGGGGTTCTGTGTGCTTCCTGAACTTGTAAGTCTATTTCTTTCACCAGGTAGGGAAAGTTTTCTGTCATTATTTCTTCTAATAGGTTTTCAATATTTTGCTCTTTCTCTTCTTCTGGCACCCCAAAAATTCGGATGTTGGTACGCTTAAAGTTGTCCCAGAGGCTCCTTACACTATCTTCATATTTTTGGATTTTTTCTTTTTGTTTTTTTGGTTGGGTGTTTTTTGTTTCCTCATATTTCAGATCTTTGGTTTGATTCTTGGGGTACATTGATCTACAGTTGAGTTTCTGTATATTCTTTATTTCAGACAGTGTATGCTTAATTTCTGACTGGTCCTTTTTCATTTTTTTGGCATTCTCATTAAGGTCCTTGAAGGTCTCACTAAGCTCCTCGAAGGTCTCATCAAGTTTCTCGGCGGTTTTTAGAAGATTCTTGAGTAACCTTATAAATGTGGTTCTGAACTCTATGTCGTTCAGTAGTTTGCTTTCCTCCATTTCTTTCATTCGTGACATGTTTCTTTGTCTCCGCACTTTGCTGCTTCCCTGTGTTGATGGAGAGGCTTTGTGTGGTAGGTGACCTATAGGGGCCAGTAGCTCAGCCTCCCCAATCACCTGAGGTGGACGCCTTTGGTACACCCCTTTGTGGGCTGAGTGCAAAGTCTTGGTGTAGTTAAGCCTTGATTGCTGTTGGTACACTGGGAGGAATTGACCTCCAGGCCAATTGGCTGTGAGGACCCGCTGTGTCTATAATGGAAGAACTGCTGCGCTGGAGACATGTTTATGGTGCAGGACTTGTTTCAGTGGGGCTTTGGTGCTCACTGAGTCTGCCTCTTGAATGTATCACTTATGGATATGAGGAGTTGAAATTTGGTGTCTCACACTGACCACTAGGTACACTGGCTTCTGGATCTCCAATGGGGTGCAGGTCAGCTACTGTCTGAGGCCACCCAGCAGGAGCTACAGTAAGAACTACAGTTTTCTCCTCTTTGCTTGGGGTTTGGAAGTTTTGGAGCTGTCTGACCTGGGCTGCAAGTTTGCTAGGTTAAGCTGCGATAGGGCAGGCCATTCATATGCTAAAGCCGCTGCTTGGAGCTTGGGTGGGTTCGTAGATTGTGCAGGGCGGGGTCTCAGGGCGTGACTAGGCTAGGACGTGGCAAACAGCGATGGCTGCCAGTAAGCCAGCTCTGCGGCTCTGCGTCTCCGACCGTGTCCCCGCGTCCCACGCCCCAGCACAATAAACAATTGTTCCTACGCGCAGCCCTGCAAGCAAGCCTCCCTCACTTTCCGATCCCACGGCAGACAGTCCAGCTTCTCCCCGTAGGAGTTTGGGTCCCCCGCGTCTCCCCAGAAACGAGTTCGGAGTAATCAGGAGCTTATCTTCCTTCAGGTTGAAAACAGCAGCGCTCCCAGTCACCCGTCACCAGCCCGATTCGCGTGTCTCCGTACCTCAGCTTTTCAGCACTTGTGCACCCCTCAGTGCTGTTTGCTCTTTCCTTCTAGTTGTAGCACTTCCACTCAGCCAGCTCTCCCGTGGTTCTGGGTGATAGACGTTTTGTCTTTTAGTTGTAGTTTTGAAATTGTTGTGCGAGGCAGCAGTTTAGGTGTTTACCTACGCCGCCATCTTGGATCTCTCCACTGTTTGTTTGGTATTATGTATTTTAACTTTATTTTTTTAATTTCTTTATTAAGATATTACATATGTATCATCATCCCTCCATTAATCCCTCAAATCCCCCTACTCAGGCCCTCATGCCCCCTGGTGTTCGTGTTCATTGGTTAGGCCTGTAGGCATGCATACAAGTCCTTTGGTTGACCTCTCCTCCTTAACGCCACCCTCCCCTACCTTCCCTCTGAGGTTTGACAGTCTGATCAATGCTTCTTTGTCTCTGGATCTGTTTTGTTCATCAGTTTATGTTGTTCATTATATTCCATAAATGAGTGAGATCATGTGATATTTATCTTTCTCTGACTGGCTTATTTCACTTAGCATAATGCTCTCCAGGTCCATCCATGCTGTTGCAAATGGTAAGAATCCCTTATTTATTAACGCAGCATAGTATTCTATTGTGTAGATGTACCACAGTTTTTTAATCCACTCATCTGCTGATGGGCACTTAGGCTGTTTCCAAATCTTAGCTATTGTAAATTGTGCTGCTATGAACATAGGGGTGCATATATCCTTTCTGATTCGTGTTTCTAGTTTCTTGGGATATATTCCTAGAAGTGGGATCACTGGGTCAAAAAGGAGTTCCATTTTTTGTTTTTTGAGGAAACTCCATACTGTTCTCCACAGTGGCTGCACCAGTCTGCATTCCCACCAGCACTGCACGAGGGTTCCTTTTATCCCCGCATCCTTGCCAGCACTTGTCGTTTGTTGATTTGTTGATGATAGCCATTCTGACAGGTGTGAGATGGTACCGCATTGTTGTTTTGATTTGAATCTCTCAGATAATTAGTGACTTTGAGCATGTTTTCACATGTCTCTTGGCCTTCCTTCTGTCTTCTTTTGAAAAGTATCTATTTAGGTCTGTTGCCCATTTTTTGATTGGATTGTTTATCTTCCTTTTGTTAAGTTGTATGAGTTCCCTGTAAATGTTGGAGATTAAACCCTAATCGTTGATATCACTGGCAAATATGTTCTCCCATGCAGTGGGCTTTCTTGTTGTTTTATTGATGGTCTCCTTTGCTGTGCAAAAGCTTTTTATTTTGATGTATCCCATTTGTTTATTTTCTCTTTAGTTTCCATTGCCCTAGGGGCAGTATCAGTGAATAAGTTCTTTTGGCATATGTCTGATATTTTGCTGCCTGTGGATTCCTCTAGTATTTTTATGGTTTCCCATCTTATGTTTAAGTCCTGTATCCATTTTGAGTTTATTTTTGTGTATGGTGTAAGTTGGTGATCTAGCTTCATTTTTTTGCATGTATCTGTCCAATTTTCCCAACACCATTTGTTGAAGAGACTGTCTTGACTCCATTGTATGTTCGTGCCTCCTTTGTCAAATATTAATTGAGCATAGTGGTTTGGGTCAATTTCTGGGTTCTCTATTCTATTCCATTGATCAATATGTCTGTTCTTGTGCCAGTACCAGGCTGTTTTAAGAACAGTGGCTTTGTAATACAGCTTGATATCTGGTATCTAGATCCTACCTACTTTGTTCTTTTTTTCTCAGGATTGCTGCAGCTATTTGGGGTCTTTTTTTTTTTTTTATTCCAGATGAATTTTTGGAAAGTTTGTTGTAGGTCTGTGAAATATGCAGTTGATATTTTAATGAGGATTGCATTGAAACTATAGATTGCTTTGGGTAGTATGGACATTTTGATGATGTTGATTCTACCAATCCATGAACACAGTATGTCTCCATCTGTTTATGTCTCCCTCCATCTGTTTATGTCTCCCTCTATCTCTTTTTTCAGTGTCCTATAGTTTTTTGCATATAGGTCTCTTACCTCCTTAGTTAAGTTATTCCTAGGTATCTTAATTTTTTTGGTGCGATGGTAAATGGGATTGCTTTTTTAGTCTCTCTTTCTGTAAGTTCATTATTGGTGTATAGAAATGCCATAGATTTTTTGGCATTAATTTTGTATCCTCCTACATTTCCGAGTTCATTTATTAAGCCTAATAATTTTTTGATGGAGTCTTTAGGGTATTCTATATACAATATCATGTCATCTGTGAGTAAGAACAGTTTTACTTCTTCTTTTCCAATTTGGATGCCTTTTATATCTTCTTCTTGTCTGATCGAAATGGCTAGTACTTCAGTACTATGTCGAGCAGGAGTGGTGAGAGTGGGCATCCCTGTCTTGTTCCTGTTCTTAGGGAAATGTTTTTAGTTTTTGCCAATTGAGTATGATGTTGGCTGTGGGTTTGTCATATATGGCTTATTATGTTGGGGTAAGATCCTTCTATTCCCACTTTGCTGAGAATTTTTATCAAGAAAGGGTGTTGAATTTTTGTCAAATGCTTTTTCTGCATCAATTGATATGACTGTGTGATTTTTATCTCTCAATTTGTTTATGTGATGTATCACGTTTATTGATTTGTGGATATTGTACCATCATTGCATCCCCGGGATAAATCCTACTTGGTCATGGTGTATGATCTTTCTGATGTACTGCTGGATCCGATTTGCTAGAATTTTGTTGAGGATTTTGGCATCTAAGTTCATGAGGGATATTGTCCTATAATTCTCTTTCATTGTGTTGTCTTTATCTGGTTTTGGTATTAGGGTAATGCTGGCTTCATAGAAGGAGCTTGGAAGTGTTCCTTCCTCTTGAATTTTTTGGAATACTCTGAGGAGGATAGGTTTTAGTTTTTCCTTGAGTGTTTGGTATAACTCCCCTGTGAAGCCTTCTGGCCCCGGGCTTTTGTTTGCTGGGAGATTTTTCATGACTGCTTCAATTTCTTCCATAGTTATCAGACTATTGAGATTTTTAGATTCTTCCTGATTGAGTTTTGAAGGTTGTATTTTTCTAGGAATGTGTGCATTTTCTCCAGGTGGTCTAGGTTGTTGGAGTAGAGTTGTTCATAGTATTTTTTAAGAATCTTTTGTATTTCTGTGTGGTCTGTTGTTATTTCGCCTCTCTCATTTCTGATTTTGTTTATTTGAGTCCTCTCTCTTTGTTTCTTGGTGAGCCTGGCTAGAGGTTCATCAATCTTGTTTATCCTTTTAAAGAACCAACTCTTGGTCTCATTGATCTCTTGTATTGTTTTTAATTTTGGTCTCTATGTCATTTATTTCTGCTCTGATCTTTATTATCTCCTTCCTTCTGCTCACTCTGGGATTTTCTTGTTGCTCTCTTACTCATTATTTGAGTTGTACAGTTAGATGATTTACTACCATATTTTCTTTTTTTCTTTTCATTTTATTTTGTTTGTTTGTTTGTTTGTTTTTATGTAGGCCTGTAGAGCTATAAACTTCCCTCTCAGGACTGCTTTCATTGTGTCCCATAGATTTTGGATTGTTATGTTTTTATTGTCATTAGTTTCCAGGATGTTTTTAATTTCTTCTTTGATCTCATTTGTAACCCAGTCATTATTTAATGGCATGCTATTCAGCTTCCAAGTGTTTGAGATTTTTGGATTGTTTTTATTGTAGTTTATTTCTAATTTTATGCCATTGTGGTCTGAGAAGATGCTTGGTATGATTTCAATCTTCTTGAATTTTGGGAGACTTTGTTGTGACCCAAAGTTTTTGAAAATGTCCCATATGCACTTGAGAAGAATGTATATTCCATGGCTTTGGGGTGAAATGTTCTGAAGATGTCACTTAAGTCCATCTGATCTAGTGAGTCATTTAGGATTGCTATTTCTTTGCTGATTTCTTGTCTAGAGGGTTTATCCAGTGATGTCAGTGGGGTATTAAAGTTCCCTACTATGATTGTATTGTTGTCTATCTCTCTCCTGATATCTTCCAGGAGTTTTGTTATGTATTTGGGTGCTCCTGCATTGGGTGCATATATGTTTATCAGGGTTATATCCTGTTGTTGTATCGATCTCTTTAGTATTATGAAGTGGCCTTCCTTATCTCTTGTTATGGCCTTCACTTTGAGGTCTATTTTGTCAGATATAAGTAGTGGTACCCCAGCATTTTTTTCATTTCCATTTGCCTGGAAGATATTTTTCTATCCCTTCACTTTCAGTCTGTGTGAGTCCCTTGTTCTGAGTTGAGTCTCTTGTAGACAGAATATATATGGGTCGTGTTTTTTTTATCCATTCAGCCACTCAAAGTCTTTTGATTTAGTCTGTTTACGTTTAAAGTTATTACTGAAAGGTACTTGTTTATAGTAATTTCTATTTTTGTGCCAGTGTTCCTTCTTACCTTTTTATTTCTTCTTTTTCAGCATTCCCTTTAGCATTTCTTGCATTGCTGGTTTGGTGGTGATAAACTCCTTTAGCCTTTTATTGTCTGCGAAGCTCCTGATTTCCCCTTCAATTTTGATTGATAGTCTTGCTGGATAGAGTATTCTTGGATTCAGTCCTTTGCTTTGCAACACTTTGTATACCTCCTTCCATTCCTTTCTAGCTTGATGTGTTTCTGTTGAGAAATCATTTGATAATCTGATGGGGGATCCTTTGTAGGTAACTCTCTGTCTCTCTCTTGCAGCCTTTAAGATTCTCTCTTTGTCGTTAATACTTGCCATTGAAATTATGACGTGTCTTGCTGTGGATCTTTTGGGATTGATCTCGCTTGGGACTCTCTGTACTTGTGTAACTTTTTTCTTCCCCATATGCTGGAAGTTTTCTGTCATTATTTCTTCAAATAGATTTTCTAATCCTTGCTGCTCTTCTTGTCCTTTGGGCAGGCCTATTATACGTATGTTACTTCATTTCATGTTGTCCCAAAGCTCCCTTAGGCTCTCCTCCTGCTTTTTAATTTTTTTCTCCAATTGCTGTTCAGATTGAGCTTGTTTCTGTACCTGATCTTCTAACTCACTAATTCGATTCTCTGCTTCTTCTAGTCTACTTTGAAACTTTCCATGGTGTTTTTGATTGTAGCTATATCACTTTTCATTTCTTCCTGATTCTTGCATAGGTTGTTGATTTTCTCATCCATCCGATGTTTGAATTGCACGACTATTACTCTGAATTCTTCTTCAGTCATGTTGCATGCTTCCGTTTCACTAATTTCCTTTCTTGGTGACTCCTCATTTTTTTTCCTTTCGGGATTGTGTCGTTTCCCCATTCTGACTATCACCAGAAGGTTCAAACTTCAAGTTGCATGGACCTGGGAAATGTGCAGTGGGAGCTTCGCACCATCCAAGTGTCACTGAAGTGCTCTGACACTAAGATGTGTGGCTGCTGTGGGTTGGTGGGAACCAGGCTCGCCCAGGGTCAGTGTTATCTGCACTCAGTGTGGTCTCATGTGTGCACCTAGAATCAGGGACCCCGCCTGCACCGCGCTGTAGGTGTGTGCCAAAAATCAGAGTCCCCTAGTGCGTGCCAGGAGTCAGAGTTCCTCTGTGTCTGCACCAGGAATCGAGTAGCAGAGTCTCTGTTGCTTTGTGCAGCTTCTTGCTTAGAATCAGGGCCCCTGTGTGTGCATGCACCAAGAATTGGAGTCACTGGCTCTTAGTGTGACTGCGCTGCGAGTCAGGGATCCCAGGTACACGCGATAAGAAACAGAGTCAAGTCAGTGGTGTTCAGTGCTGCCTCCTGCTCAGAAAATAGGGGTCCCAGTCACCTTGGGGTTGCACAGTAGCACTGTGTCGGCCAAAGGTGTGCTCCTGGGCTGCGGAAAACAGACTTCCGTGTGTGCTTGCCCAGAATCGAAGTCAGGTGGCAATGTTGCCCTGCATGGGCTTCGGGTTTGGTCGCCCGATTGCATTGCAGGAAGCAGATTCCCAGTCTCTGTGCATGCACAGGCTCAAATTCCTGTAGCGGGGCTGCAGCCCGTGTACGCACTCCCAGGCTCAAATTCCCGTAGCGGTGCTGTGGCCCGTGTGAGGGGCGGGTCTGTCAGTTACTATGGCACTGCCCACGAGCCTGCGGGTTGGGGCTAGGCTCCTTGACTCACAGAAATCTGTGGCGGGGATTTCTGGATTCTTGTTGTCTGTTGGTCTGCAGCTGTGGTCACAGGTCTCTCTCCCCAGGGGCTGCAGGGTCCTGTTTTGCTTCTGAGACCAGACTGGGTGGTGCTGAGGCCAGGATCCTAGTCTCAAGCAGCTCTGTATCTCAAGATGGCATGGTCTCTGTGTCCGCTCTGGCTGCCCAGAAGTGTCCGCATTGTGCGCGGGGTTAAGCCTGCCCGGTTTGTCAGGCCCTTGGAAGACCTGCAGAATCTAATGGTCCTTAGCTCATATACACACACATCACACATGTCTACACACTCCTCTATTGCTCCCTCACTCTCTCACACTCCCTCCCTACCTTCCTGCCGGTCGCCATCTTCCCCTCCTGGGTGTTTCTTGTTTGTCCCTTTTGCTTTGTTTTTGTTGTTGTTGTTGTTGTGTTTTCTTCCCCTACTTTTTCTTTCTTTCTTTCTTTCCTTTTTTACTCATTGCTATCATTCTTCCTCTCTTTAATATTTACTAATTATCTTTTCTCTGGTTATAGGGGTTATAGGTGTCTTGTGTACATTCGTGTTTTGTTCCTCCTGTGTCGTGTCTTGTCCTGTTGTATTTTGTGCATTTAGCTCAGTGCTTCCACATCCACTGGCACAACGTGGTAGGAAGCCTGCCACATAATCAGACACCCTAAGAGGAGATTCCATTTTTGAAATGGATAATAACATTCAAGATCTAATCATATCAGAGTAACCTAAATATTTCAAGTATGATGCCTCCCTAGAATACCCAGCCCTGATGACCTGAGAGACTGAACCACGAGGTACTACAAAACAGCTAGTACATAAGACTAATTGAAAAAATCTGGAAAGCGAGAAACCAAGATGGCGGCATAGGTAAACACCTAAACTGCTGACTTGCACAACAATATCAAAACTACAACTAAAAGACAAAAAGAACACCATCCAGAACCACAGGAAAGCTGGCTGAGTGAAAATTCTATAAGTAGAAAGAAAGAGGAAAGCACATTGAGATTCAGAGGAGCTGCAAAAGGCTGAGGTACGGAGACTGGCGCGTGGAGAGGACGGGCAGCTGAGTGCGCAGCTGAACTCCAGTCCAGGGTGAGACTCTGGGAAACCCGATTCATTTGGGGGGATTCTGGACTGTCAGGAAAAGAGAAAGCACACTGAGACTTGGGAGCTGCGGAAGGCAGAGGTCCAGAGGCGTGCGCACGCAGGAAGGACTGACTGCTGAGTGCACAGGTGGCCGAGTGCACGGTTGGCTTTCTAAATCGGGAGAGAGATGGAAGCTCCTGACTGCACTGAACTCCAGTTCCGGGTGAGTTTCTGGGAACTCAGACTCATTCGGGGAGAAACTGGACTGTCTGGCAGTGGGCGAAACTCGAGGGCAGCTTTCTTTCAGAGGTGCTTGCAGCGATTACCGAGGGACACTGAGAGCCAGGGGCCTCATAGGGCAGGGCTGACGAGAAACCAAGACTGTCTGCTCCACCCTGAAACTCCACCCCATCCAAGCTGAGCACTGAGGCTTTTGTAATTTTGCAAGTCTTGTCTCATAAGGGTGTCTACAGCACAGAAGTTCTCCCAGCATAGACACAGCGGGTCCTCACAGACAATTGGCCTGGAGGTCAATTCCTCCCAGTGTACCAACAGCAATCAAGGCTTAACTACACCAAGACTTTGCACTCAGCCCACAAAGGGGTTTACCAAGAGCGTCCACCTCAGGTGATTGGGGAGGCTGAGCTACTGGACCCTATAGGTCACCTACCACACAAAGCCTCTCCATCAACACAGGGAAGCAGCAAAGTGCGGAGACAAAGAAACATGTCACGAATGAAAGAAATGGAGGAAAGCAAACTACTGAACGACATAGAGTTCAGAACCACATTTATAAGGTTACTCAAGAATCTTCTAAAAACCACTGAGGAACTTATTGAGACCTTTAAGGATCTTAATGAGAATGCCAAAAAAATGGAAAAGGACCAGTCAGAAATTAAGCATACACTGTCTGAAATAAAGAATATACAGAAACTCAACTGTAGATCAATGTACCCCAAGAATCAAACCAAAGATCTGAAATATGAGGAAACAAAAAACACCCAACCAGAAAAACAAAAAGAAAAAAGAATCCAAAAATATGAAGTTAGGAGCCTCTGGGACAACTTTAAGCGTACCAACATCCGAATTTTTGGGGTGCCAGAAGAAGAGAGAGAGCAAAATATTGAAAACCTATTAGAAGAAATAATGACAGAAAACTTCCCCCACCTGAAATAGACTTACAAGTTCAGGAAGTGCACAGAACCCCATACAAGAGGAATCCAAAGAGGACCACACCAAGACACATCATAATTAAAATGCCAAGGGCAAAAGACAAAGAGAATCTTGAAAGCAGCAAGAGAAAAACGGTTAGTTACCTACAAGGGAGTACCCATATGACTGTCAGCTGATTTCTCAGCAGAAACTATGCAGGCCAGATGGGAGTGGCAAGAAATATTCAAAGTGATGAACAGCAAGAACCTACAACCAAGATTACTCTACCCAGCAAAGCTATCATTCAGAGTTGAAGGTCAGATAAAGAGCTTCACAGACAAGAAAAAGCTAAAGGAGTTCATCACCACCAAACCAGTATTACATGAAATGCTAAAGGGTATTCTTTAAGAAGAGGAAGAAGAAAAAGGTAAAGATAAAAATTATGAACAACAAAATGACATCAAATACATACCTACCAACAAGTGAATCTAAAAATCAAGTGAATAAAAAACCTAAAGAACAGAATGGACTGGTGAATATAATAGAATCAGGGACATAGAAAGGGAGTGGACTGACAATTCTCAGGGGGAAGGGGGTGTGAGGGGTGCGGGAAGAGATTGGACAAAAATCTTACACCTATGGATGAAGACAGTGGCGGGGGGTAAGGGCATGTGGTGGGGTGGGAATCAGGTGGAGGGGACCTATGGGGGGGGGAAAGAGGAACACCTGTAATAATCTGAACAATAAAGATTTATTTAAAAATGTGTCTATTGAGTTATGTTCTTGGAAGCTTAAAATGTAAGATACTGTAAGTTGTGCATTTAAGAAATGATTTGAAAAGTTCCGGTCAAGATGGCAACATAGATAAACACCATACTTAGAACCTCCAACAACTATATCAAAATTACAACTAAACTGCCTGAAAACTAGCTGAACAGAAGTTCTGTCACTAAGCATATACAGAAGAAGCCACATTGACACTGGTAGGAGGGATGAAGACACAAAATGGGCTTATTCCACACCCATGTGTGATGAGTAAAAATCAGGAGGGACACCTCGCCTGCAGAGGTCTCCCCTAAGAAGTGAGGGGTCCCAGCCTCACACCAGGCCTGCCAGTTCAGGGTTCCAGTATCAGGACGAGAAGTCCCCAAACCTCTGGCTGTGAAAACCAGCAGGGATTGTGGCCGACTGAGACAGAGAGCTGCTGGAGTCTCAGGCAGATCCTCTTAAAAGGACCATGCACAGACTTACTCAGACTCACTCTCTCTGATCTCCAGCACTGGGGCACCAGGCACACACAAGGAGGAACTGAGTTGTCTGGCATCAGGGCAAGAGCTGGAGGGGCAGATTTCTGCCAGAAAAAAGTGCTGGCAAAGGCCATTGTTCCTTTGCTGAGCCCTCCCCAAACAGCCTGCAGGCAAGCCCCATAACTGAGTCAACCTGGCTACCACCATTTGCCCCACACCAGTGATTCCCTGACACCCAACCTCACCAAACTTGTGGGCCCAGCCAAGTTGTTTCTATGGACTTTTCCATACAAACTGGCTGTCTTGGCTCATGCTTCAAACATTCTTAAAATTTCTCAAACAAGCAGCATCTGGCCTAGCAAGCCCCATGCATCTTGCTAAGTGGCCTTAGACCTGGTACTAGCAATAGTCAGCCTCAGTTTAGAGCTTGGCCTCTCCTGGGCAGACCATAGGCAGTGGCTCAACTTGTATTTCCTGGGAGGCCCCAGAGGCAGTGCACATGGTGGTGAGCTTCAGACCATGCCCAATTACAACCCAACCACTTCCACAAGCAGCACACTCAAAGAGAAGACTTGGCGGGCACCAAACCCGAGCTCACTGAAGCAGGTTCTGCTCTGTGCAGTCATCCCCTGTCCAACAGATCCTAAGCTATAGTTGCAGCCAGTCCTCACAGCCCATTGGCCTGGGGTCAGTTGCTCCCAGTGACTTGCCAACAACAAGCAAGACTCAACTACAGCAGGACAGTGCACACAGCCCACACATACGGTGCACACCAGCTCAGTGACTGGGGAGGCTGCACCACTAGGTCCTATTAGGAAACTTACTACATTAGGCCACTACACCAAGATCTAATACATGGAAACACACACAGGAAAACAGCCAAAATGAGAAGACACAAAAAGAGATCCCAGATGAAAGAACAGAAGAAGTCTTCAGAAAAAGAAAACTAAATGAAAGAGAGGTAAGCAGATACAGAGTTAAAAGCAATTGTTCAAAGGATGTTCAAAGAACTTAGTGAGAAATTCAACAGCATAAAAAAGGATGTGCAAAGCTAAAACAACAATAACAGCAAGAACAACAAAAAGAAACAGCAGAAATGAAGAATACATTTATTAAAATGAAGAATACATTACAGGGAATCAACAGTAGAGTAGATGAAGCCAAGAGTCAAACCAGCAATTTGGAATATAAGAAAGCAGAAAACAATCAGAACAGAAAAAAGAAAAGAATAAAAAAATGAAGATAGTTTAACATGCACTGGGACAACTTCAAGTGGTCATGAGGTGACCAACTTTCACATCATGGGGTGCCTCAAGGAGAAGACAGAGGAAGGAAGGAAGAACCTATGTGAAAAAATAATGACAGAAAACTACCCTCATATGGTGAAGGAAATGGACATACAAATGCAATAACTGCAGAGAGCCCAAACAAGATGAACCCAAAGAGGCCTACACCAGGCCACATAATCAAAATGCCAAAGGTTAAAGACAAAGAGAGAATCTTAAAAGCAGCAATAGAAAAGCAGTTAGTTACCTACACCAGAGCTCTCATAAGACTATCAGCTGATTTATCAACAAATACTTTGCAGAACAGAAGGGACTAGCACAAAATACTCAACATGATGAAAAACAAGGACCTACAGCTGAAACCAGTTTGGCTCAGTGGATAGAACATCGGCCTGTGGACTGAAGGGTCCCGGGTTCGATTCTGGTCAAGGGCATGTACCTTGGTTGCGGGCACATCCCCAGTAGGGGGTGTGCAGGAGGCAGCTGATTGATGTTTCTCTCTCATCAATGTTTCTAGCTTTCTATCCCTCTCCCTTCCTCTCTGTAAAAAACCAATAAAATATATTTTAAAAGAAAAAGAAAAACAAGGACCTACAACCAAGATTATTTTGCCCAGCACAGCTATCATTTAGAATTGAAGGACATAAAATTTATTCACAGACAAGACAAAGCTAAAGGAGCAGCTCATCACCACCAAACCAGCATTCCAAGAAAAATGAAAGCATCTTCTTTAAGAAGAAAAAGGTGGTGTGTGTGTGTATAAAAATATGAATAATATAATGACAATAAGTACAAATCTATCAACAGTTGCTTTAAATGAAAATGGATTAAATGTTCCAATCACAAGACATGTGGTGACTGAATGGATAACAAAACAACATCCTTACTTATGATGTCTACAAGAGACACATTTCAGGTTGAAATGAGCACACAGATTTAAAGTAAAGGGATGGGAAAAGATAGTTCATGAAAATGGAAATGAAACAGAAAAGCTGGAATAGCAATAATTATTCCAGTCAAAATAGACTTTAAAACAAAGGCTATCTAACAAAAGACAAAGAAGGACCCAGCACCGCCACTTCTGGGTATTTACCCAAATAAATATAAAAGGCTAAATCAAAAAGATATAAGCATCCATATGTTCATTGAAGCATTATTTACAATAGCAAATATGGAAGCAACCTAAGTATCCATGAATAGATGAATGGATAGCCCTAACCGGTGTGGCTCAGTAGATAGAGCGTTGACCTGCAGACTGAAAGGTCCCAGGTTCGATTCCGGTCAAGGTCATGTACCTTGGTTGTGGGCACATCCCCCAGTAGGAGGTGTGCAGGAGGCAGCTGATCGATGTTTCTCTCTCATTGATATTTCTAACTCTCTATCCCTCTCCCTTCCTTTCTGTGAAAAATCAATAAAAACATATTAAAAATAGATGAATGGATAAAGAAGTGGTGCATGGAATATGACTCAGCCATAATAAAGAACAAAATCTTCATATTACTCTGGGTGAAATAAGTCAGACAGGGAAAAATGCCAGTTGGTTTCACTTATATGTGGAAGTTAAAGAACAAAATAAATGAGCAAGCAGAACAGAAACAGACTCATAGATACGGAAAACATTTTGAGACTTGCCAGTATGGTGTGGCAGGGAAAAGATGAAGGAAGGATAAAAAAAGTTGAAGAGATTCAGAAGTACAAATTGGGAGTTACAAAATAGTCCCAGGGATGTAAAGTGCAACACAGGGAATGTTGTCAATAATCCTATATAATAAAAGCCTAAGTGACCAACTGTTCGACTGTTCCACTGATCGACTGGTAGCTGTGACGTGCACTGACCACCAGGTGGCAGATGCTCCGACGGGTAGGTTAGCTTGCTGCTGGGGTCTGGCCAATTGGGACTGAGCCAAATGGGCCCGACACACCCTGGAGCTCTCCCATGGTCTCTCCCCGGCCTTGATCACGCACTGCTGAGGTCCCTCAGCCTGGCCTGTGCCCTCTTGCAATCCGGGACCCCTCAGGGGATGTCCGCAGGCCAGGCCAAGGGACCCACTGGTGCACGAATCCATGCACTGGGCCTCTCATATTTTAATAACTATATATGATGTGAGATGGGTACTAGATTTATTGGGTGACCACTTCCTAAGTTATACAAATGTCTAATAATGTGGTTGTACACCTGAAACAAATATAATATTGTACATCATCTTAATTTAAAATTTTAAAATTAAGAAAAACAAAATAGGATCTTTGTAATAGCTTTATTAAGATGTAATTCATATACCCTATAATACATCACTAAAGTATACCATTTTAAAAAACATTTTCTCTTGTATTGTGTTCCAAAGACCAATGTGGCCGCACATCTGAACCTCATCCTCCAATTCATTTTGACGTGTTAGTAACCAAGCTAGTCATTTCACCTCCATCTGCCTGACTCCTAGGTTCTAATATCAGAATGGAAAGAGGGTAGTCATTTGCCACCTACCCGACCATAGCTCCAACAAGAAAGATGACTACACAACACTTACAAAAATGTTTCTTCTTCCTTGATTTTATAATAATGTACATTGTCTAAAACAACCCCCCCCCTATTAACTGGGGGAAAGTTACATTTCAGAAAGAATTATGATGAAGCCAATACCAACAAAAGCACAACAAATACAAGTGGATTCTCATTAATTCAACACTAATTTATTGATAAGCTACCATTAAATTATATCTGAGATTATAGGTTGGAAAAAATATTGCATTCTCTCTCTGAGAACAATATGATAAACATATACAAACCACACACATGTACACATTTTCAAATTTAATATATTTTCAGTAACTGTTGATACTTTTAAGTTAAATTTTGATATTCTTATTTTAAATGTTATAGAAATAAATGTAATATAAAATGAAATAAAATCAAGTACATTTGCCCATTTAAAGCATTGCAATTCATTATCCAATTGTGAATTGATTAATGTGCAAAAGGAAATACAGTAAGCAGTTTATAAATATTAAAAACATGTATTTTGCTGCAAAAAAATGAGGAAAAATTAATTTATTAACCAAGGAGCTAAAAAGTTAAGACAGAGAAAATGAATGAAAAAAAAGAATAGGGATAAGTTGAGTAAATATCTGTATCCTTCAAAAGATAAAATGACTACGGGACAATTGTCTAAGTGAGCAAAGTGAAGTGAGGTCATGAGCAATTACATAGAGCAATACAAAAACAAGTTGATTAAACTCATCTCTGCCTTACGAGAAACTAGCTTAACTACTGTGATAGTTTGAATAGAGTTAAAATTCAGAGTAGAAGGCACTGCCTTGGTGATGTAAGCATGAGGCCTGTGTTTAATCAGGAAGATATCTGACCACATTCTGTTGAGACACAATGTTCTGTCTTCCATGTACAAAGTTAAAGTCTTAAGAATAGTAACTGTTTTAGCTTTCATGTATTTGTATACAGAGTAGCTAAACTATTGAATACACATTTGAGAAATGGAAAAACTTAAATAAATAATTAGAATCCTAATATTTTATGGAAGTGTCACAAATGGACCAAAAGTCTAAAATCAATCAGTGTAAAATTGAGTCTCCCTATTTAACACAGATTTGAAGAGCAATGATTCAGGAAGTGTCATGCCATGAATTGTGTTAGAAACACAAATACTGAAAAACATTTGAACATAAATTATTTTGAAACCAAAGACATTTCATCTATTTAAAAATTTCCTGAAGTAAATTTTCGAGTTTTCAGTTATTAGTAAAATATTTTATGTGCAAGAAAATCTAGTCCCTGGCAGGTGGCTCAGTTGGTTAGAGTGTCGTCCCATACACCAAAAGGCTGCAGCTTCCATTACCAGCAGGGCACACATCTAGGTAGCTGATTCGATCAATTGTTGGGAAGCAACTGATCCATGTTTCTCTCACTCTCTCAAAAACAATTAAAAAAACATATTCTTGGATGAGGATTAAAGGAAAAAATAAAGAAAATCTAACTAGTGATATATCTTTTTATATAACTTTATCTTTTGTATTTTATAATACCATTACGTAACACTGAAATTACTTCTGATGTATAGAATAAACACCCCAGAATTAAACTAGAATGTAAGTATTAAAGGTAAAAATCATCAAAACAGATAC
Organism: Plecotus auritus; assembly: GCF_963455305.1. Classification (NCBI taxonomy): domain Eukaryota; kingdom Metazoa; phylum Chordata; class Mammalia; order Chiroptera; family Vespertilionidae; genus Plecotus; species Plecotus auritus. Next base: position 16,723,761 of record NC_137781.1, on the reverse strand, counting down.
GCAGTCATCTATACCACTAAATGGAATCAAGTGGGCAAGGCTAACCTTCATGTTATGGTGAGAGAAGCAACACATCTAAATATTCTGAAAGTGGAGAAAACTGAAAGCACCGATTAGTGATAGTTTATTATAATTATTGTGCTTAAAGTTGGAAAAACGAGGTAGGGACAGTCCAAAATGTTGAAACCTTGCAAATAAAGGGGATTGAAAAACAATTTCAATATTAAGGCATTATTAACATTTTACTCTCCAGAATCACAGCTTAAAAATCTGTATAAATCTGTTGTTTTGTAATGGCCCATCCTAGAACCCACCCCATTCTTCCAATTGAGCATGTTGCCACCTCTCGTAGTATCCTATATAATAAAAGCCTAATATGCTAAGTGTTTAGTTGACCGTTCAACCAATCGAAGTGTAATATGCTAATGATATGTTATGGTGATTCAACTGCTTGCTATGACATGCACTCACCACCAGGGGGAAGACTTTCTTACCGGTAAGTTAGATTGCTGCTGGGGTCCGGCTGATCCCGACTGAGTGACATGGGCTGGACATGCCCTGGAGCCCTCCCAGGGTCTCTCTCTGGCCCTGATCATGCACTGGTGGGGTCCCTTGGCCTGGCCTGCACCCTCTTGCAATCCGGGATGCCTCAGGGGATGTCTGTTTCAGCTGGATCACACAGGCCAGGCCAAGGGACCCCACTGGTGCACGAATTTGTGCACTGGGCCTCTAGTCACTTTATGTTGTCCTAGCAGCAATAATTAAATTCCCAGCAGCTCTAGAGGCACCTTCTGCCTTAGGTCTAAGGGCTCTGTAAACAGCAGCTGTATAACAAGTCTTTCCAGGCACTCTGCAGGGATGTGTGACTGATCTCTGTATCTGGATAAAGTGGCGCTTTTTTACTCTCTATGAAGACTAGCATGATTGGTGAACCAATACCCCCACAAGGAAATACTCATACCTTGGAACCAACATTAAGTTCAAACTACTTTTTTTCAAATTATCTAGAAACACTAGAAAAACAAAAACACTTCTTTCTTTCCAAAAGATTAAATAAAACTTTTTCACAAATATCTTCTCTTGTATTGCTTCTGCAGCTACACACTCTTTCGTCTTCATCTTCTGAAGTGAGACATTCTCTGATTTTCCGGGTGAGAACTAACAGGGACATTTTAGGTTTGCCTCATGCTTACCCATTTACAGCAGTATTTGCCATTCATTTTCTTTTGTACCAGTAGTCCAGTTTCACAACTTTGAAGCACTTAGACCCTATTTCCCCAAAAGTTGGTCTAAAAAGCCCCAGCTTTGCTCTTCTGTGATGTGTTCCGATGAAGCCAAATGGAAACACAAGGTTGAAGCCTCATCAGCACCAGCCTGTGCTGTTTTTCTCTGCAGTAAGACCATAAAAGCCAACCTGCACTGGTTGAAATGGGTGTTTTAGTGAGTGACAGCATCATGGTGAAGTGAGACCTCCTTAGTATGTCCCTGAAATTGACAACTAGTCGGACATCCAGAACCCAACAAAGGTTCCTGTGCGCCCCACGCTAAAAGGTCCATGAGCCAGTACTTCCGAAGGTGGGCACATTGGAATGTGTAGGAGAGGCAGGATGAGAGGCGGGTAGAGGGGACAACAGGGACAGACCCATCACTGCAGCAAGGCTGACCCTACAGGCCCAGCAAACGCAGAAGCAGGGGTTGAGTCGGGGTGCAGCTCCCACACCACAAACCAGTGCGGGGCAACTGCCAGCAGCATTCCTAACGCTCCCACCCCCCAACTCCAGACCCCTCCCCAGTTGCAGCTGTGCTCACGCCCTCACAGATCAGCAGCAGCAGCAAAGAAAGTCTCCAGCCTCCAGGCCACAGTACCTTGCTGCCAGTGGCCATAAGGAATGAGGTAGCAGCTCAGTGGGCTCACAAACTGGCTCCCTCAACTGGCCACATCCCCTGCCTCGGGGGGCGGGGGGTGCCCTGAGACCCAGGCAACCTGGATCCAGCACCAGGACCCACTACCCGGTCACCCCACCTCCACTCCCATGTCCAAGGCAAAGCCTCCTACACCTTTACTCACAAGCATCCTCCTCCCCAAGCTTAAGTAGTACAGGTAAGAGAAAACAAAAACTGCGCTGTTCTACCATCTACTGGATAACGAAAGAAAGACCTCAAATTATCAACCTGCTGAATTGTGGAAAGGAAAATGTTCCTAAATAAGAAAAGTGCTCACCACTTCAAATGTGCCCGCAGAGGAACAGCCCATCAAGCAGCATGGACCACCAAGGTAACAATTACGCAGGAAAACAATGACAATTCTCCAGAAAGGAACTCAAAATAATGGGTGATTGCGATATGAAGGAGAGAGAAATCAGAACAGCAGTCATGAAGAAACTCAACGAGATACAAGAAGGCAGTTCAATGAGCTCAGGAATAAAATGAATGAACAAAAGAAGTGCTTTACCAAAGAGATGAATACTATGAAAGAACCAAACTAATTATGGAACTTAAAAGCTCCATGAATGAGATAATGAATGGATGTATTAATAACTGATACACAATGAAAGCTAGTTGCTATGTCAAGATGGCCTGACATTGCCTTCTTAGTCGTCAGTCATCAAGGGCTGGCAAGATGCAGACATAAGTAAACTTCATTTAAAAATGCAAAGATATAAAATAAAAATTCAAATATTTTCTTCATTTCACTATTTAGAAAACATACAACTGCTCAGCAAGACATTTTATAAAAACTGAAATAAAAATGCTGTAAGGAAAGTAGCAATTTAGAATGTTCTCTACATAAGAAGATGACAAAAATTTTCACTTAAAAACAGAAATTAATCAGTTTAGTATTCAAGTTTATTTAATTCATAAGAAAAGATTCTCAGAGTAGGAATCACCACTTTGTCTATTGCCTGCAAAACTATTATCAGGATTTCCACCACAAGGTGTCTCCAGGACTGGCCTCATATTAGTAGCGCTCAGCCATCTGTTTTGTTGCTCCTACAAGAAGGAGCACTTCGGTGCTGACCTCTGCTAGCTGTTTCTGAGCCCTGAGCAGACTGTAAACAGCAGATGCTAACTATTTTATTTTTCCCTGAGTGACTTGCATGTTTTTAAGTAGCCACAACAGTAAATGGAGTTTCCCATTAAATAGCATTTTAACAAAGAGAATGTGTCAGAGCAGAGCTACCTAGTCAAGTATAGGTTCTAAACTGTTCTGGGAAGTACTGATGTTTCCAGGGAGCGGGGAGAGGGGTCCCAGCTAAGTAATCCAAAGCAGGGAGGCTGTCAGTGATGCAGTCGGCTTATCAGGTAATACTTGCTGCCTCAGGAAGGGCTGTACTTGCAAGATCCTTGAAGATGCCCTTGGACATATTTAGCAGCCACTTTAGAGATTTAAAAAAAATCCCTCAAAGACATTGCCAAGCATTGGCCTTCACCACCCTTGTACAATACACTCATTGCCTTGGGGATGTTAATCATTGACTCCAAGGCATAATTTAGAGCAAGAACCTCTAAGGGAGAACAAGATAGCCTGGCTGGTGATCAAATGATCGAAAACAGCTCCAGAGGCCATTGCTTATAACATTGTTTCCAAGGCGTTGGAGGTGGGATCTGCCCTTTCTGTATCCCCACACCCTCCTCCTGCAGATCACATTAATTTTAGCCACTTTGTCAATTACACTGCCCCTCACTCCTATGTTAATCTTTCCCTATTTAACATGTATGTCTGTATATAGAGTAGAAAACTATAAAGGATAGTTTGTCTAAAGGTACCCTCTAGTGATAATAACAAAGGTCACAATCAAGAAAGTAAATTTACCAAGTACCAGGTTGTATTGGAGTAACTTCACCCATTGTGTTTAAGTTGTTATCGTAAATGTTTCTATTTACAGGAATTCTAACAAGCGATGTTATAATAATACTAGAGGCCCGGTGCACGAAATCCATGCACTCGGAGGGTGGTCCCTCAGCTGAGCCTGTGCCCTCTCATAGTGTGGGAGCCCTCGAGGAATGTCCGACTGACGGCCTAGGCTGTCAGTGACATCCTTAGCGCTGCTGTGGATGCAGGAGAGGCTCCCGCCACCACCGCTGCACTCGCCAGCCATGAGTGTGACTTCTGGCTGAGCAGCGCTCCCCTTGTGGGTGCATACTGACCACCGGGGTCAGCTTCTGCATTGAGCATCTGCCCCCTGGTGGTCAGTGCCCATCATAGTGACCAGTTGTTCCACCGTTCAGTCTATTTGCATATTAGCCTTTTATTATATAGGATTGCTAAATTTTAGAGCTTCAAGACATTCAGCTTATAGACTGGTAGATCAGGTTAACTACATGAAAATATTAAGGGGAAAAAACTAAAGGCACATAAAACCAAAAAAGGAGGGAGATGCAACTGTCCTGGAAGAACATTTGAATGGTAAGTTTATTTACTCACATCATTTGCCAAAGTTATACTATTTAGTTAGCTTTCACGCTCCACTAATCTCATGAACCTGGCACAATAGTAATTATGTTTTAAGTTTAGAGGCTAATTACTGGGTTAAATTTATTTTCTCTGATTCTTCATTTGACTTACAAAGTTCATTTCCTTTTCAATAATTTGCTGCATTCCAATTCTTCTTGGTGGATTTGCACATATTTTTCCAATACACTTTTTGCTATCATCTTGAGAAGTTTGCAATAAAGGAGTTCTGAGTTCCAAATGACTTCTTATTGAAGCATTATGAATTCATGTTACCGCCTCTGAGATTTCTTGAGATGCTTTGTGTCTAAAGCAAATAAAAAGAATACATTTTTAAAGTAAGTATAACCTGAACAGTTATAATTGTTTTCTTTAGTTTTGAGTCAACGACTCAGAGATCAGCTTTAGGTGTGAAAAAAAAACTGACATTTAAAATATTTATCATCAATGTCCACTGAATTAAATCTGAGTTATAAAGTTAATCATTATTCTATTAGCACCCATGTAATCTGATAATTCAAAGAATAATAGAATCAGTTTAAAATTTTTAAAGTAGAAGGATATAACAATTCAAGAGTATGGAACAATTTTTAAATCACATCCCCCCTTTCCTCTCAAATAGTCTTGTTTAACATTAACTGGTCTTAAAAATAAAATGATCCTCTACTAAGAATCATTTGGAAAGATCAATTCAGTGATAATAATGATGGGAACTGAAATACTAAAAAGGAAAAACAAATGCCACCTTCCTTCCAGAAATCTATAAAGTAAATTGCTATTAAAGGAAGTAAAGGAAAGGCAAAAACACTGTTTTTATCCAAAATGTAATTTGCAGTGAAGTGAATTATAGGACATTAAATCAATAAATTAACCTGTAAATATAAGTCGAGTTGTGTCACTTTGTCTGCTACATCCTTTGCACTTTGTTCAATCTTCAGTTTATACTTTTCTACTTCACAGTCTTCTGCCATATGCATTTCCTTATATGTTCTGAGGTTTACTACCATTTGTTTCCACTTCTTTTCTTCAGCCTTTAGTTCTTTACATTCCTTTAGAAGTGCGTCCACTGTTAACTGCTGTTGAGGTGTCTTTTCTTCATTTGAAGATGACGGTGGCAGTTTTGCTATAAGATCATCATTCTGCATGAATAAAAGGATGTAGTTTGGTTATGGAGGTGTGTTCACCAGTATGACATTTTGAAATGAGTTCAGTTGCAATAAAACATTATCTTTACGGTGGTAGAGTCTTGGAATGTGGAGCCTTGAATTAGTCAGAATCAAAACCAAAGTTCAAACGACCAGGAGTCACAAAAATACACTTATTGTTGTCGTCTTTGCTACACAACGCCTGCACTTGACTTTATGCTCCTTTTTCTATGACTGTTTCATGTCTTTCCTCCACAAAAATGACTACACGTTGCCCCTTAGTAGAAAGTCTCTTACCTCTTCCTCCATCTTAACTCTTCACAATCTTTAAAAAAGTTTTAGAGATATCATATTATGGTTTTCAGAACTGTCATCCAATGCTTCCCAAGATAAGACTTTCAAAATGAGACTAATTAATGAATTTTATAAATACCAATTCTAATGTCATAGGTATTTTACTGAACCAGAAACATTTGATTCTAATTTGAACTGCATTCCAAGAAGAAATGATTCCCTGAATTATGGAGAAATTAAAACTCTTACTGTTAAAGTTTAGCGACATAGCACTACATTTTTTAGAACCAAAAAAGTGGGCGTGGGAGGCTTAATTCAATAATGCTATCTTGAAATTCTTTGTTACTTCCCACAAAATAAGGGAACATAGTAAACGAAACAACATCATCACCATTAACAACAAACTTGCAGGAAGGTCGGTGATACTGGTGACTGCTGTGTGACTGCTAAGTCTGGTGCCATCTGACTCTCTCCCCAGGAAGCTCACACTGGGAACCCAGCCACCATGTTGTGAAGAACGAAGCAGCCCAGGCCACATGGTCAGTCCTCATACAGGTGCCCAGCTGAGACCGCCCCAGTGAGCATCCCGACCAAAAGCCCACTTCACCTGACAAACCCGTGAATGAACAAGCCTTAGATGGTTCCACTTCCCACCTTCAAGTTATCCCAGCTGGTGGCAAGTGGAAAAGAAATGAGCTGGCCTCACTGCAGAGTTGTGCACAAGGTAAGTGCTGCTTTAAGACACGAGGTTTGGAGGTGCTTTATTAAGCAGGAACAATTAACTGGCACAGATACTGACATTAGGAACAGAGTGCTGGTTTTCAAAACGGTGGCCGCATAGGCAGACATGTCCTGCGCCTTCTCATGGAGCAGATAGAAGGGACAACTAAGTTGAATAACATCCACCCGGAATTGGAGAATTAAACAGCTGGTGAGACAATCCATGGCCGGAAGTGACAGAGAACACCTGGAGAATGGTGGGATCGGGGATCTGGGCTGGAGAGAAAGATTCGCCACCACTGGGACCAGAGGGTCAGAGAGAACTTGTGCTGCACCAAGTGTGTGTCCCTTGGGGACACGGGTAACACTCGACTGTGGGAGGGGGTCCACAGAATGGCTGGTGGGTGGGGAATCTAGATCTAAGCCCACAGCCATGAGGGGCTGCACCCAGAAAGGCAGCCGAAGAACTGCCTTAGCCCAGTAATGGGGAGAGAAACTCGCAGTGGTGCGGCTGTTTCACCTTTATGTTTTCCTTGCTTTTACGCACTAAACCCAGTTCATAGGACCTTTCAATTACAAACACTCACCGAGGCTGCAGTGCAGGTGGAGGCTGGGGAGAGGTTGGGGAGAAGAGCAGGATAGGGAAAGGTGACCAGGGATCTGACACTGGCACATTCCGGACCCTCCAATCCTAAGCAGCCATTTTTCTCCTGAAGAGCCAGCCCCTCCCAGCACCCACAGGGCAACTAGTGCATCTGCACCCAGCCTCGAGCTTTGCAGAGGAAACAAAGACTCTGAATAGCCTCAGGGAGCCCTTGGGAACTGGGTTGAGGTGCTGTTTTGTCCCAGAAACCAATACAGCAACACCCCCACCTAAAGCCCATGTCAGAAATAGATGCTGGTGTAAATAAGAATGAAAGCAGGCAGACAAACAAAGTGGGCAGATTGGCCCCACCTGCCCGCAACCAAGGCTGTGGAGACAGAAGCAGAGGAGCGGTGAATCACTGGGAACTTTTGCACGTGCTGACTACCTAACAGGAAACTGAGAAGGGGCAGACAGAACATTAGAGAGGGGTCTTAAACCAGCCCCCATGGGACATTAAAACTGGGCTGAAACGAATGACATTTCACTTTTTCATATTTATCTTTTACTCAATTTTATTTCTTTATTATTCTTAATCCTTGTATTTTTTTGTATTATGTTTCTTCATTCCATTTTTATTTTTTATCATTTTTATCTTATTTTTTCTTTTTTCCACCCTTTTGTTCCTCACTTCTCCCTTTTTCATCCTGTTTTTCTTCTCCTATCCCTGCTATATTTTTCTCTCTCCTCTCTTCGTACTCCCTGTTAAAAATTGATCTTCTTTATCTGCTTTATTTACATGTTATTATTATTGTAGTCTCTGTTGGCTTACTCATGTATCTAATTTCCTCTCCCCTGATTCAAGTCCATGCACCCATCTCTTTTCTTTCTTCTCTAGTCATTTTTTTATGCTTTTGTTTTTCCTCTCTTCTCTTGCTCTCTTCTCCTAATGGCTTAATTAGTTCCACTCACTAAACTCAATTCCATCTGCACTCTCCTCTATTCTTTTTTCCAAAAATAGATGAATATATAGATAGATAAGTTTTTAAATTTTTTTTTTGTCATTTTCTTATCTTTTTATTTATTATTTATTGATTATTTTGTTTTTACTTTTCTTTTTATCCACTCATTCTCTTTCTACCTCCTCTATATTGAACCATGGCAATTGCCCTATTCATTCAATTCCTTTACCTCACTTTCTGGATAAAAGCTCTGCCTCTACAGATTCTGACCCCCCTTTTTTTCTGGGTGTTTGTTTTTTGTATTTTTTTGGTTTATTTGTTTGTTTTGTGGTGTTTTCTCCCTATATATGTATATTTTTTCTTCTTCATTTTGCTTCTTTTTCTTTTCTCTCTTACCTTTTCTCAGTACCATATTTGCTCTATTTTCTCTCTCCTAATTATCTTTCCTCTGTTTGTCACTTTTATTGGGGTTATTGGTCTTGTGAGTACATTTTTGTTTTGTTCCCTTTGTGTCATGTATTGTCAAGCTCTATTTTATGCTATTCTGTCAATGTGGTAGACAGTGAGCCACATAACCAGACACCTGGGGAGGAGACTCCATCCTTGAATGGGACAATAACACTCAAGACACAACTATACCAGGAGAACCCAAATATCCCAAGTAGGGAGCATCCGTAGACTATCCAGCCAGAAGACCTGAGAGTTGCACCACTGGGTCCCACAAAACATCTACTATACAAGACAAACTCAAAAAAATCTGGGTGACATAGAAGTTTGATCTAATACATAGAAAAACACACACAAAGGAACAGCAAAAATGTGGAGAAAAAGAAACAGCTGACATATAAAAGAAAAGGAGGAATCGCTAGAAAAGGAACTAAATGAAATGGAGGCAAGATATTTGTAAGAGAAACAATTCAGAGCAATGGTTATAAGGACACTGAAAAGGATGGAAGACAAATTCCACATGTGTAAGAATCAAGGGGAAATAAAGAAGAACCAAGTGGAAATGAAGAATGACATAGCTGCAATAAAGAACACAATGGAAAGTATCAACAGTAGAGTAGAATAAGCTGAGAATGCAGCAGTGAGCTAGAATACAAGGTAAACAAACAAACAAACACCCAAGCAGAACAGCAACTGGAAAAAAAACACACCTTAAAAGCAGGAGGAGAGCCTAAGGCAGCTATGGGACAACAGGAAATGAACAACATCTGCATAATAGGGGTGCCAAAAGAGAGGAAACTGAGCAAGGAATAAAAAACCTGTTTGAAGAAATAATGACAGAAAACTTCCCTGATATTGGGAAGAAAAAACTCACATAAGTCCAAAGCACACAGAGTCCCAAACAAGATGAACCCCAAAAGACCAACACCAAGGTACCATACATCATAATTAAATTGGCAAACACCAATGATAGAGTAAGAATCTTAAAGGCTGTCAGAGAGAGACAGAAAGTTACCTATAAGGGATCTCCCATTAGACAATCAACTGATTTCTCAACAGACACACATCGGGCCAGAAGGGAATGAATGAAATATACAAAGTGATGCAAAGCAAGGAACTGAATTCAAGAATACCCTATGCAGCAATGCTATCATTCAAAATTGAAGGGGACATCAGGAGCTTCACAGTCAAGAAAGGACTAAGTGAGTTTATTATCACCAAGCCAGCAATGCAAGAAAAGCTAAATTGACTGCTGTAAAAGGGAAAAAAAATAGGAAGGGAAGAAGAAACACAGGCACAAAAAATAAAAATGGCTACAAATAAGTACCAACCAATAATAAGTTTAAACATAAATGGACTAAATGCTCCAATCAAAAGATATCAAGTGACTGAATGGATAAAAAATCATGATCCATAGATATGCTGTCTACAAGAGACCCACCTCAGAAAAAGGGACTCTTACAGATTGAAAGTGAAGGGATGAAAAAACATCTTTCAGGAAAATGGAAATGAAAAAAAGCTGGGGTAGCAATACTTATATATGACAAAATAGACTTCAAAATGCAGGCCATAACAAGAGATAAGGAAGGCCACTTCACAATACTAATGGGATCGGTACAACAAGAGGATATAACTCTAGTATGCACCCAATGCAGGAGCACCAAAACATATAAAAAAAAATCCTGGAAAATATCAACAGAGAGATTGACAATAATACAATCATAATAGGGGAGAAACAAAGATGGTGGCATAGGTAAACACCTGAACTGCTACCTCGCACAATAATTTCAAAAGTACAAGTAAAAGACAAAATGGACATATCATCCAGAATCACAGGAAGGCTGGCTGAGTGGAAACTCTACAACTAGAAGGAAAGAGAAAAGCACACTGAGACTCAGATGAGCTGCAGAAGGCAGAGGTCTGGAGGCGTGCATGCGGGGAGGGCTGGAAACTGAGTACACGGCTGGCTTTCTCAATTGGGAGGGAGACAAAAGCTTCCGAATGTCTGAACTCCAGTTCCGGGCGAGACTCTGGGGACCCAGACTCATTTGGGTAGAAACTGGACTGTCTGGCAGTGGGCGAAACTCGAGGGCGGCTTTCTGGCAGAGGTGCTTGCAGCGATTACCATGGGACACTAAGACCCAGGAGCCTCTTAGGGCAGGGTTGACAGGAAGCCATTGCTGTTTGCTCTGCCCTGAGACTCCGCCCCATCCAAGCTGAGCACAGAGACTTTTGTACATGAATAGCATGGTCCTTTGAATTCTAAACTTACCTAACTAACTGCAGCTGAGTCAGTGAGACCCAGAACATCCAAAAGAAGGCCCAAGACCCAACAGCAGCTTGCATTGCTTCACAGCTGGGCCTCATCTGGGCACCTCCAAAACCCAAACAAAGAAGAGGAATCTGCAGATCTCTCTGTAGCTCCTGCGGAGTGGCCTCAGGAATAGGCTAAATTAGAATCTCCTTGGAGATCCAAGAGCCAGTGTACCCAGGGGTTAGAGTAGGACCATCCAAATTACAACTCAGATTCCTAAGGGACACACTCAGGGGACAGACTCAGTGAGCACCAAAGCCCCACTGAAGCAAGTCTTATCTCATAAGGGTGTCTCCAGCACAGAAGTTCTCCCATTGTAGACACAGCTTATCCTTACAGGCAATTGGCTTGAAGGTCAATTCCTCCCAGTGATACCAACAACAATCATGGCTTAACTACAAGATTGTGCACACAGTGCACAAAGGGGTGCACCAAGAGTGTCCACCTCAGGTAACTGGGGAGGCTGAGCCACTGGGCCCTATAGGACACCTAGCACACAAAGCCACTCTATCAACACAGGGAAGCAGCCAAAATACAGAGACAAAGAAACAGGTCACAAATGAAAGAAATGGAGGAAAGCAATGACTGGATATAGAGTTCAAAACCATGGTTATAAGGTTTTTCAAGAATTTTCTAGAAAAGGCCAATAAATTTAGTGAGACCCTCAAGGATATGAAAAGAGACCAACTAGAAATTAAGCATACACTGACTGAAATTAAAAATAATATACAGAGATCCAACAGCAGACTAGAGGATCCCAAGAATCAAGTCAAAGATTTGAAATACGAAGAAGCAAAAATCACCCAACTGAAAAAGCAAAAAGAAAAAAGAATCCAAAAATATGAAGATAGTGTAAGGAGCCTCTGGGACAACTTCAAGTGTATCAACATCCAAATTATGAGGGTGCCAGAAGAAGAGAGAGAGCAAGATATTGAAAACATATTTGAAGAAATAATGACAGAAAACTTCCCCTACCTGGTGAAAGAAATAGACTTACAAGCCTAGCGCACAGAACCCCAAACAAAAGGAGTCCAAAGAGGACCACACCAAGACACATCATAATTAAAATGCTAAGGGCAAAAGACAAAGAGAGAATATTAAAAGCAGCAAGAGAAAAACAGTTAATTACCTACAAGGGAGCATCCATATGATTAACAGCTGATTTCTCAACAGAAACTATGCAGGCCAAAGGGAGTGGCAAGAAATATTCACAGTGATGGATAGTAAGAACCTACAACCAAGGTTACTCTACCCAGCAAAGCTATAATTTAGAATTGAAGGTCAGATATAGAGCTTCACAGATTAAAAAAAAAAAAAAAGCTAAAGGAGTTCATCACTGCCAAACCAGTATTATATGAAATGCTAAAGGGGATTCTTTAAGAAAAGGAAGAAGAAGAAAAAGGTGAAGATAAAAATTATGAACAACAAATACATATCTATCAACAAGTGAATCTAAAAATCAAGTGAATAAAAAATCTGATGAACAGAATAAACTGGTGAATATAATAGAATCAAGGGCACAGAAAGGCAGTGGACTGACAATTCTTGGGGGGAAAGTGGTGTGGGGGGTGCGGGAAGAGACTGGACAAAAAGCGTACACCTATGGATGAGGACAGTGCGGGGGGGGGGGTGGTAAAGGCAGAGGGTGGGGTGGGAACCGGGTGGAGGGGAGCTATGGGGAAACAAAAGAGGAACAATTGTAATAATCTGAACAATAAAGATTTATTTTAAAAAACCAATACAATCATAGTAGGGGACTTAAATACCCCACTGATATCACTGGATAAATCCTCTAGACAGAAAATCAGCAAAGAAACAGCAATCCTAAATGACCACTAGATCAGATGGGCTTAATTGACATTTTCAGAACATTTCACCCCAAAGCCTTGGAATGTACATTCTTTTTAAGTGCACATTGGATATTTTCAAACATAGATGACATATTGGGTCATAGGCAAAGTCTCTCCAAATACAGGAAGATTGAAATCATATTAAGCATCATCTCAGACCACAATGGCATAATATTAGAAATAAACTACAACAAAAACAATAAAAAAATTCAAACATTTGGAAGCTGAATAGCATGCTATTAAGCAATGATTGGGTTACCAACGAGATTAAAGAAGAAATTAAAAATATCCTGAGACTAATGACAATAAAAACACAACAATGCAATTGCTATGGGACACAATGAAAGCAGTCCTGAGAGGGAAGTTTATAGCTCTACAGGCCTACCTCAAAAAACAAGAAAAAATGTTAATAAATCATCTAACTCTACAACTTAAAGAATTAGAAAGAGAGCAACAAGAAAAGCCCAGAAGGAAGGAGATAATAAAGATCAGAGCAGAAATAAATAACATAGAGAAAAAAATACAAAAGATCAATGAAACCAAGAGCTGGTTCTTTGAAAGGATAAACAAGATTGATGAACCTCTAGCCAGGCTCACCAAGAAACAAAGAGAGAGGACCCAAATAAACAAAATCCAAAATGAAAGAGGCAAAATAACAACAGACCCCATAGAAATACAAAGGATTGTTAAAAAATACTATGAACAACTCTATTCCAACAAACTAGAGGAAATGGACATATTACTAGAAAAATACAACCTTCCAAAAATCAATCAGGAAGATTCTAAAAATCTCAATAGGCTGATAACTATGGAGGAAATTGAAGCAGTAATCAAAAATCTTCCAGCAAACAAAAGCCCAAGGCCAGACAGCTTCACAGAGGAGTTTTACCAAACATTCAAGAAAGAACTAAAACCTATCCTCAGACTATCCCCAAAAAATTAAGAGGAAGGAACACTTCCAAGCTCATTCTGTGAAGTCAGCATTACCCTAATACCAAAAGCAGATAAAGACAATGCAATGAAAGAGAATTACAGGCCAATATCTCTCATGAACATAGATGCCAAAATTCTCAACAAAATTCTAGCAAATCAGATCCAGCATTACATCAGAAAGATCATACACCATGACCAAGTAGGATTTATCCTGGGGATTCAAGGATGGTACAATATCTACAAATCAATAAACATGATACATGACATAAACAGATTGAGAGATAAAAATCACATAGTCATATCGATGCAGAAAAAGCATTTGACAGAAATCTAATACCGTTTTTTGATAAAAACCCTCAGAAAAATGGGGATAGAAGGTTCATACCTCAACATAATAAAAGCCTTATTTGACAAACCTACAGCCAACTTCATACTCATTGGGCAAAAATTAAAACCATTTCACCTAAAACAGGAACAAGACAGGGATCCCTGCTTTCACCACTCCTGTTCAACATAGTTCTGGAAGTGCTAGCCATAGCAATTACACAAGAAGAATAAATAAAAGGTATCCAAATGGGAAAAGAAAGTGTAAAACTGTCCTTATTCGCAGATGACATGATACTGTACATCGAAAACCCTAAACACTCTATCAAAAAATTATTAGATTTACTAAATGAATTCGGCAATGTAGCAGAATACAAAATTAAGGCCAAGACTTCTATGGCATTTTTACACACGGATAGTGAACTTACAGAAAGAGAGATTAAAAAAGCAATCCCATTTACCATCTCACAAAAAAAAATTAAGATACCTAGGAATACACTTAACTAAGGAGGTAAAAGACCTGTACTCAGAAAACTACAGGACACTGAAAAAACAAGGTAAATAGATGGAAAAGCATACCATGTTCATGGATTGGTAGTATCAACATCATTAAAATGTCCATACTACCCAAAGCAATCTATAGATTCAATGTACTCCCCATTAAAATACAAACGGCATATTTTACAGACCTAGAACAAACTCTCCAAAAATTCATCTAGAGTAAAAAAAGACCCCAAATAGCTGCAGAAATCATGAGAAAGAAGAACAAAGTAGGAGGAATCTTACTACCAGGTATCAAGCTCTATTACAAAGCCACTGTTCTCTGATAAGAGTTTAATCTCCAAAATTTACAAGGAACTCATACAACTTAAAAATTGTAAGATAAACAATCCAATCAAAAAATGGGCAAAGGACCTATATAGACACCTTTCAAAAGAGGACATACAGAAGGCCAAGAAACATATGAAAACATGCTCAAAGTCACGAATCCTCTGAAAGATGTAAATCAAAACAATGATGTACCATCTCACACCTGTCAGAATGGCTATAATCAACAAATCAACAAACAACAAGTGCTGGTGATGATGTGAAGAAAAAGGAACCCTCGTGCACTTTTGGTGGGAATGTAGACTGGTGCCAGCCACTGTGGAGAACAGTATGGAGTTTCTTCAAAAGTTAAAAATGGAACTCCCATTTGACCCAGTAATCCCACTTCTAAGAGTATATCCCAAGAAATCGGAAACACCAATCAGAAAGGACATATGCACCCCTATGTTCATAGCAGCACAATTTACAATAGGTAAGACTTGGAAACAGCCTAAGTGCCCATCAGCAGATGAGTGGATTAAAAAACTGTGGTACATCTACACAATGGAATACTACGCTGCTATAAAAAAGAAGGAACTTTTACCATTTGCAACAGCATGGGTGGACCTGGAGAGCATTATGCTAAGCTACATAACCCAGTCGGAGAAAGATAAATATGATATGATGTCACTCATTTGTGTAATATAATGAACAACATAAACTGATGAACAAAAATAGATCTAGAGACAGAGAAACAGCAAACAGACCATGAAACCCCAGAGGAAATGCACGGAGGGTAGGGGTGTGTGGGGCAAGAGATCAACCAAAGGACTTGTATGCATGGATATTAGCATAATCAGTGGAAATGGACATTGGGGCAGTGGGGACTTGTCCTGGGGGTGGGAGTGGCTGGGGAGGGGTCGATGGGGGAAAAAGAAGACATATGTAATACTTTAAACAATAAAAAATAAAATAAAATAAAAACAGAGTGCTGACACTAAAAAAGAAACACACACACATGTTGGGAGTGCCTTTAAACTGGAGGTGGATGGAACCTGACATAACGTAGAGAAGCATGAGAATAAAAACCAGAAGGGCCTCCAGGAAATGGTGAGTGGAAGCCTGAGGGCCCCTGAGGAGGCTGACAGCAAGGTCTTCTGGACAAGTGAATAAAATGACACTGAAACGAGGATGACAGGGATTCTTGCTAGGAAGCAGGTGTAAGTGAAATTGATGAGAAAGATAAGCTAAAGAAAGACAATCCTATATAATAAAAGTCTAATATGCAAAATGACTGAACAGCAGAATGGTTGGCGAGGACGGAACTGGAAAGTGGGCAGTGCCAGGCCAACCAAGGTGGGTTCCAGAGGGCAGAGGGAGGGGACTGTGGTGGCAACCAGCAGCGGTGAAGGGGTTATTGGGGGGCGGGCCTGGCTGCTCGCCTGCCAGTGCTGTCCCCCATTGGCCCACCGGTCGCCTCCTGCAGAGGTAGGCCAGACTGTGGCTTAGGCCCCTGAGGGCTCCCAGACTGTGAGAGTGTGAAGGCCAGGCTGAGGGAACCACCCACCCCCCCAAGGGCATGAATTTCTGTGCACCGGGCTCTAGTTAAATATAAAAGAAACAGGACTTAAGGATTTCAAATATCCATTTCCCGTTTATAGCTTCTCCCACATGTCCAATTGTCATATAATTCTATACTAGAGGCTCAGTGCTCGAAATTTGTGCACGGGGGAGGGTCCCCTCAGCCCAACCTACACCTGGTCCAATCTGGGACCCCTCGGGGGATGTTTGACTACCAGTATAGGCCCGATCCTGGGGACTGGGCCTAAACTGGCAGTCAGACATCCCTCTTACAATCTGGGACCACTGGCTCCTAACTGCTCACCTGCCTGCCTGCCTGGTCGCCCCGAACTGCCCTCCCCCCCCCCACCTGCCTGGTCACCTCTTATTGCCCCCCCTGCCAGTCTGGTTGCCCCCAACTGCCCCTCCCCACCAGCCTGGTCGCCCCTCACTGCCCCCACTACCAGCCTGGTTGCCTCAGCTGCCCCCCCACTTGGGCCTGGTTGCCCCATGCAGCCTGCTGTTGGGTCCCTTGGTTGCCCCTCACTAACTCCCCTGCCAGCCTGGTTGCCCGCCCCATGCAGCCTGCTGCTCAGTCATTGGTCACCCCTTACTAACCCCCCTGCTGGCCTAGTTGCCCCACGCAGCCTGTTCAGTCATCTGTTCGGTTGCAATGGTCGCTTAGACTTTTATTATTATAGATAATAAAAGCCTAATATGCAAATTTGCCCATTGGGCAGTCATTTGACTGGGAGTTCGATGGGGAGACTAGGAGTTTGACTGCGCACTATGACGTGGGGCTGCAACCTCTCACTGGCTACCTGGGGGTAGGGGTGATGGGGACTGAGGTGCGGTGAGAATGCGGGGTTCCACCAAGCTCGTTCTCACTCCCCCTGCTACCCACCACCGGGACACCAGGGCTTACACACTGGGGAAGTCCCTGTTCTCAGGTGCCAGGTGCCCGCAAGGAGCCCACACCACACCCACGTGGTGTCTTCCGAGTGAGCCGGCCACAGCGCCTGGACCACAGGGGCCGGTCAGGCTCCCCATGGGTTAATGCAGGAGCTGGTCTGCAAGGCCAGCTGAGGGAGCGCACGCTGCTCGCCTGGCTTTTGTGTGGCACCACTGGGCAGCACAGATGCCTATGCTGTGCCCTGGCCTGTGGGGTCCAGCCATGCTCACTGCATCTTTGTGTGGGGACTTGGGCACTGTGACTCAGGCAGAAGGGGGCATGCCGGGACCTGGGGCCCAGCTGCTGCTCAGGGCCTGGGGGTCAGCACGGACCTGCCTCTCCATGCCAGACACTTGCACTTTAATTGCCAGCCAGGCCTAGGGACCACACCGGTGAACAATTTTGTGCATGAGGCCTCTAGTGCTAAAATAAAGAAATGGCTTCTGGGCTAACATCAAATCCAGGGTGTCCAGGAAGATATGGTCTAAGGATAAAGCCAAGACTTATAAAACCCTTAAGACCTCAGAAACCTTTAGGTGATGCCTCAAAGGATTTTCAGAATGTAAGAATTTTAAAGGCACTGTCCTAAAACACATCCAGAAAGCCCCAGGTGAAGAGCTTATCTGAAAACAATTTGTGAGGTGGCTTTTCAAATGGCATGAACTGCAATGTTATTTAGTAGAAAACAAAGCCTCTTGACTTTTATGAAGAATGATGCACAATTCTCAACTTTCCTAAGGGTAAATATAAAAAAATATGTACAAATTGCAGAATAAAAGCCAGGGTTTAAGATATTAAGTGCACTATAAAGATAATACAATTATAATAAACTAGAAGCCCGGCACACAATTAAATTGTGTGGGTAGGGTCCCTAGGCCTAACCCAGTGGTCGGCAAACTCATTAGTCAACAGAGCCAAATATTAACAGTACAATGATTGAAATTTCTTTTGAGAGCCAAATTTTTTAAACTTAAACTTCTTCTAACGCCACTTCTTCAAAATAGACTCACCCAGGCCGTGGTATTTTGTGGAAGAGCCACACTCAAGGGGCCAAAGAGCCGCATGTGGCTCACGAGCTGCAGTTTACCAACCACTGGCCTAACCTCCTGCGATCAGGGCCATCTTCTGCCCATTTGCCAGTTCCCAGGCCTAACGCTGCCTCTGCCGCCGGGCGTCAGTCCATTGGGATCACCAGCTCATCTCCGGCTACTCCGGGGCTCAGGCCTGCGGGAAAGCGGGCACTGGAGACTTCACCTCCATGTGCGTGCGCTGGGCCAGCCGCCGATGGAACGTGCTGCCATCTTTGGGCCATTCACGTGGGCGCCGCTGCCACAGCTGCTACTGCCACTGCTGCTGGGGCTAGAGGCACTGACGGAGGCTGCGGGGCATGCCCGTGACCTACCCACCCTGGCATGAGTGGCCCCGAGTGGGCAGCGCATTCCGTCAGTGGCCAGCTCAGCGCACATGCATGGAGGTGAAGTTGCCAGCTCCTGCTTTCCCGCAGTCCTGAGCTCCCTGCAGCCTGGGATGAACTGGTGACCCCAGTGGCCTGACAGCCAGCCTGGTCCTCCCACCACCCAACCCGATTTCCCTGATCACCATCGCTGACCCATTGGAGCCTGTGGGACTGGAGGAGGGACCAAAAGGTCAGCAGTTCAGCCTGCTTGCCAGTCCCCAGTCCTGCCCCGCCCCCTCTCAGGGTTGGGGGGAGGGACCGAGAAGTGGTCAATGCCACTTCATGGCGACTGGTCGTTTGGACATTATGGTCGTTCGGGGCACTGGCTTTTTATATATAGATTAATCACAATGAAATACACAAGAAAGCTGCCATGAAAAGTGGTACCCTAAAATACTTTATATTATTTAACCAGCTATAGATTAACTGATGACAGGTTAAATTTCATACATACTTGACTTCTGCTTTGATCTAGTTTTTTCTTGATATCTTGTTTCTTATCTTCCAAATGTATATGATGACGTGATTCAATCTCCAGAAAAACCTCTATTGTAGATAGCTTTTTTTTGGTATCAGCCAGTTCTTGTTGACATTGTCTCATGACTGCCTAGTAAGATATTTCTGTTACTGATTTTATAAATCACCTTATTTTAAATTATGTTAATAATTGACTAATGACTGTATTATTCTCCATACAAACAACTATTAATCTACTTTTGCCCCACCCTGGATGTATCTTGTTAGAGTCATATATTATTATCATAATGTTATGACAATAATCTATGACTGGAGAAATATCACCAGCTACATCAATTCACCTTCTTTTCCTCATATGGACATGCTCATGTTTGCTTAATCAGGTTAAAGTCACAGAAAATTTAATCCTCCTGCCTCATCAGACAGCTGATTCAGCCCCACTCTCAATCCCCCTCCACCATAAATCTCAAAGCTTTACAATCTACTGACATCTCAAAGAGAAATGGGCATGCAGATGGATCAAGTAGTTGTAAATTCAATATTATGAAAAGTTTTCTCTATTTTTTAACCAGAGGCTTCAATTAACTTCAGAGTTCCTCACATATTCAATCTCCTGCTCAAATCCTCCCAATAGGTTCCTAACTTAGAAGTCATTCCAATGGCCTTCAAGGTCCTAGGGCAGTGGTCGGCAAACTCATTAGTCAACAGAGCCAAATATTAACAGTACAATGATTGAAATTTCTTTTGAGAGCCAAATTTTTTAAACTTAAACTTCTTCTAACGCCACTTCTTCAAAACAGACTCGCCCAGGCCGTGGTATTTTGTGGAAGAGCCACACTCAAGGGGCCAAAGAGCCGCATGTGGCTCGCGAGCCGCAGTTTGCCGACCATGGTCCTAGGTAACCAGGCCTTCACCTCCCTCCCTGCTACACATAAACCCTGCCACCCCTCACTAATCTGAAATGGAGATCCAATGCCAAGTTAATAAATCACAGAGAGCTACAATTCTCTCTGTCTTGGACAAACTTATCTCCAAATGATAGTAATTAGGCCTCAAAGTGAGAAACATGAGCACATTATTTGTAAAAGTATTCAAAGAAAATTGTAAATAGTAGTGGAAAGATTAAATCAGATATAGATTTGCTAAAATTCATCATATTTGTCCCAAATTATGATTTAATGAAAAGTAGATGCTTTTAAAAGAGCTGAGAGGTCATATGAATATATTACTTGAGACTGAAATATTTCCAAATTTAATTAAAATTGGTATAAATAAAAATAACATTACACCAACTAAAATGTATAAGATGCTACTGAAGGAAAGGTACTATATGATATAGGATCTACATTTCAGTTCATCTGGGAAATCTGAATTTAGCTGTCAAATTAATCTATTTAATTGAATTTTAATTTCAAAATACTCATTTTAGGTAGCGCATTTCCATTTATCTATTTCCTAATTGTTTTAAATGTGGTGACAGAAAGGTTAAAATTATTATTCTGTCAATATAAGACTAAGTTATTAATATAAATCTATATCTATTAATAATCTATAACGTAACCTCTTAAAATTTCATGGGCAGCACAATGTCTTTACTCAAAACAAAGCACCTCTCACGTCTAATGTTCACCTACTGGATACAATGGATATAAAGTATACATTTTAAATGTATATATGTGTGTGTGTGTGTGTGTGTGTGTGTGTGTGTGTGTGTGTGTGTATGTATATTTCAGAGAAGAAGGGAGAGGGAGATAGAAACATCAATGATGAGAGAGAATTATTGATTGACTGTCCCTTGCACACACCTACTGGGGACTGAGCCAGCAACTGGGCATGTGCCCTTGACCGGAACTGAACCTGGGACCATTCAATCCTCAGGCCAATGCTCTATCCACTGAGCCAAATCAGCTAGGGCTATAATCTTTACATTTTTAATATTCAACTAGATTCAACATTTAGCCATCATCAAATATTACTCTGAATTTTCTCTTAGAAAATTTGAAAAATACTTATCTGTCTGGATACTTACATTTCTTTCTCCATTATCATTTTCATACTGATGTATTCTTTCTTTAAAATGATGCCATTCGTTGATTAACTCCTTAATTATTTCATGCAGCATAAGAACATAATTTTCATGATCAAATATTTTTATGGTATCTGGAATCTGATCTTGGACGTTAATTGTTGTCTTTTCTTCTCTGTCAGCTTTGTTGGGAGCCTGATCCAGTTGCTGTCGAATCAGCATAATTTCAGTCTCTAGGTGAGATAGCCTCTCCACTAAGGATTCCTGCTTTCCAATGTCTTTATCTACTTGCCCTTGTTCCTTTTGATTCACGTGTTCAGTTTCCTCCGTTTGACACTGTTTTTGACTGAGGTCTCTTTCTACACCTTCTAAAACCAATGTCCTTTCTTTGAGAGCATCTCTTGTGTGATGAAGCTCAATTTCTAAGCTATTGTTTTTACTTTCCACTTCACAAAGTCGTTGGGAAAGAATCTCATTGTTATGTTTTAGGTTAGACATATCAAAATTCATTTTGTCCCACAAAGAAAACCATTCATCTCTTGATCTCTGGAAAGCAAGTTGTAGGTCTCTTTTTGATGTCTGACAATGCTCATGATCCTGTACAGCAGTAGCCAGTCTACACCGATATGATTCAACTTTTGCTTCCAGTCTTATTCTGTTTTGTTGTTCATTCTCCAGTTTACACTTTAGCATCATAAGCTCAGCTCTCAGAGCTTCAAGCTGTGCATTGTGTTGAAATACTGTTTCTCTTATTGTCTTTTGAAGATGGTCATTCTTTTCTTTGTCAATTGCAATGTCCTCAAAATATTTTTTTCCCATTTCCAGGGACTGTTTTTTTACTGTGTCTATTTCCAGTCTTAGCTTGGCAATTTCATCCCACAACATGCGATTTTCATACAATAGACTTTTTTCTTTTTCAGAACTCTCAGAAACCTAAGTAACACAAAGGAGCCTTTTAGCTAAAACATTGAAATGACATGTCATGATAGCCTCTGAAATTAAAGAGTAACCCATGTTTATAATAAAAAGTTCCAATAAGTGGATATCCCACTGGAAAACAATAGACTTGGATCCAAACCTCTAACTTTATACAAGCATAAATTCTCCAAAGTTCAAAAATGTAATATAATATGATGAATTTTTTAAGTGGAAAAAAAGACCACAACAGAATTTTTATAGTCTCAGAATTAGAAAGGGTTTTTCTAAATCATCACAAGCCCAGAATGCATTTAAGTAAAAGATTAATAACTCTAATTACACTTACAAATTGAGATTACAGTCTAAACATATAGCTATCCCACAGTAATAGTATTAACCATGCATATATTAGGATAAACTAAATTTCCTAAAATTATTTTGCCCCCAATATTATCCCATAGATATTCTACTTTTCTAATACTTTCATAGTTAGTTATACAAACTACCTCTACTAATAACTGATAATCAAGCATTTTCCTAAGCACTTCTACATCCATCAATGAACTCATTCAGTTATCAAAATCAGGAATGGAGGGGTTAAAAACATAAGCAAGTTCAGGATTTTCCCCAGGTTTTCAGACTCCACAATTAGTGCTCTTGCACCAATCTTGTCTATGTAGACATGGAAACACAAAATAAGCCTATGTTTCAAAAAAACAAATGGTGAATAATATAAAATTTACAGAGGTATTTTTATTTTTTTATTTTAATAAATCTTTATTGTTTAGATTATTACAATTGTTCCTCTTTTGTTTCCCCATAGCTCCCCTCCACCTGGGTCCCACCCCACCCTCTTGCCCTTACCTCCCCCACACTGTCCTCATCCATAGGTGTACGCTTTTTGTCCAGTCTCTTCCTGCACCCCCCACACCCCTTTCCCCCCCGAGAATTGTCAGTCCACTCCCTTTCTATGCCCCTGATTCTATTATATTCACCAGTTTATTCTGTTCATCAGATTTTTTATTCACTTGATTTTTAGATTCACTTGCTGATAGACATGTATTTGTTGTTCATAATTTTTATCTTTACCCTTTTCTTCTTCTTCCTCTTCTTAAAGAATACCCTTCAGCATTTCATATAATACTGGTTTGGTGGTGATGAACTCCTTCAGCTTTTTCTTATCTGTGAAGCTCTTTATCTGACCTTCAGTTCTGAATGATAGCTTTGCTGGGTAGAGTAACCTTGGTTGTAGGATCTTGCTATTCATCACTTTGAAAATTTCTTGCCACTCCCGTCTGGCCAGCATAGTTTCTGTTGAGAAATCAGCTGACAATCATATGGGTGCTCCCTTGTAGGTAATTAACTGTTTTTCTCTTGCTGCTTTTAATATTCTCTCTTTGTCTTTTGCCCTTGGCATTTTAATTATGGTGTGTCTTGGTGTGGTCCTCTTTGGACTCCTTTTGTTTGGGGTTCTGTGAGCTAGGCTTGTAAGTCTATTTCTTTCACCAGGTAGGGGACGTTTTCTGTCATTATTTCTTCAAATAGGTTTTTAATATCTTGCTCTCTCTCTTCTTCTGGCACCCCCATAATTCGGATGTTGGTATGCTTGAGGTTGTCCCAGAGGCTCCTTACACTATCTTCAAATTTTTGGATTCTTTTTTCTTTTTTGCCCGTTCTGGTTGAGTGTTGTTGTGGTTTTTTTTTTTGTTTTTTTTTTTTTGCTTCTTTGTATTTCAAATCTTTGGCTTGATTCTTGCAGCCCTCTAGTCTGCCATTAGGTCTCTGTATAATATATATATTTTTTAATTTCAGTCAGTGTATGTTTAATTTCTAGTTGGTCTCTTTTCATATCCTTGAGGGTCTCGCTCAATTTATTGGCCTTTTCTAGGAAATTCTTGAAAAACCTTATAACCATGGTTTTGAACTCTATATCTAGTTGTTTGCTTTCCTCCATTTCTTTCATTTGTGACCTGTTTCTTTGTATCTGCATTTCCCTGCTTCCCTGAGTTGGTAGAGTAGCTTTGTGTGCTAGGTGTCCTATAGGGCCTAGTGGCTCAGCCTCCTTAGTTACCTGATGTGGACACTCTTGGTGCACCCCTTTGTGGACTGTGTGCTCAGCCTTGTTGTATTTAAGTCTTGATTGTTGTTGGTATCACTGGGAGGAATTGACCTCCAGGCCAACTGGCTGTGAGGATCAGCTGTGTCTACACTGGGAGAACTTCTGTGCTGGAGACACCCTTATGAGACAAGACTTGCAAAATTGCAAAAGCCTCTGTGCTCAGCTTGGATGGGGCAGAGTTTCAGGGTTGAGCAGACAGCCTTGGCTTCCTGTCAGCCCTGCCCTATGAGGCCCATGGCTCTCAGTGTCCCTTGGTAATTGCTGCAAGCACCTCTGAGAGAAAGCTGCTCACGAGTTTCGCCTGCTGCCAGACAGTCCAGTTTCTCCCCGAATGAGTCTGGGTTCCCAGATTCTTGCCTGGAACTGGAGTTCAGTGCAGTCGGGAGCTTCTGTCTCCCTCCTGCTTTAGAAAGCCAGCCACGCATTCTGCCACCCATGCACTCAGCAGTCAGTCCTCTCTGCATGCGTCTGCCTTCAGACCTCTGCCTTACACCGCTTCCCTGAGTCTCAGTGTGCTTTCTCTTTTTCTGACAATCCAGATTCTCCCCGAATGAGTATGGTTATCCAGACTCTTGCCCGGGACTGGAGTTCAGCACAGTCGGGAGCTTCCGTCTCCCTCCTGCTTTAGAAAGCCAGCCTTGCACTCAGTCGCCAGTGCACTCATGCACCTGTCCTCTCCGCGTGTGCATCTCCATAACTCAGCCTTTTGCAGCTCCCCTGTGTCTCAATGTGCTTTCCTCTTTCCTTCTAGTTGTAGAATTTCCATGCATCCAGCTTTCCTGTGGTTCTGGATGGTCTCCGTTTTGTCTTTTAGTTGTAGTTTTGATATTGTTGTGTGAGGCAGCAGTTTAGGTGTTTACCTATGCCACCATCTTGGTTTCTCCTACAGAGGTATTTTTAGAAAACCATGAGATTATTTGTTGCTTCAATAACTTTTATTTCTTGTTCATGATGTTTAGAGTAGTATTAAACGTGAAATGGGGGAGAAACCAAGATGGCAGCATAGGTAAACACCTGAACTTGCTGCCTCGCACAACCACTTCAAAACAGCAACCAGAAAACAAAACAGGTATCATCCAGAACCACAGGAAGGCTGGCTGAGTGGAAATTACACAACTAGAAGGAAAGAGAAAAGCACATTG
The DNA here is from genome assembly GCF_963455305.1 of Plecotus auritus. Taxonomy (NCBI): domain Eukaryota; kingdom Metazoa; phylum Chordata; class Mammalia; order Chiroptera; family Vespertilionidae; genus Plecotus; species Plecotus auritus. The sequence goes on along the minus strand of NC_137781.1, from coordinate 16,698,279 downwards.
AGACTCGGAGGAGGTGCAGAGGTGCAGAAGTGAAGTGCAGAGGTACGGAGGTGCGCAAACGTGACAAGGGCTGGCAACTGAGTATGCTGCTGTCTTTTTCTATTGGGAGGGAGATACAAGCTTTCGACTGCTCTGAATTCCAGTTTGGGGTGAGTGTCTGGGGACCCAGACTCATACAGGGAGAAACTGGTCTGTCTGGCATCAGGCAGAACTTGAGGGCGGCTTTCTCTAAGAGGTGCTTACAGCAATCATTATGCCGCAGTACACAGAGACACGGGACCTCTTCCAGTCAGGGCTGACGATCAGCCATTGCTGTTTGCTCCACCTTGGTGATTCCCTGAGACCCCACCCCACCCAATTTACAACCCCACCCAAGCTGTACACAGAGGCTTTTGCATATGAATGGCCTGGCCCTTTGCAATCTGAAACCTAACTTACTGAAGCTGGGTCAAAGAGCCCCAGAGCCTCCAAAGGAAGACCCAAGGCAGGCTAGACAGAAGCTTGCATTGCTTCATAGCTGGGCCTCATCTGGGCACCTCCAAACCCCAAAGGGAAGGAATCTGCAGATCTCTCCATAGTTCCTGCTGGGTGGCCTCTCTACTTGGATATCCAAGAGCCAGTGTACCCAGTGATCAGAGAGAGACCGTTCAGACTACAACTCTTCAGATCCATAAGAGACACACTCAGGGGCAGGCTCACTGAGCGCCAAAGCCCCACTGAAGCAAGTCTTGCCCCATAAGGGTGTCTCCTGCAGAGAAGTTCTTCCATTGTAGACACAGCTGATCCTCACAGCCAATTGGCCCGTAGGTCAATTTCTCCCAGTGATACCAACAACAATCAAGGCTTAACTACAACAGACTGTACACACAGCCCACAAAGGGGTGCACCAAAAGTGTCCACCTCAGGTAACTGGGAGGCTGAGCCACTGGGACCTATAGGACACCTAGCACACAAAGCCACACAATCAACACAGGGAAGCAGCCAAAATGCAGAGACAAAGATTCAGATCACAAATGAAAGAAATGGAGGAAAGCAAATGACTGGATATAGAGTTCAAAACCATACTTATAAGGTTACTCAAGAATCTTTTAGAAACTGCCAATAAATTTAGTGAGACCCTCAAGGATATGCAAAAGGACCAACTAGAAATTAAGCACACACTGACTGAAATAAAGAATAATATACAGAGATCCAACAGTAGACTAGAGGATCCCAAGAATCAATTCAAGATTTGAAATATGAAGAAGCAAAAAACACCTAACCAGAAAAGCAAAAAGAAAAAAAATCCAAAAATATGAAGATAGTGTAAAGAGTCTCTGGGACAACCTCAAGCGTACCAACATCCGAATTATGGGGGTGCCAGAAGAAGAGAGAGAGCAACATATTGAAAACCTATTTGAAGAAATAATGACAGAGAACTTCCCCTACCTGGTGAAAGAAATTGATTTACAAGTCCAGGAAGTGCACAGAACCCCAAACAAAAGGAATCCAAAGAGGACCACACCAAGACACATCATAATTAAAATGCCAAGAGCAAAAGACAAAGAAAGAATATTAAAAGAAGCAAGAGAAAAACAGTTAGTTACCTACAAAGGAGTATCCATATGACTGTCAGCTGATTTCTCAACAGAAACTATGCAGGCCAGAAGGGAGTGGCAAAAAATATTCAAAGTGATGGATAGCAAGAACCTACAGCCAAGATTACTCTATCCAGCAAAGCTATCATTTAGAATTGAAGGTCATATAAAGAGCTTCACAGATAAGAAAAAGCTAAAGGAATTCATCACTGCCAAATCAGTATTGTATGAAATGCTGAAGGGTATTCTTTTAGAAGAGGAGAAAGAAGAAAAAGGTAAAGACAAAAATAATGAACAACTAAGTGACAACAAATACATATCTATCAGCAAGTGAATCTAAAAATCAAGTGAATAAAAAATCTGATGAACAGAATAAACTGGTGAATATAATAGAATCAGGGGCATAGAAAGGGAGTGGACTGACAATTCTCGGGGGGAAAGGGGTGTGGGAATAGACTGGACAAAAATCGTACACCTATGGATAAGGACAGTGTGGGGGGGCAGTAAGGACAGAGGGTAGGGTGGGACCCGGGTGGAGGGGAGCTATGGGGGTAAAAAAGAGGCACAACTGTAATAATCTGAACAATAAAGGTTTATTAGTAAAAAACAAAACATGAAATGGGGGGTATACACTGAACTACTTTACTAGGAATAAAATACTTACCAATAAATTATCACTAAATATATATTATGGCCTGCATTCTCTTCTGAAGTCCCTTGTATTAAAATGGGATACTACTTAGAACAAATTGTTTATTTTCTCAAAAGTAGAAGAATGGCATCTAATATATGATCTCTGGACCTGCTATACTTTCCTCCGTACCATCACTGGAAGTGAAAACTAACCTCTATATTAATATATCAAGGCAATAAAATCACTGCCAAAACCTGGAACATCTGTTGTTAGTAGCAATACCTTTGAGATCATGGACAACACAACAATTCTTATGGAAAATATTAAAAGCCTTCTCTTTGGATGAGGCCATTGTGAATGTCACTACTTGAGACAAACGGATTTGGATTAGCAATATCATTTTATCCAATGGACCCAAAAAGCCATCTCTCTCTCTCTTTCTCCCTCTCCCTCTCCCTCTCCCTCTCTCTCTCTCCCTTTCTCTCTCTGTCTATCACACACACACACACACACACACACACACACACGCACACACACAGATATGCTTTTTAAATCCTTTATAGTTTCCATATGTACAGTATTGGTTTTTTAAATATATACAAACTAACACATACACACATTTGAAAAAGACTAAATAAACTATCTCAGAATTCATTTTCTTATGAGCTATTTCTATCACCTTTGGTTTTCGAAAGTATTTGGTCAGAATTCCATCTTGTAATTTGCTGGCATTCTGTTCTTGAGAAAGTTGTCTCTGAGTGTAATTGTGCTCTTCTACAACCTAGGGACACATTTCATTTAGTTTTCGGTCTCATTTCATTGAAAAAAAGTCCAAAGCTTAAGAGCAGTACCTTAAACAAACTGTGAAAAGGGTGTAGCCTTTTAAAGTACAAGGATCTTTCCTTTACATGAAAAACTAAAATTGTAAGTGATAGCTACATTTGTCATAGAGCAAAACTACAGTATTCTGAAATAAAATTTCTTTATGAACATTTGACTAGTTCCATCACAGTCTCAAGGGAATTTAGCCTGTATGTTAACATTTTTTATGATCCAGAATTAACATTTATGTTAATGGGTAGGCTCGATTTATTTTCTATTTCTTCATTTAGAAAACATTCACAGAGCATCTATTAGATGCCAAGGATAATAATAAGGTAATAATAATTTAAATCATAAAGGTCACAGTTCACATTTTGAATAAGAACATTTTTTTGGTTTGTTTTAAATCAATAGTATACATTAAGTGACAGGGATATAAATATTGATGAAGTACTGTTAGAAATAAGAGATTTTCCCCAAAGATAAATTTACCTCTTTCTCTCTTATAATCGCCAGTGTGATATTTTGTGTTCTAATGGTGGTTTCAAGTTGTGGGTTCATTTCAACTTCTTTAATAGAGTGCTCTTCTTTCTTTCTTAACTGCACCCTATCTTTTTCACATAACAGATCTCCTTTTTGTCTCTTCTTTTTTTCTTCTCTTAAGGTAAATCTGCAGTTAAATATAACCAAAGATGTGATCGACATAAGATAAACTGTTATATTATAAGATGTCTTATATAAATCTCATGGTAAACACAAAGTAAAAACCTTCAGCAGATTCACCAAAGAGAAAGAGCAGGAATCAAAGCACACTATGGAAAACCTTTAGTTCACAAAGGAAGGCAGGAAGAGAGGAAGAATAGAACAATGGAACTACAGAACAGCCACAAAACAACTAGATAGCATTAGTGAGCCGTTACCTGCCAATAATTACTTTGTGAATGGATTGAATTCTCCAATCAAAAGGCATAGGATGACTTGGGGTGGTGAACACACAATGCAGTGTATAGATGACATGTTGTAGAATGTGCACCTGAAACCTGTATAATTTTGTTAACCAGAGGCACCTCAATAAATTCAATTACAAAAAGTAGAGAATGTCTTGAAGGATTAGAATAAGACCTAACTATATGCTGCCTACGAGATACTCAATTCATTCATATTCTTAATTTTTTAAATCATCACCTGAGGATATGCCCATCGATCTTAGATAGAGGAGAATGGAAAGAGAGACAGACAGATAGAGAAACATCAATGTGAGAGAGAACATCAATTGGTTGCCTCCCATACATAGCCAAAGCAGAGATCAAACTCACAACCTAGGGAATCAAACCAATATGCCTTGACTGGGAATCAAACCAATAAACTTCTGGTATAAGGGATGGGGCTCCAACCAACTGAGCCACACAGGCCAGGGCTCAATTCATTCTTAAAGACACTTAAAGGCTCAGTGTGAAGAGATGGAAATGTTAAACTTGAACCAAACATTAGACCAATGGATATAACAAACATCTAGAGAATAGTCATACATTTAGAGAATAGTCATACATTTAGAGAATAGTCATACATTTAGAGAATAGTCATACATTTTTTATCACTCAAAGAGATAGCTGCACTCCCATATTCACTTCAGCCTTATTCACAATAGCCAAGATGTATAAACTAAGTGTCCACCAATAAATGAACGGATAAGAGGATGTGGTGTGTGTGTGTGTGTGTGTGTGTGTGTGTGTGTGTGTGTGTGTATTAAGTATGGGAATGTATGAGTATATGTGTGTTTATATAGTAAATCTGTACACACACACACACACACACACACACACACAGTGGAATATTTCCAGGGAAAGAGAAAGAAGGAAATCCTACTGCTAGGGGCAGAAATAGAATAGTAGAGACTAGCCATAGTTATAACAAATATTAATCATGCTCTGTTAACCGTGATGGTTTTGTTCTGATTAAAGGAAACATAGTCTCATCTGTCTGGGAGTTCCTCCCAGCCCCCTTGGACTTGGCAGTTAACCTGGAAATGTGGTCCATCCTCCTTAACTACCTATTATCATGGAAAGATTAACAACCTTGTTGATGAAACAATGGCATCCCAGCCTTCATTGGTGTAATCTGTAACCATTATACCCATTTTTATTCATTTTGACTACTTTCCCATGCCTGTAATACCCATTTTTATTGCATTTGCATCATACCCATTCCAATTTATTTTGCCTGCTTCCCCATGTAATCTTTGTATTTTTACCCCCTATAAGCAGTTGGTGTATGGGGTTGGGGTACAGAGAGAAAATGGCCCTCAGCCCCTTACCAAAGCTGGCCATGCCCCCATGGAGTAAGAGTCCCTGCTGGGGGGCGTGGCCAGCCTGAAAACAACCACAAGCCCCTCACCAAGGCTGGCCATGCCCCCATGGGGTGAGGGTCCTCGCTGGGGGGCATGGCCAGCCTGCAAACAGCCATCAGCCCCTCACCCAGACTGGCCAGACACCCGAGCAGGAACCCCCACCCTGAAGGGGGTGTGGTCAGCTTGAAAACAGCCCTCAGCCCCTCACCCAAATTGGCCATGCTCCCCCAGTGGGTACCCTCACCCCATGCGGGTGTGGCCAGCCTGCAAACCACCATAGGCCCCTTGCCCAGGCCACCCCACGCCCCAAGGGAACCCCCACCCTAATCTGGACACCCTTCAGGGCAAACCAGCCGGCCTCTACCCGTGCACCAGGCCTCTGTCTATACTAATAAAGCGGTAATATGCTAATTAGCCTGGGAGACCTTCCAGGAGACCTTCCGGACATTCTTCTGGATAAAGCCATGGTGGCGGGGCCAAGGTAGAGGCAGTTAGAGGCCAAGTGGGGAGGACAGTTGTGGGTGATCAGGCCAGTTGGGGGGGGGACACTGTGGGTGATCAGGCTGGTGGGGAGCAGTTGGGGGTGAGCAGACCAGCAGGGGGGCCAGTTGGGGGCAAGCAGGCCATCAGTGGGGATCAGTTGGGGGTGATCAGGACAGTGCGGGGGGCAGTTTGGAGTGAGAGCAGGCCAGGAGGTGGGCAGTTCAGGCAAGCAGGCCAGTGGAGAGGGACGATGGGGGTGAGCATGCTAGCAGGGAGGGCAGTTGGGGTGAGCGGGCCAGCAGGAGGGGCTGTTGGGGGCAAGCACACTGGGATGGAGGACAGTTGGGGGTGATCAGGCTGGTGGGGGGCATTTGGGGGCGAGCAGGCTGGCAGGCAGAGTGGTTAGGGGCAATCAGGCAGGCAGGTGAGCAGTTAGGAGCCAGCAGTCCCGGATTGCGAGAGGGATGTCTGACTGTTGGTTTAGGCCCATTCCCTGTAAACTGGCAGTAGGACATCCTTCGAGGGGTCCCAGATTGGAGAGGGTGCAGGCTGGGCTGAGGGACACCCTCCCCCCCATGCACGAATTTTGTGCACGGGGCCACTAGTTAAGAATATATTCTTGGGTGAGGATTAAAATAAAATTATAACCTATATATTGTATAGTTATACAAATTACTCTCCTGGTTAAAACTAAACATTAAAACACTAAACATCAGTGGTTGAGCATCAACCCATGAACCAAGAGGCACCAGATCAATTCCCAGTCAGGGCACATGCAGGGTTGCTGGCTTGATCCTTAGTAATGGGCCTGCATGAGGCAGCTGATTGATGATTCTCTCTAATCATTGATGTTTCTATCTCTCTTTCCCTTTCCCTTCCTCTCTTTCTAAAATTAATAAAAGCATATTAAAAAGGATATTTCTGAGAGCAATTATTAAACAATTCCTCTTGACCCAAACTTCAAAAATAAGTCTATAATTATTGAATATGAAATAGTTTTCATTTTGAACATAGCTGATGGAACAGCACCTACCCAGGTTTTGGGTTCAATCCCCAGTTGGGAGGCCTGTGGGAGGCATGTACTTTGAGGGAAACAGACAATTAGAAGGTATTAACCAGGGGAGCAATACACACAATCTGACTTATTAAAAATAGGCCCACTGTGTTTAGAATTGAACAAAAGACTAGAATTGATGGAAAGAAATTAAATAAGAAGAAAAGGGAGGGAGAGAAGCAGGTAGTAGGGGAGGGAATAAGGAGGAAGGAAGGAAGGAAGGAAGGAAGGAAGGAAGGAAGGAAGGAAGGAAGGAAGGAAGGAAGGAAGGAAAAGTAAGAAGAAAATCAATTAGTTGACCATTAAGCCAATCTAGATAGCAGATGGTAGTGACCTGGCCTGGAAGATGTGATTGGATTCTGGATATACTGGTACAGTAAACTCGAAACTTTTGTGGACCTTGAATTAACAGACTTTGGAATTAAGAGATAAAACTTCTGGTCCATATGTCATATGTGAAAATTAACAAATACAACCATTAAATTGAAAATGCTTATAATTAAATTAACAGGTTGTTTTTTGTGATTAATTCAGTTATTTTTTTTAATTTTATTGTTTAAGGTATTACAAATAGTAGTACATATGTCTCTTTTTTTCCCCCACTGACCTCCCCGCCACGTCCCCTACCCCCCAGCACTTCACAGTTATTTTTAACAAATTTTATCAAATAGGCCATATGTTGTAAAACCACTGTAGTAATCTCACCACTTATTGACAACTATAGTCTGCATATTTAAATCCAAGAGTCACCGTTCGTAAACAATGTTCAGCATATGATCAGGATGTGATCACACTAAATGGCGTGTGGGTAGTTGGTTTTGTTGGTGAGTAGAGTGACTTTCTGCAGAAGTTTTAACATGTGCCACCGATGTTCGCATGTGCACTGAGCCATGCCCCCGCCGTGTGCATTTGCTTATTCTTGGTGAATGGAGAATGCACACATTACTAGACCTATTCAGTATAAAGTTAAAATTATGTATGTACTTTAAAACACACAATTCCAACCCTAACCTTAAATATAATTAGGGCAACCAAATGAATATCTGTAAAAAGTTTTTAGAGGAAGTAGTGGTTGTATTGCAGAATGAAGGTAATGATGAACATACAAGAGGACAGCGTATATTACAAAACTTATCATTTTAAAGAATTATCGTTTAAAATCAGCAATTTTTAAATTTTGCTGCAGCATGAAAAGAAGTGAAAGTGCAAAGACTGGAAAATGGTTGCAAGGAAGGCAGACTTGCATTTAGAAGGGCTGGAGGTTACTGATTACTGCGGGACAACACAGAATACTGGTGGAGAAGAAGGAGCTGAGGAAGATGTTTTACAGTGGTTAGAAGATGAAGGTGACCCTGGGTATCCCACTGTGACTGAAAGTGAAGTAGCAGATGAGGTGATGACCTGGGAAGATGAGGATGGGAGTGAAGATGAGGAGGAAGAAGAAACAACACACCCCAAACACAAAGTTATCAGTGCTTGGATCCTATCTCAACAATCTAATAACATTTACTGACAATTCATCAGATAATGAAATTCAGCTTCATTAAACCCATTTTCAAAGTATTAGGGAGTTAATTATAAAAAATAGCAGACCTCAAACATTCAAGCTAAACATGATAGTTTTTTCAAAGCAGGATTACCTAAAGCAAGCCCCTCAAAATCAAACATTAAAGTGACACCTCAGCAATAGTGTCTGGATATATCATCATCCAAAGACGATTAAATAGGAAAACTTTTTTTCTGTTTTTATAAAATTTAAATTTTGTTTTGTTTTTAGAACCTTGTTCATTTATTTAATTAAGAATAATTAAAATGTATTTTCTGCAAAATGGTTATTTCCATTTAGATTGTATACTTATTGTAGTCTCAAAACTACAGTGAATAATGTGTTTCCAAGCAATAATGTGTTTGGAAAACTTCTCTGTGAAATTAAACTTTTCATACATACTTAATTTTAATTACACAAACGTGTCTACATATGTAAAAGCAGGTAAACTAATTTGTCAATTTTTTTCACACATACACATTCAGAAAACCTACTTTATTATATAACTGACTTTCATCTTTAAAGTACACCCCTTGACCGAATTAGTCTTTAATATGCAGGTTCCACTGTATTTTGAAATTAATCTCACAAGATTTGCTGACACATTACTGGACCCCCAGTAGGGGGTGTGCAGGAGACAGCCTATCAGTGATTCTCTCCCATCACTGATGTTTCTATCTCTCTCTCTCCCTCTCCTTTCCTCTCTGAAATCAATAGAAATACATATTTTAAAAAGAGATATTAAGCAGACAGTTTGATATATAGGTCTGGCATTAAGGAGAGAGATCTGGGTTGGGGATATACATTTGAAGATCATTAGTATATACAAGGTAGTACAAGTCAATGTTGGTAGAAAAAAAAAGACCAAAGACTGAATCCCAGGAAACTTGAATGTGTAAAAGGTGGGAGATGAGGAGAAGCCAAACAGACTAAGAAGGACAGGCTAGGCAGGCAAGGGGAAACCAGGTGAGTGTGTTTTCACACCCTGAAAACTCAAAGTCCTAAAAGCCAAATGAAAAAAAGGTTTCCCGTTGGGTCAAATACTGCTGATAGGTTATGGCAAACCAGGTCTAAACATTATTTCTAGATTTATTCGAGGGAAAACAAATACTAACCTTGAGGAAAACAGTTTTGGAGAAGAGGGGGGACTGAAAATTACTAGAGTGGGCTCAAGAGGGCATGGAATGGAAATTAGAATCAGTGAGTAGAGATAGTTGTTCAAGGACTTTGTAGCTAAATGGCATGACCTTGGATGATCTCATCTTCCCATGTTTAGCTATAGCTTTCAGTCCTTCCATAGTGACTATGGAGTATTTTTGTAATACTTAAAAGTTTTTTATTACATAACTGTGACATTACATGGTTTAAAACATGCCAGACTAGGTATTACTTAACAAATTCACAATATTATACAACTAAACGACCCCATGACATTTTTCTAGATATATAATATTATATAACCTGATTGTGATGGTTCTCATGCTTATAAAGATGACAGAAGGATTTCTTGCTAGATGAAAATCATCCAAACCCAGAATATGCTACACTACTCAAATTTACAAAGTACACTGTAATTAGTAATGTTAAAATTGTAACAGAAATAAAGGGGGAAGCATGCAGGCAATACCCTTACTTTATAAACTGAATTTTTGTAAATTGTATAATATGAAGTCTCTGTTGAAAAATTGGGTGTGGTGCATACTGAAATCTATTCTCCTTAAACAGGAAGGATAAAGGCATGTGTGCAGGATACCGTTCAAAAAGAAGATTCACTAAATTAGGAGCCCCTTGGTTTATAATGCAAAGGTCAGCAAAGAAATGCCTTCAGGCCAAATCCAGCCCAGAGCCTGTTTTTGTAAATAAAGATTTATTGGAACACAGCCACACCCACTCCCTTACCTAGTGTCTATGACAGATTTCAGAGACCCGATGGTTCACGAAGCCTACAACACTGACTATCTGGCACTTTAGAGAAAAGGTCTGTCAGCCCCTCACCTTGCAGATTAATCCCTTGATGTGTTTCAATAGGTTTTACACAATAGGCTGAAATTTTTATATAAGATATGGAACAAATTGCCTTGTGAAATCCCTCAGCTTTCAGATTAACCTGAGTGTCCAATATTTGAGCACTCAGGTATCAGGAACCAAACACAAAAATCTAGTAACTCACCAGTTAGGTGGAAACAAAGTAGAGTGACAGTGTAGTATATAACTTCCTTTTATAACTGAACGTATATTAAAAGTATTCTCACAAAATTTGCTTAAGACATGACATTAAACCCAACGCTTTAAATTCAAGTCAATTGTGAAACAATCAGTATACTGTAGGCCAGAATTACCCCCATTTTTCCAGTGACTGCATACTACATTATTTTATCGGTATAATAATGTACTACCTTATAGATAGGTATTTACACTACCTACAATTTTTTGGTAAGCAATGTTGTAATAAATATGCTTATACATATGTATATATGTAACATTTATGTTAGTATCCTTAATGCATAAATGTATATTATATATCCTTAACATCTGCCATAATATATATATATATATATATATATATATATATATCCTATCTAATAAAAAAGTAATATGCAAATTAACCATCACTCCATGACAAAATGGCAGCGTCCATAGCCACAAGATGGCAGCGCCCAGTCCTCTCAGCCCCGTCAGAGTCCCCCAGTCCCAGGGAGGGCTGCCGCTGAGAGTCGGCAGCGTAAGCAGCCTGGCGGAATGCTGCCCAGAGGCCCTCCTGACCCTTTATGAAAAACAACAACAAATTCACTCCCCACAGAGTGATCCCACACACACACACCTGCAGCCTCAGGTCTTAGCCTTGGAAGCACCTGTACCCCCACGGAGTGACCCCCTCCCAGCGCCAGCCTGGGGTCTCAACTACTGAGTCACACCAGCCAGGCAGATGTGGAGGAATCTTAAATGTTTATTTTTAAAAAAATATATTTTATTGATTTTTTACAGAGAGGAAGGGAGAAAGATACAGAGTTAGAAACATCGATGAGAGAGAATCATTGATCAGCTGCCTCCTGCACGCCCCCTACTGGGGATGTGCCCGTAACCAAGGTACATGCCCTTGACCGGAATCAAACCGGGGACCCTTCAGTCCACAGGCCACTGCTCTATCCACTGAGCCACACTGTTAGGGCTAGAGGAGATATTTTTATATTGCTCCCCCCACCCTGCTGGCTGGTTCCTGGGTGCAGGTGAATGGGATTCCTGACTCTCAGGCAGCTGACAGCGAGCTGACAAATGGCCAATTCCACGAGGGATGGGGCTCCCGCCGCCCTGCTGTCTGGGTTCTGGGTGCGTGTATCCAGCTCCCTCCTCCCTTCTGTCAGAGTCTGGGCGGGCACCCGCGGAGAAGCAGGGTCAAGTCCCTGCCCACCTGTGAGAGCCTCTAAATCACACGAGACCCAGGCGTGCCGGCGCCCATGGACGCAGCATCAAGCCCCCACCAGCACCCATGGGAACACAGAGTCAAGTTCCCGCACACCCGCATGTGCCTCACCGTGCACACAGTCCCGCCCACCCGTGCATGCCTGCCGTGCACGCAGCTTCCTGGCCTGCTGGTGATAGGTCGTTATGGCGTGAGGTCGTCATGACCACAGGCTTTTTATACCATAGAATAAAATACATATAATGACCTAATGTATGTTTTATATACATAATAATATATAATTGATGTCCTTAGGATATGTATGTGTGTGTATATCCAAGTCATGTTTCCCTGTAAGATCTAGTTCTGGAAGTGAATCTATTGGGCTAAAGAAATGACATACTTGAAGTTTCAAAACTAGCCCAATTACCCTTTGGAAAAGATGTGCCAGTTTCACGTACCAGTAGTGCAGGGGCGTGCCTTTTCCTCCCATGTGCCAATTCTGGTTGTTATTTTTAAAATAAAATAGCTATCACTTTAAATTCAAAAATTGGTATCTCATTGTTTGTTGATTTACATTTTTCTGATTACCAGGCAAGAATCAATCTCCCCAGTAAAAATATAAGATTTGTTAATCATGAATATTTGCTCAAATTGGAATTTGTTTGACAGGAAAAGAATAATTACCTACTATTAAATCCTGCTTTAGGCTTACCTGTCAGAGTCTTCATTCTCCATAACAGGAAGCTGCTGCTTCTCAGTGTGTTCGACTTTGCTTTGCTGACTCCATGCATCACTGTCATCAGCAGCAGCATTAGACAAGTTTCCTGACACTTTCCTTTTACCGGTTTTCTGCTTCTTTTTTTCTTCTTCAACCTTTGATGAAAGTTTGGTATTAAAGATATTGTTATGACCTTAGTCATTAAAAAGACTGTTTATGTTTTCATTAATTTTATCATTTGGCTCTTTGTTCAATTGCCATGAATTTAATCAATAAAAAGATTTTGTGTTTCTATCATTATAGGTCATTGAAGCGTAAATTCTGCTTTATTTCTGTTTCAGTAAAGAAGCAGAATTTTCCAAGATTTTTAAAGGGCTGTCTTCATTTTATGCTCTTTTTCACATCACATCCACTCTTTGCTACCTAGCATTCCCCTTACCCACCCTACCCCATTAATCTAGCAGAGACAGAGAAGTAAAAGGACAGAGATGCCAAATGTGTCCTCTTCTGTCTTTCCCACTTGGGTCTTGCAGTACAGCCAGATTTAGGGGACGTGACATTGTGCCTCAGAAACAAATAAGAAGCTTTCCTGTGTCTGCATGAAGCTATTCCCTCCCCTGTTGCCATTTACAATTCTTTTTTCTTTAAGATCTTTGAGGGTATCAAAAAAGTGGTGGTATTCATAAAACATATTAATAAAAGTTTACCACAACACTGGAGCAGAGGGAAACCAATGAATTGTTGGTTAATGTACAATTCTGGAAAAATGAGTAATACTCCCCTAATGTCACATACAATCACTATAAAATCTTATAGGTGAAGGATATAGAAGTAGTCATTTACTTAATTTAGCCCATATTTATGGATAATGGAAATAAAACCAAGGTTTAATGATCTGTCCATGCATTACCTAGTATTTTATGGCAGCAAAAGAAAGGCTATCTACACCGTACCTCCGCTACACCCACCAGCCAATCAGGAGTGAGTATGCAAATTAACTAACAAAGATGGTGGTGGCCACAGAGCTGGAGTGAGCAGGAGGCTTGGGTTGCCCTCAGCGATGGAGGAAGCCAAGCTTCCCACTTGCCCTGGCCGGCCCTGGCCTCCACTCAAGGCTACAAAGTTTCAATTATAGAATATAAATAAATCCCAGATACCTGCTTCCAGCCAGCCCTGACCTCCACTCAAGGAGGCCCTGAAAAAAAAAAGAAAAAAAAAAAAGAGGGGCTGAGAGCCTGGATCGCCGGGGGGCGTGGCCAGCCTGAAAACAGCCCTCAGCCCCTCACCGAGGCTGGCCACACCCCCATGGCATGAGGGTCCCCACTGGGGGGCTTGGCAAGCCTGCAAATAGCCCTCAGCCCCTCACCCAGGCTGGCCATGCCCCCCAGCGGGGACCTTCACCCCATGGGGGTGTGGCCGGCCTGCAAACCACCACAGGCCCCTCACCCAGGCTTCCCCATGCCCCAAGGAACCCCCACCCTGATCCGGGACACCCTTCAAGGCAAACCAGCTGGCCCCCACCCATGCACCAGGCCTCTATCTATACTAATAAAAGGGTAATATGCTAATTAGACTTGGAGACCTTCCAGGAGACCTTCTGAATGTTCTTCTGGACAAAGCCATGGTGGCGGGGCCAAGGTAGAGGTGGTTAGACGCCAAGAGGGAAGGGCAGTTGTGGGTGATCAGGCTGGTGGGAGGGTGGGGCCATTGGGGGTAAGCAGACCAGCAAGGGGGCCATTTGGGGGTGAACAGGTCATCAGTAGGGGTCAGTTGGAGGTGATCAAGACAGCGGGGGGGCAGTTTGGAGTGAGCAGGCCAGCAGGCAGAGTGGTTAAAAGCAATCAGGCAGAAAGGCAGGCAGGTGAGTGGTTAGGAGCCAGCAGTCCCGGATTGCGAGAGGGATGTCCGACTGCTGGTTTAGGCCCAATCCCTGTAAACCGGCCGTAGGACATCCTTTGAGGGGTCCCAGGTTGGAGAGGGTGCAGGCCAGGCTGAGGGAAACCCCCCACCCCCTGTGCACGAATTTTGTGCACTGGGCCTCTAGTCTATAATAATAAAAGTGTAATATACTAATTAGACCAGACAGCTGAATGACCTTCCAGACATCTTTCTAGATGAAGCAGCTGTGGTGGGGGCTGAGGAAGAGGTGGTTAGGGGTGATCAGGCAGGCAGGCAAGTGGTTAGAGGCAATCATGAAGGCAGGTGAGCAGTTAGGGTCAATGAGGCAGGCAGAGGTGGTTAGGGGTGATCAGGCAGGCAGGCGAGCAGTTGGGAACAATCAGGCAGGCAGGTGAGTGGTTAGGGGTGATCAGCCAGGCAGGTAAGTGGTTAGGGGTGATGAGACAGGCAGGAAGAGTCGTTAGGGGCAATTAGGCAGGCAGGTGAATGGTCAGGAGTCAGCAGTCCTGCATTGCGAGAGGGATAGCTGACTGCTGGTTTAGGCCTGATCCGGTTGCATGATCAGGCCTAAATCAGCAGTCGGACATACCCAGAGAGATCCTGGATTGTGAGAGGGTGCAGGCTGGGCTGGGGGACCTCCCCATCCTGTGCCCAAATTTCATGTACCAGGCCTCTAGTCCCATATAATAAAAGCCTAAGTGTAAGGTCGTCCAGTCAGCCATTTACCCAATCAAAGTATACTATGCTAATGATATGCTAAGGCCACTCAACTGCTCGCTATGATGTGCATTGACCACCAGGGGGCAGACGGTTGACCAGTTGACCAGTCTCTATGACATGCACTGACCATCAGGGGCTAGATGCTCTGACCAGTAGGTTAGCTTGCTGCTGGGATCCAGCTGATTGGGACTGAGCAATATTGGCTGGACATGCCCTAGAGCCCTCTTGTGGTCCCTCCACTCCTGGCCAATTTTTCGTGACCCTCCCCGGCCCCTATCATGCACCAGTAGGGTCCCTTGGCCTGGCCTGTGCCCTCTCGCAATCTGGGACCTCTTGGAGTATGTAGGAGAGCCGGTTTTGGCTTGATCTTGCAGGACTCCACTGGTACATAACTTTGTGCACTGGGCCTCTAGGAATTCTATAATGCTGAATCAGATAAATAAACAGAAAATTTCATCGAATTAACCAGGTAAATTAAATATGACTTTTGAAAAGTAATTTAATGCCTTAGTGTAATGAGAGGGCTCATCCACTTTTTCTTATAAAGGAGCATATTGTCTCAAACTTTTTCCACCTCAAAACTCAGTTTTCTCCTTTACAGACAAATATTGAGTTTATTGCAAATAATTTATGTGACCTATATGATATATACATGTCAAAATGATAATTGCCATGCTTTTATTTTTGGAAGGTATTCTATGTTTCCATATTTCTAATCTTTCCACTACAGTTCACATTCCACATTATTTGTATTAGTTTCAGTTGGGCTGCATTACAAAGTGATCCTCCTGATATTTCAAGCAACCACCTGACACCACTCATCCTTATTACAATAGGATTGTCTACATTCTCTATGCTGAACTTGACATCTCGGTGACTATTCTGTAACTACCATTTTGTACTTCTTAGTCCCCTTACCTTTTGCCCGGTCTTCTGACTCCCTTTCCTCTCACATCCATCAGTCAGATCTGTTATCTATGAGTCTCTCTTAAATTTCTTAGTTCATCTATTTTGCTCTTTACATTCCACATATAAGTGAAATCATATGGGACTTCTCTTTCTCTGTCTGATATATTTCACTTAGAATAATGCCCTCTAGGTCCACCTATGCTGTCACAAATGGTAAGGTTTCATTTTTTTTATGGCAGTACCATACTTTATTAAACAACGTAATGTAAAGCTTTGACTCAACAAACACATCTGAGAGTGGTGATAAAAATATATGTGGAAGTATATATGTTTGTTAGTAAAATATCTCAATAAAATTACAATGATGATGTACAGTGCAAGCGGGTACTTGAAATATTGGGGAGACTAATTTGTAAAGTATATGATTATCTAACCACTATGTTGTACATGTGAAACTAACACAAAATAATATTGAATGTAAACTGTAACTAAAATGAAATAAAAATATCCTGAAGCGATCATATTAGAATTCTAATTTCCAAGGTTTTGAGTAAACCATAGAAGATTGTACACACTATAGCACAAAATAGATGAGTTTAGCTGGGGATATTTGTTTATAACCCTTCTCCCAGTTATAGATTCCTTCCACTTTATTATTTCTGGGATGCAATTTATGGTTTTTTAAATTGTAGGAAGAGAGCATGGGAGAGTGATAGAGAGAAACATCGATTGGATTCCTCCTGCACATCCCCTACTATGGATACAGCCACAACACTGTGCCCTGACCCTGAATCCAATCAGGGCCAACTTGATTCATGGGTCAATGTTCCACCACTGAGTCACACTCCCTGAGCTATGAGATATAATGTAAATTTAAGCCAATGGACTTAAAAAAACAACAGCATAGTACTTATTACATTTTTAAAACAATTTCCTTTATACTTTTCACTGGTTCATAGTACATAGGTTACATGGTACATAGCTAAATTAGTTGCCCAATTCAGAGAAAAGACTGACAGAGAGACTTAAGTCAATTAAAGAACAGAAGAATATTTTCTTGAACTCCTGTTATTTAGTTGACATAATCTATTTATATATACAATTACATATTTAGACAGCCTCATTTTACATACAATGTATTTTTCAGAAGTGGAAAATCAGAGTGGGTCAGAGAATTGATAAAGAGAGAAAACAAAGAGTAGCAGCAAGTGAAATTCTACCTCTTTTTGAAGTTGAACTTTCTCTTTTTTCAAAGCAAGGATCTCTACTTTCAACATGTCTACATCATTCTTAAGCCTTTGTATATCTTGCTGTAGTTCTTCAATCGCGTTTACTCCAGGTGTTCTGTCATTGTGCAGTGCAGAGGAACTCTTATCTTTTAATTTAGAGTCCATTCTTTTACAATAATTAGCATTGCCATTATCTGCACATAATGGCTTCTGGAACAAGTCTTGATTTGTCTTTGTTTCCTTAATAGTATTTGTAACAGCAGGCATATCATGGTTTTTTATTTCAATGATGAGTTTTGCTTCATTGCAGCAGGGATGCTGCAATTCAAGATAGCTTTTCGGATCACGAGACTGAAGTGTAGGTCCGATGCCTAGTTTCCAATCCATGGTATTTGGGTTCATATTTTTTGTCATCTGCATAGCAAACTCTTGGTCTTCTTTCACTCCGGATGTAACTACTGGGGTCCTTACTTTGTTATTTTCTGTTTCATTATAAAAACTCTCATTTTTGTTCAAAACATGATTACGTTTCTGATCATTTTCAGAGTGTAATTCCTTTTCTTTTAAACAAAGTTCAGAAGAAGATGACCACGGAGAGTCTTCTGGGGACCCGGGGTCTGCATGAGATGGAGAAAGAATTTTGAGAGTGGCTTCTTCTCGTTTAGGAAATGTTTGTAATGCTGCAGAGATAGACTTTCCAAATGCATCTTTTCCCTCCCAATCAAGCATTTTATTTGTCAAATTAGAAGGCATTTGTCTTAAACTTGCTCTTTCTTTAGAGTTATCACGTAGTGGCTCTTTCTCAGGACAATCCGTCGTTTTGAACTTTACAGAAAATTTATGTGACTTCTGCTTTGACTCATCTTTGGAAAGTTGTAAATGCTTCCTCTGTTCTAATGTGCCTTGTTTGATGCACATTTCCTTATTCTTTTGCACAGAAGGGTGTCCTGAATACGCAGATGTATCCTCTTTGTCACATGCCCTATTTATTTGTGATTCTTGAGACATTTTTTTCAGATGCAAAGGTGGAAGATGAATATGCTTCCTTAGATTTTTAAATGTCTTTGCTGTCCGGGTACGTGTTTCTGAAATAACTTTATCCTTAAGTAATCAAGTATGGACAAAGAAAAATTAGAATTTAATTTAAAATTAACTATTAGAATTCTTAATCTATGACTACCTATTCCCCAAATCAATGAATTGTAACTGAGAAGTAAAAAAGAAAGAAAGAAAGAAAGAAAGAAAGAAAGAAAGAAAGAAAGAAAGACAGAAAGAAAGAAAAAGAAAGACAGAAAGAAAGAAAGAAGACAAGAAAAACTTGCCTTGATCTAAGTTAAAATAAAAACATGTGCCCTCAACTAATTGTAACACTATTGGAGCCAAAGAATTTGTTGGATGCTAAATCTATTAGAAATAAATTAGTAGCTGAATTTTAACATTACAATGCCTTCCTCACTTAAAATATTTCACCTCACCATATCCTAAATAGTGAGCCCCTGCAGTGCATTTCAGAATTTTTTAGGGTGATCCAAGATGGTAAAAGTTACACTTACTTCCTCCATGGACCAGATTGGAATTACAACTCAATTATATAACTACTACCCTGAATAACTAACTGAAGACTAGCTGAATGTCAGTCTTATAACCGAGGATCTACAGAAGAAGCCTCAGCTAGACTGGTAGGAAGAACAGAGATTCAGAAAGGGCTGGTCCTGCATTCACTTGTGGTGGTTGAGAATGCCGAGGCCTGTCTCAGTGCAATGGTCCCCCTGAGGAGCGTGTTGTCTCAACCCCACACTGGGCTCCCAGCCCTGAGGGCCAGAGCCTGGAAGAGGAGCCCACAGGACATCTGGCTGTGAAAATCAGCAGGGATTCTGCCTCCAGGAGGAGGTGGGAGTCTGCTAGAAACCCAGGAGCCCTCGTAAAGGGCCAGCACACAAGTAGCCTTCCCACCACCTACCCTGGGCCTAAGAAGAAAGGGTGGCTTAGAGTGGCCTGGGAGTCATGTGAGGAGGTTGCTTTGTGTGGCTCTGGGAGAGAGCGCTGAGGGGATGGCCTCTGGGTGCCCTCCCTGTGCTGAGTCCCTCTCCCACAATGCCCACAGATGCCATCACCCCTGGGTCAAGCCCTCGCTCCTTATGGTCTCAGCCTGGGGAATGTAGACCAACATCCTGAATCCTTATCCCCAACCCTGTGGAGCTACACACTGCAAAGGAGTGCGGGCCCATGGTGTTTCATGGAGATCTCTTAAGCAGGTCTGGGTGGACTCAGGGGGTGTCAGACTGTGCTGTGTGACTTTGGGTTGGGGGTCTTTATTCCCTTGCTGATCTAACTAAAGCCACCATTCCAGTGCTGAGCTCTCCCTTCATACAGCCAAATCTCGGTCTTGGGGCCTCAATGAATTTTTATAGCCTTCCCCTAATGTCTTCCTGAGGCCCCACCCAACCACAACAGACCTCAGGTATCTGGTGGGTGATAAGTGGCATTGGTGTACCCTGGGACTTGTGCTGAGTGGCTTCACACCCAAAAATGAAACTGAGTTTGAATCTGTATGAACATGGTAAACAACACTTGCACCTACCTGATGAGTCACTTACCTCATGCAACTCACATACCAATGGGCACTCTCTCAAGTGAATGACCCCAACAGAAAGCTTGAAGGCACAGGTGGATCTCCAAGCGACTTGGGCTTTTTGCTCAGCTGCCCCAGGGGCTTGATGCTGGTGGTAGGAGGCATTGCTGTGCAGCTGGCCCCTCCCAGGTGCAGCTGGCCCCTCCCAGGTGCACCCAGGCACAGCAGAGGCATCACAAATATTGGATCTCTTTATAGCTCCACACAGGTAGCCCAAGGGAAATCACAGCCAGAGACTGACATTGACTTGCAGCAGAGTCCCTTGCAAGAGGCTCCAGAACCAACACACCCGAGGGTTGGGGAGGAGGGGACTTCAGAGCATGACCCAATTAGATCCACAAGCAGAACACACAAATGAAGATCTAGGCATACAGCAAACTGAGCCGGCATGGATTGCTCAACATGGGGTCAGCCTTTGCACAGCAGCTTGTATGTATACTGTGTGTAGTCAGCCAGCCAGAAGATCAATCCATCCACAAACAGGCAAACAGCAATCAAGGCTTTACAAAAGGAGCGTTCACACACAAGGAACATTCCAGGAGCACCTAACTGAGGTGACCAGAAAGAATGTGCCAATGAGATTCAAAGACACCTAATACATAAGACCATCATACCAAGACTAGGGTGCAAAGCAGATCTAACTAATATACAGAAACAAATAGCGAGAGGCAGCCAAAATTGGGAGTCAAATATGCCCCAAATGAAAGAACAGAAGAAATTCCAAGAAAAAACAGCTAAATGAAATGGAGGGAAAATATGCATAAGATACAGAATTCAAGAACATGGTTACAAAGATGCTCAAGGAATGTAGTAATAACTTTAACACAGAGATAGCAAGTATAAAAAAGGACAAAGAAACCACATAGAATAACCACTCAGAAATGAAGAATACAATATCTGAAATGAAGAATACACTAGAAGGAATCAACAGCAGATTAGATGAAGCAAAGAATAGGATATTTGATTTAGAAGACAAGGTAGCAGGAAGCACCCAATTAGAGCAGAAAAAAAAATTAAATGAGCTACTTTCAATGACTTCAGGGACAACACAAACCATAGTAACATCCACATTGCATGGGTAGGAGAAGGAGGAGAGAGAGTGCAAAAAATTGAGAACCCATTTGAAGAAATAATGACTGAAAACTTCCCTGACCTGGTGAAAAACAAGAACCACAAGTGCAGGACACAGAGTCCCATACAAGATGAATTCAAAGAGGCCCACTCCGAGACACTTCATAATTAAAATGGCAATGCTTGAAGACAAAGAGAAGATCTTAAAGGCTAAAAGAGAAAAAAAAATAGATAGTTAACTACAAAGGAGCCCCCATAAGACTGTCAGATGCTTTCTCAGCAGAAATATTTCAGGCTGGTAGAGATTGGCATAAAATATTCCAAATGATGAAAAAGAAGGACCTACAACCAATACTACTCTACCCAGCAAGGCTATTATTCAAAATTGAAGGAGAAATAAAGAGCTCCCCTCATAAGCTAAAGAAGTTCATAATCAAAAAACCAGTATTAAAGGGAATGTTAAAGGGACTTCTACAGAAAGGAAAAGGGAAAAAAGGTGGGGAATATAATTATAAAGAATAAAATGGCAAAAAGTATGTACCTATCAATAATCACTTTAATTGTAAATGGTTTAAATGCTCCAATCAAAAGGCATCAAATAGATGAATGGATAAGAAAATAAGACCCCTATATGTGCTGTCTACAACAGACCAACCTTAGTGAAAGATACACACACACTGAAAGCAAAAGGATGGAAAATTATATTTCTTGAAAATGCAAAGCAAAAAGGCCCTGGCATGGTAGCTCAATTGGTTAGAGCATTGTCCCGATACACAAAGTTTGCAAGTTCAATCTCTCATCAAGGCATATACAAGAAGCAACCAATGAATGCATAATTAAGAGGAACAACAAATCAATGTTTCTCTCTCTGTGTCTCTCTTCCTCTCTCTCTCTCTCTCTCTCTCTCTCTCTCTCTCTCTATCTCTCTCTCTCTCTATCTCTCTCTCCCTCTCATACACACACACACACACACACACACACACACACACTTTCTTTGTATCTCTCCTTTGGTCTCTCTCTTAAATCAGTAAGTAAAAAAATAAATTAAAATGTTTTTCAAAATATAAACAAAAAAAATGCCAGGATACCAATAATTATATCAGGTAAAATGGAATTTAAAACTAAGGCTATAACAAGAGATAAAGAAGGTCACTATCCTATACAATAAAAGGCTAATATGCAAATTGTCCCTTGGACTGGGAATTCAACCGGGAGTTCAACTGTGAGTTCAACCAAAGGCGGGGCTATCCCATCAACCAACTGTGGCCCCTCTCCCAGGCCACCTAGCCCTATCGGGTCGGTCCGGCTGGTCCCCACCTGTGCATGAATTCGTGCACCGGGCCTCTGGTATAATGATAATGGGATCAATCCAAAAACAAGAAATAACCTTTGTAAACATAAGAGCACCTAATTATATACAGTAAATATTGATATAATCATAGTTGGCAGTTTAACACCCCATTGACATCAATGGATAGATCTTCCAAAAGAAATAAAAAAGGTAACAGCACCCTTAAAGGACACATTTTACCAGATGAATCTCATTGATTTTTTCAGAGCATTACACTGTAACACTGCAGGGAATACATTTTCTTCAAGTACACATGGGACATTTGCTAGGGTAGACCACATGTAACACCATAAAAAAAGCCTTAGGAAATTTTAAAAGATTAAAATCATTTCACACATCTTCTCCAACCACATTTATAATGTTATCAAACTACAAATCAATTACACACACACACACACACACACACACAAAGAAAACACACAAACACATGGAGACTAAATAACCTGTTACTAAACAGTGAATGGGTTAACAATGATATCAAGGAAAAAATCAAAGGATACCTTGAGACAAATGAAATGAGAACATGACAAGCCAAAATTTATGGGACATAGCGAAAGCCATCCTAAGAGGGAAATTCAAACCAATGCAGGCCTACCTCAAGAAACAAGAAGCATCTCAAATTAACAATGTAACCTTTCACCAGAAGACCTGTTTAAATGAGCCTGTTGGATTGTTTTTAAAGGTGTAACATGATCTTAATTTGATCGATTAATTATTATTATGAGTATTCTTTTTGTAGTAAAGTTCACCAAAAATCAAATAAACCATTTTAAAGTGAAAAAATTGATACATTTATAATGTTGTACAATGATGACCTCTATCTAGTTCCAAAAATTTTCATCACTCCAGAAGGGTACTTCATTCTCATGAAACAGGAACTCCCCATCCCCCCACCGCAGTCTCTGATTTCTGTCTCTATGTAGTCACTTATTGTGGAAGTGACATATAAAAGGAATCACACAATAAAATAAACATGTTTTCTTTCCTGGCCTGTGTTGCTCAGCTGGTTGGAGCGATGTCCCATGTACTAAAGGGTTACGAATTCAATTCCCAGTCAGGGCACATACACAGGTTGTCAGTTTAATCCCAGTGGGGGCCCAAGGGGAAGGAAACCAATCCATGTTTCTCTCTCATGTCAATGATTCTCTTTCTCTGTCTCCCTCTAACCCTTCCTCTCTCTCTCAAATCAATTTTTAAAAAGGCATATCTCGGTTGAGAATTTAACAATAAAAAGACTAATTTTGCATTACAAACATAAATCAATGACAGGTAGGCTGCTACAAAATTATAAGAGTAAGGGCCACACAGAAGGACAAGTAATTTCACAAGGGAGCACTTTACCTTCAAGTCTTCATTGTGTGATGTAGGCCTTGAATCATCAATGCCAGATTTGCTGCAAAGTCTTTACAGTAAAATATACAACAAAAATGAGTGAGTTAATTTCTTTAAAACAAGCAACAAAAAGTTTAAGTCAAAGATAAGCTATCTGCATATCAAATAATGATTCTTGATATAATTAACGGTGGGGCTCTATTTACAAAAATGTTTTAGTGTTACCCAACTCCATTTCTGATTGGCATCTAGTCCTGCCCCTCCTCAAACCTCCATGTACAAGGGAAGCACATCAGCTAATTGGGAAACCAGGTAAAGCAGAGAAGACACCTGCCTTGGGCCATAGATCTATGTAGTTCAGCAATCTCCATTCCCTAGGACTCAAGGGGACCTAAGCCCCACTCTGTGAGTCAGGTAGATGAGACCATAGTCCTTTATGCGATCAAAAGAATCTTCCCAGTGGCTCAAATTCTTTTCTTATTTTTCTAAAGAAACCTTGAATGCTGCTAGTTCCTCCAATTAAACAACCAAGCAAAAGACCAGCAACCTCTTCAGGACATCTTTGCCCATATTTTAACCTGCCTTTCTGGAGAACCACCCTCTTTCAGTGTCCTTCTTCTTAAAACTTACCTTTAACTTGTCATAAACTTCAGTATTTCCATCTCTTTTCCAGAACTCTTATTTCAAACCCAACCCAGTGTTGTTCCCCTTGAAACTTGGGATTCCCTGCTCGTTCCATTCTTATCCTCTATGGACTGTGTTCACAACCCACTCCCTCTGTTTCTGTTATGAAAACTCACGAACAGAATGAAAATAAAGGGACGAGCATTGCATTTAGCAACCTGAATTTACATCTCTGTTCCACCACTTCTTATTATCTCAGTGAGTCACGTTAATGTGCTCCCATTACTCCATGTGAACAACCACGTGGCCAGGATGTCAAACACAGGTTGAAGCACTAGAGATTTTGTTTAATTAATTGCTAGGCTTCCTTAAAATTATGAAATTCTATGTGTCTTTGATTCTGTCTATAGAAAAATGGAGAACACCATAGTTGGCAGAATTGGAAAAAAATAACACAAAGAAAGAAATACCAATAAAAGCAGAGAATAAAATAAAATAAATCAAGAACTCATGCAAGAGGGGAAAAAAGACTATAGGAACAAAGGAAAAACCTCAGACAACGAGGAAAAGGTACTAGCCTGAAGAGAAAACCAGACTGGGAAGCCAGTAATTAGAGGATCCATTAGAAATATCCTCTAAAAATATGCTTAATCCAATTAAGATAACATGGTCTACACATAGATATTCTTTACTTAGAGATAAATAAGTAATTCCAAGAAGAACGTATATCATTCTGCCTAAAAACCATTGCCTGATTAGACCTTGCTCAGGTAAAAACCTTTGGTTCTGTGGCCATAGTGAACCCCGATGGGCCCTAAAAGCTTTTGTGGGAAGCACAGGTCCTATTTACCACTATAGTTGTCAAGGAGAGTAAGATAAATGTTTAGACTCACTGGGCTTCTTAGAAAAACTCTAAATCAGAGTTAACACACAATCAGATTTGACTTTCTGAGATGATATGGTTTGCAACTTTATCTCCATGGCAGAGCTTCACAGGAACTTATCAGTGTATGTTGAGGGACAACAGAATAATTTCAGAGCCAAACTGTTTGCCAGTCAAATCATGGCTCAGCCCCTTGCTAACTATGGCATCATGGGTCGATTCATCCATCTCCCTGAATCACAGTTGCCTCATTAATAAAAAATAGGTGACATTAGCACAGCTACTTTGCCAAGCCATTGTAATGACTCTAAAACACAGGGTAATTACATAGTATAGGGTATAGCCCACAGTAGAGCACTCTAGAAATGTTAGTGTCTTTTCTATGCATTTTCTTAGTGAGCTATAATTTTTAAAAATCCATAAAATCCTACCTGCTTAAAGAGTCTTCTTTAGAGACACCAATCACTATTTTAAAAAAAGTAAAATACAATTTAAAACAATAAGAATACAGGACTTTAAAAGTACTGGACTAATACATTGTTCGAAAGTATAATTTTGGGGCCACACCTGAAGACTATACTAGGGTAAACATTAATCATATTATTGGTAGGCCATTAATACATAAGAACATTTACTTTCTCTGTTTAAATATATCAAACACACACACAGAAAAATGGGATGTATCAAAAATGGATACCTTCCTGTGCACTGCTATGTACAATGAACGTAATCCTAACCAAACCCCATCAGACTGACAGAAAATTATGTTGTTAGTGGAAGCAGAATCATAGACTAACCATGTCAAACTTAAATAGCATGAGTTTTCTGGACTCCTCCCATCAGCAGCAGTTAGAAGACAGTATACTTATTCTGCTGTAACACGATACAAATTGTCTAGCTCTTCAGTGAAGACAAGATAATTTAAGATGAAATACTCTAGACACTACACTTTGAAGCACAACTGCACATAGAAAACAGACTCTTTCTGGCCCCATTTCATATTGCAAGATGAGTAGAAAAACTTTGTGATTCTAGTTGTATGCAGTAGAACCCCTTGAGCTGTCTCCTTGCATTACTAGAGTGTATCTGTTCCCACCTCATAGAGCAGGGTGGTCCACACAGTTAGTGCTCTGCAGTAGTGCATAGATCACTTTTCTCAACCCTCTCCCTTAGGTGGAAAATGCTTATAGAAATCCTTCTCTTTCAGCTGGTATGGGACATGTCATCAGATCCTATGTTGATGTACAACAACAACAACAACAACAAATAACTAAGATAAAAACATCTTGGACAACTACATCCATTTACCTTGGAATTTTCATTTGTTAAACATTCAAAAAGGTACCCACTGTATGAATCCAACTATACAATATTCAGGAAAAGGCAAATCTATGGAGACTAAGAAAGATCATTGTTTTCCAGGGATTAGGGAGAAGGGAGTGATGAATAAGCAAAGCACAGAGGATTTTTAGGATAGTGAAGTGATTCTGTATGATACTGTAAGGGTGGGTATGTGCCATCATACATTTTCAGTGCACACACATCCATTGTTATAAATGCACCTCTCTGGTGCAGGATGTGAAAAATGAGCAAGGCTGTGTGTTCGGGGTTGTGTGGTTTATGGGCACACACTGTACTTTCCGCTCAATCAGACTGTGCACCTAAAACGTCTCTAAAAAATAAGTCTTAGTAATTTTTCTTGCAAATAATGTATCAAGGAATCTTCTATTAACATATATCAACACATTAATGCTGTTTTCAAGACACATCACCTTAAAAATTAAGATAAAGATCTAAGTATCAGAAAATGGGAATTATCCTCACAATGTAGTGAAGCATATGGAAAGTCATAAATAAAGCAAATAGTGTTAAATGTATACTAGGGCAAGAAAATAACTAATAAATATGATTGAATAACTTGCTTTGTAAATATAAACAGGAATTTAGTGAAATATAAAATATGAATCATCCATATTAAAGGACACTTTTTATTCTATAAAATCAGAAATCATTATACTAATTTTATGTAAAAATTATCTTGAAACAACTATACTAATAATAGAGGAATATAGCAAATTTCCGGGATGCCGTAACAATAAGAGTAACGGCAAACAGCAGGCTGGGTGGGGCGATGAGGCCAGTGGGAGGTTTAGTGAGGGACGACTAAACGACTGAACAGAAGGCTGCATGGGCCAACTAGGCCAGCAGGGCGGTGATTCAGGGGTGGTCAGACAGGCAGGCAGGTAAGCAGTTAGGAGCCAGTGGTCTTGGATTGTGAGAGGGGTGTCCAACTGCCGGTTTAGGTCCAATCTGAGGGTTTCCAGATTGGAGAGGATGCAAATTGAGCTGAGGGGAGACCCCCCATGCATGAATTTTGTGTACCAAGCCTCTAGTTAATTGGATGAAAAGGAAAGCTGATCATTGCCTAATATTGCCCTAGTAATTTATATACAAATACCTGTGAAATGCTCACCAAGAATAACAAAAGTGGCCAGCATTGCAAGCAATTATAGATGATGCAACTGAAACCAGTACCATGTTATCCTATCTAATAAAGAGGGAATATGCAAATTGACTGTCACACTGTCACAAATATGGCAGAACCCATAGCCACAAGATGGTGGTGCCCAGTACCCTCAGCCCTGCTGGAGTCCCCCAGTCCTTTCAGCCCCGCAGGAATGGGGGTGGCAGGTGCATGGTGCATCCAGACCCACCCTCATCCCCCCAGCCGCCCAGTGCCAGCCTGAGGCACAGGCAAGCATTGGATGGCAGATGCCCAGCTGACACCTGAGGCACAGGCAATCCTCGGATGGCAGCTGCCCAGCCACCCAGGGCAGGCCCGAGGTGCAGGCAAGCCTTGGATGGCAGCTGCCCATCCACCCAGGGCAGGCCCGAGGTGCAGGCAAGCCTTGGATGGCAGCTGCCCAGCCACCCAGGGCAGGCCCGAGGTGCAGGCAAGCCTTGGATGACAGCTGCTCAGCTGCCCAGGGCTACCCGAGGTTCAGGTAACCAGGGCCAGCCCAGGCTTGTGCTGCTGGCAGTGGCAGCAGCAGAGGTGTGATGGGGGCATCACCTTCACCTGATCACCGGGTCGCCTCCCACCCCTGAGCTCTCCTGGACTGTGAGAGGGGGAAGGCTAGGCAGAGGGACACCCCCATCCAATGCATGAATTTTCATGCACCGGGCCTCTAGTGTTATCGTATTACTTGCTTTAAAAACAAAATTTTAGGCTAAAGCCAAAAATTCAGTCAGAGCTGTACCTGCTGTGCAGAAAATTTCCATGCAGCTGGCCTAAGACTGCAATCCTTAGAAAGTCCTGCTTAAATGGCTATACTTCAGTTGGAGTCTTAAAACCTGAATCTGGGGAGGGTTTACACCTTTCCCTAACTGAAAAGAGTGGCTCCCTGTGCCTTAACACTTTGTACAACTGATAGGGTTCATACTGTACACCTGCTTTCCTTCTGGGAATCTAGAACTTTGGTACATGCTATGGGGAAGATGCCTATGTGACTAGCGTGCCATAAAAACCTTGGCACTGAGTCTAACAAGACTGGTAGATGACATATTTCATGTGTGTTGTCAGAATTTGACACTGGAATAACTAACATATCCTGGTAACTCCACAGGGTGAGGACTCTTGGAAGCTTGTACCAGATGGCTGCCACACTTTGTCACATGCACCTTTTCTCTTTTGCTGATTTTGCTTTAAACCTTTAACTGTAATAAAACTCATATATGACCACACCTATATGATGGGTCCTGTAAATTTTTCCAGTGAATAAACAAACCTAGAGGTGTGTTTAGAAACATCTAACAAAATATCATTATATAAAAATATTATTTGGATTGATGTATTATACATGATCACAATACAGAAGTTGATTTCACTGAATACCTGTACTTGATTTTTTTTCGGTCCGTGCTTGTTTTTGAGTTTTCTGTAGATCTATAACAATTGGAATAAAGACATGAAAGAAATAAATGAATCAATGATGTCAGAAAGTTATGTGAAACTTGCAACATTCCTATTTAGTCAGAATAAGAAATACAGAATCCTAATGCTTGACAGTATGTTCTATACTATCAAAGTTCCTGTAAAGGAAAGGAAGACATCTCACTGACAAATTTCTCCAACTGAACAGGGTTTAATTCCCTTTTGCAAGAGTTATGAATCAATCAACGAACTGGGATAACTGCAAAAAAAAAAAATAATTGTCATCTATATATATAAAAGCCCAGGGAACATTACTGCCGAACAACCAGAATGACCAAAATGACTAGCGACTTCTCCTCCCAGCGGGCCCGGCCCCCTATCAGCACCCAGTACACCAATCAGGAGCTTGGCTGGCCGCCAACCACCTGTAGCCACTCCCCCTGGCCAGTCCCCATCCCGATAGGCACCCAACACCCCTAAATCACTGCCTTGATCCCTGGTGCATGTACATTTAGTGCAAGCACAAGATAATAATTATCAGTTTCTTCTGACCCGGGCCCAAGTCTCCAGAGGGCTCTGCTAATATTGCATCCAAGGTGTGGAATTGTCCTTCCACGGCCTGTGCCCCCAGAAGAACTCCTACGTTAGCCAAAAAGGCAACTTAATCATTAACAGGATGGCAGCCCTTTGCTGAGGAATGTAAAGAGCCTGTGTGGAGATTTTGTGAAATGGCAGTGCCTTGCAGATTAGGTGAGCTTTCAATCTCTCTGTAAATGGGGCGGCAAGAGGACCTGCAGGCTGCCAGGAGCAACAGTGAAGGGTAGGCACATTCAAAAACAAAATAATTTTAAGCAGACAGACATGAAGATCATATTGGGAAACTCAGAGTAGAGCCCCAGGAAGAACGCAAAAATCATTAAAGGGCCATCATCCATCTTGATATATGTTTGCAACAACAGATAAACAACTTCATCACATGGCACGTGAAATGCAAAAGTGTTCTGTTGTGGGTTTTCTTTTGGCCATCCCTAAAGTATAATTCGATCAAGCTGGAGGGAAGCTATAGCTTCCAATATTAGACACCCTGATTGGCCCCGCCCATGATCGACCCCCATCGGGTTGGGCTGGACAGACCACACCCATGCTCAAATTCATGCACCAGGCCTCTAGTATATAACAAAAGAGTTCTAAAGATTGCAGAGTTGTTGGTTTTTTTTATTACTAATCTTTTTAAATTTTTTTATTAAACTAATATCATGGATCACCTATTAAAGTTAGTTGTTGACAGGACAAGTAAAAAGTGAAAGAAATTGTATCCAAAATGTAGTCATATCCATGGATATACCATCCAATTAAACATGTATGGAAAGATACTGGTCTTTGTGGATGAACTGTTGCTCTTTCCTGCTGATCAGTTAAAGTCCTAGTCTTCATGTCCAATCCAAATGCCAGTGCAGGCCCTCACTGGTTTTGCTCAGTGGATAGAGCCTTGGCCCACAGACTGAAGTGTCCCAGGTGTGATTCCCGTCAAGGGCAAGTACCTTGGTTTCAGGATCCCTGATCCTGGTCGGGGTGCATGGAGGAGGCAACCGATTGCTGTGTCCCTCTCACATTGATGTTTCTCTCGGTCTGTCCCTCTCCCTTCCACTCTCTCTAAAAATCAATGGAAAATACCTTCGTGTGAGGATTAACAACAACAAATGAAAAAATGCCAGTGCAGGACGTGGAAACCTATGAATCACCTTAGATTTCTCTCTCCCCACTAACTCTTTACGTGCAATCATCACAAAACCTACCACCTCTGCTTTATTTTGCTACTGTCAACTGCCCTAATCAAACACAGGCTCTTAGCAGATGGCTATCACAGCAGGGAAAATACTACCAACTATTATTGTTCTTTCTTAAATTAATAAGGTTTTTTAAGGAAAACAAATGAGAAAGACATAAACGTAGAAAAACACCAACATTTTAAATGGGATAAATTGAGCTTCCTGACTCATTTCAGCATGGATGCATGAAAACTTCATGGTAGACTTATGCTAGTCCAGAGGCAAAATATTTTTTGGTCCCCCATCTCTTTATGTGGTTTCCTTCCATCTATCCTCTACATGAGGGGTCAGCAAAATAAGACCCACAGGCCAAATACAAGCTGCCATCTGGTTTTGCAAATAGTCTCACTGGAACACAGTCATGCATATTCACTTATACATTCTCTAGGACTGCTCTCACACTTCAATGGCAGACTTGAGTAGGTAAGACATGGACTAAAATCAGGCCCTTTTAAAGAAAAATATTGCTGATCCTGCTTCACACCACAACCAGAGGACCCTAATCATATGTAATCTTGTTAGTCTTCTGCCAAAAACTCCAATGAATCCCTGTAGTGAGTATTGCTGGCTCCCTACCTAGTCTTCTTTTTTGCTGGAGAACCACAACTGTATTTGGACATTTACTGTTCTGATACACAAAGAAGGTGTTATCTACCCAGCTCCTAAGAGAGATATGATTATACTAATCTCATTAAAGTAACTAGTTTACCACTAAAGATTTAAGAATGAGTATGGGATATAACCCAAGTCCATCAAAAGTTAGAGGACGTCAACTCCAAGCCTCTCAGTTTTTTCCCTATTTAAAATAAACCCACAGGCCAGGCCAGTATTGCTAAGTGGATTAAGATTTGCCCCATGCATCTGGTTCAATTCGCAGTCAGGGCACATGCTCCAGATGCAGGCTCAACACCAGCAGTGGCATGCAGGAGGCAGCCGATGGATATGATGGTTCTCTCTCATTGATGTTTCTATCTCTCACTTTCCCTTCCTATCCCTTTAAAAATAATTAAAAACATGTTTTACAAAATTAAAGGAAACAAATAGCTCAACATCACTAATCAGGGAAAAAAAAATTAAAGCCATAGAGAAGTACCACCTCACTCCTCTCAGAATGGCTGTTCTCAAAATACAAATAGCAAGTGCTTTCGAGAACATGGAGAAGAGACAAAGCCTCACACACTGTTCATGTGACTATAAATGGTCCAGTAATTGTGGAAAACAGCATGGAGATTCCTCAAGAAATTAGAAATAGAACTTCCATTCCTCATCTGGGTATTTACCCAACAGATACATATATAAACATGAATTTTGAAAAAAAAATATGTGAGCACACTATGTTCACTGCAGCATTATTCATAATAGCGAGGATATGGAGCAACCTAGGATTCTTTCCATACATAAATGAATAAAGAGGACGTGTTATGTATATGTAATATATATATATGACTCAGGCATAAGAAAGAATGGAATTTTGCCATTTGCAGCAACATGGATGGGAAGCGAGGGTATTAGGCTAAATTAAATGAGACAGAGAAAGTCGAATGTCATATGATCTCACTTACATGTGCAATTTAAAACAATAAAACAAACAAAACAGAAACAGACTCCATAGCTACAGAGAACATACTGATGGGTTCACAGAGGACAGTGACTTGAGGATAGTGAGAAAACAGAAGGGTATGAATAAGAAGTGCAAACTTCTATACAATGGAGTCAAAACAGTCTCTTCAATAAATGATGCTGGGAAATTTGGTCAGTTACATGCCAAAAAATGAAACTAGATCACCAACTTACACCATACACAAAAACAAACTCAAAATGGCTAAAGGACTTAAATGAAAGATGGGAAACCATAAAAGTCCTACAAGACTCCATAGGCAGCAAAATAGCAGACATATGTCGTAGCAATATCTTTGCAGACACAGCTTCTAGGGCCATGGAAACTAAGGAGAAAATAAACAAATGGGACTAAATCAAAATATAAAACTTCTGCACAGCAAAGGAAACCATCTATCAAACAACAAGAAAGCCCACTGCTTGGAAGAACATATTTGCCAATGATATTTCTGATAAGGATTTAATCTCTAAAATTTACAGAGAACTCATACAACTTAACAAAAGGAAGATAAAAACTCCAATCAAAAAATGGACAAAGGATTCAGGGGTGGGCAAACTTTTTGACTCGAGGGCCACAATGGGTTCTTAAACTGGACTGGAGGGCCGGAACAAAAGCATGGATGGAGTGTTTGTGTGAACTAATATAAATTCAAAGTAAAGGAGCGGAGGGGAGAGCAAGAGAACCGGGTAGAACAGCGGGATCCGGCCCGTGGGCCGTAGTTTGCCCAAGGCTAGACACTTGTTGAAAGAGGGCACACAGAAGGCCCAGAGACATATGAAAACATGCTCAAAGTCACTAATCATCTGAGATATGCAAATCAAAACAACAATGAGATACAATCTCACACCTGTCAGAATGGCTGCCATCAACAAATCAACAAATGACAAGTGCTGGTGAGGATGTGGAGAAAAGGAACCCTCATGCACTGCTGGTTGGAATGCAGACTGGTGCAGCCACTGTGATAGACAGTATGGAGTTTCCTCAAAAAGTTAAAAATGGAACTCCCATTTGACCACTTCTAGGACTATATCCCAAGAAACCAGAAACACCAATCAGAAAGGATATATGCACCCCTATGTTCATAGCAGCACAACCTAGTTATCATAGCTATGATTTGGAAACACCTAAGCGCCCATTAGCAGATGAGTGGATTAAAAAGCTGTGGTACACCTACACAATGGAATACTATGCCGCTATTAAAAAAAGAAGAAACTTTTAACATTTTCAACAGCATGGTTGGAACTGGAGACTATTATGCTAAGCGAAATAAGCCAGTTGGAGAAAGATAAATATCACATGCTTTCAGTCATATGTGGAATATAATGATCAACATAATGTGATGAACAAGAATAGATCCAGAGACAAATGGTGGGAGGGGTGAGGGGTTAGAGAGCCACCAAAGGACTTGTATGCATGCATATTAGCATAATCATGGACACAGAAACTGGGGCAGTGAGGGCTTGCCTGGGGTGGGAATGGCTTGGGGGCGGTCAACTGGGGAAAAAGGAGACTTATGTAAAACTTTAGACAATAAAAAACAAGAAGTGCAAACTTCCAGTTATAAAATACATGAGCGACATGGATCTAGTGTATAAAACCGGGAATGGACTAATGTAGTAATGACTTCGCATGGTGATAGATGGTTACTAGGCTTATCAGTGTGACACATCATAAGGAATGTAGATGTCACCTTATTATTTTGCACACCAGAACGTAATATATTGTGTGTCAACAACATTTTAACAAACATTTTATGAAATAACAGAGATCTAGTCCTTTGTGTAGTCTAGAGCCTTTCATAAGCCTGCTGCTAGGCACTCACCCATTCCCAACTCTCCCCATAGCACACATTTGGCACCTTGGAAACTGTACTGCTCACAAATCCCGCCAAGTTCAGTTGTACATCCCAGCCCTTGCACTGCGGTTCATTCTGCCAAATGTGTAATCTCAATACATGTTCTTCCTGCCAAACATCACTGTCTGTCTCTTTACCTGGTGAACTTCTTCATACTCTGCATGCTTACATTAAATATCACACACATTAAAAAAAATTAATAGATTGATTAGAAAGTGAGTAGGGGGAAGGGAAACACAAAGAGAGAAAACATTGTTCTCTTGATCCACATATTTATGCACTCACTGGGTTATTATGGTATGTGCCCTGACCAGGCATCAAAACCACAAGCTAGGCATGTCCAGGACAAAGCTTTAAGCAAATGAGAAACCCGGCCAAAGCCTCACCCACATTTTAAAAACTCTAATTCTCTGCCGAAACCGGTTTGGCTCAGTGGATAGAGCGTCAGCCTACGGACTGAGGGGTCCTGGGTTCGATTCCGGTCAAAGGCATGTACCTTGGTTGCGGGCACATCCCCAGTGGGGGGTGTGCAGGAGGCAGCTGATCGATGTTTCTCTCTCATTGATGTTTCTGGCTCTCTGTGCCTCTCCCTTCCTCTCTGTAAAATATCAATAAAATATATTAAAAAAAATAAAAAAAATAAAAACTCTAATTCTCATCATGGATTTAAAATGGTTGGCACACACTATGACCCAATAAAAAAAACAAATAACTATATTTGTAAACACCTAGTGCGATATGGCACCTAATAAACACTGAATAAAGCATAGTAAATAATATCATGGCAATGATAATAACAAGCTCCTGGATGCAGGGATGGTATTTGAATTCTGCAACATCACAGTAGCAAGTACCTAAAAGATACCTGAGAGTTAAATGGTAGATCATTAAGCCAAAAAATGAATAACAGAATTTTGATATTTTCTGTGAAAATTCTGCTTAAAAAAAAAACAAGACAGAAATAAACCTGGGAAAGCTCTTCTATATTATGCATACCTTCAAGGTCAAAACACTATTTCATCTTTGTGTTTCCTTATCACTTGCAAAACCAACCTACACAGGTCCTCTTATAAAGTCTACTAAGTCCAAGGTGTCTTCACACAATTCAAATTGCACAATGAACTAAGTAACATATCTGGCATTTTTGTTATTAACATTTTTGTACGTTTGTTGTAATTTGTTGAGTCCCAGGTTGGGCTATTTGAATATTTATTCTGATTTATTTTTTACCAATGGCAACAGAACTTCTTGTTCTAAAAAAAATTCCAGTGTCCTGATAATTATCATATTAATGAAGTCAACATATCTCCTTCTGTTTTGACTTCTGAGGATTGAAGTTGATATAATGAGACCTTGTTGGTATAATGTGAAAAATAGGCTGTGCTTCATAACAGGCATTGTTTTTCTGACTTCTGTTCGATAGGTAGATATCTTTAAAACACAATCTCACTGACATTCTTGCACACTGGCTAAGTGGTGTAGCTCTTATTGTTTGCCATTTGCTTGTGCTATCAGGAAAGTATTGTTGAGTTCCTAGTTTTAGTTCCTTTTTTTAGTGAGACAAATCTCCATGTAATAACAAGTACTCATGAGATATAATCCATTCACAGTGAATACTAAATAAAAGATCCATTTTTAGAACAAGTCCAATTTGGTATAATGTGAATATAGAAGAATATACACCATCCTAACATAATTTTTTTTACACAAGATATCTTATGGGATTTTAGGGATCAGGACTCACTAAATGAATTTCTTTTCAAACGCTATTGCCCCAGATTTTAACTTTGTTATTAATACTGAGTACTGTGCTATTAAGAAAGAGATTAAGAAAAACTATACATGCAATTTACACATTGTTTGGTATTTTTTCACTGCTCTTTCATTATCAAACTTTCTTACTCTTATTCATCTATGTTAGGAGCACCAAGAGGAATTCACTATCAGAAGTCTTACCAGGAGTGCTACTTTCAGATTTTTGAGGTCTCCTTTCTTCTTTACATTTAAAAGTTATCTGTTGCTTGCTGTGGACAAAAATGGTGATAAATAACATTACTCTCTTAATATCAATATAAAAATATTTTCCAAACATTTTAAATTCTTAGGATATTTCAGATAATATCAGAGCTAATATTACAATGTTAATGATACCATACACTTTAAATTTGTAAGTTCCACAACTGTTTTATGAAGTACAAAATAAAAATATATACATATGACCTTCATGTTGAGAGCAGTATAATTCAGTGAATTAACTAGAGTTAGCTTGACATAATCACAAGTTTATAGAACTCAGACACCCTATTTCTATAACCAACAGCTATTTGTTATCAAACAAGTCACATCTTTGGCTCAGTTCTCCTCTACAAAATAAGAAACTTTCTGCCTTATTTTAGAAGTTTGTTAGGAGGATTAAGAGAGATGATACAGCAAAAAGATATGCTCAGAAAACTGTAAACCAAAGAAAAAATCTAGTCCTGACATTCATTTCTTGAAATTATTTTGGATTCCCAAATAAATACCAATGTGGATTTTTCATAGTTTCTCATATTCAAATGTTGCAGTTTTCTGAAAATGTTATGAATTTTAGTTATTACCTGAACTTACATTGTGGTTTGTATTTCAGGGTAACTCAGCTATTATGTAAGTGGCAACTAAATGTATATACAAATAGGTTGCCTCCTGAAGTCAGATAACACAATGCTCCTTTCTTTATGTAGCAAATCATACAAACCACAGAAAACTAATAGAAGCCAGGACCAGGACTGGACTATTACTATTCCTTCTTTATCACCTCAGACTCTGAACCAGGAGTTCTTTATGAAAATGATGCTTAATCTCCATGTCCACCCCAAACTGGCTTGGAAGATAGAACCCTACTGGTCACACATGGATATGTATGAGACATGGATGTGGCCTAAGAATTTTTAAGTCCCAATAACCTAATTTGATTCAGAGCTTTCTGTTGACTGGCTTCCTTTGAGGCATAATTTAAAATACTCTGAAACCTAAGGTAAATTGTAGTCACTTGGGAAACTTCCATTGTTATGGCAAAGAGATCACTTGAGGGGCCAACCTCAATTATGGAACCTCAGGCAAGTTGGTGCCCACTGCTCTGGGAGAGTGATGTGGGACCTTCCACTACCTAAAGAAAGGTGCTCTACAGAATAGAAAGTGAACCTTGGGGTGCAGATCTGGTAACAAAGGGGAAAGGAACATCTGGTCCTTTCCTACAGCATTATCTGAATATCCCTGGCAGCTCAGAATGTTTCTAACTAACACTTTCTAGCAGGAGAAAAACAAACAAACCAAGAACCTTAAAGGGTAACTAGTCTGAAAATATCTGGGCTAAGAAGTAAGCTCCACATAAGCTTTCCAGTGTGTGTGGTGGGGGGTGGGGAGAGTGTTGCTGTTGGGTAGAACTAGGAGACCCAGCTACCAGAATAGGGTGCTAGTAATTGGAATAGTGGCCAAGCACACAAAGCATATGTATATACACTGAGTGGCCAGATGATGATGATCTCTGAATGCATAATAATCTGGCCACTCAGTGTATATCCTATATAATTAAAGGCTAATATGCAAATTGCACCCTCGAGCCAACCGCCATTGTCCCCTCCTCCGGCCAGGCTAGTTAGATCCCAACCATGCACGAATTCATACACCGGGCCTCTAATATATATATATATATATATATACACACACACACACACACACTCACAAACACACACACACACACTAATAAAAGAGAAAGATGCAAATTGACTGTACTTTCGTGACACCCACCAGCCAATGAGGAGTGAGTATGTAACTCAACCCAACAAATGTGGTGGGTTAATTTGCATATGCAGGCGCGAAGTGGCTGGGAGCATTTCGAACCGTCCCAGCTATTCAGGGCCTCTGGGCAGCATGGAAGGCGGGGCCAGAGTGGAAAGAGGTGGCACAAGGGCTGGAGCACAAAGGTGGTGCCAGCATATATATGTGTGCATACATATACACACTAGAAGCCTGATGCATGAAGATTCATGCAAGAATGCACCTTCCTTGCCCTGGCTGCTGGCACCGACTTTCTGCTCCAGCCCTGGAGCTGCCTCTTTCCACTCTGTCCCCGCCTTCCCACGCTGCCCAGAGGCCCTGAGTGGCTGAGACAGTTCGGAATGCTCCCAGATGCTCAGCGCCTGCATATGCAAATTAACACAACACATTTGTTGGGTTGATTTTCATACTCACTCCTGATTGTCTGGTGGGTGTCATGAAGGTACTGACAATTTGCATCTTTCTCTTTTATATACACACATACTGAGTGACCAGATTATTATGACGAACCCATCAGTACTTCGTTGGGCCACCTTTTGCCTTCAATACTGTGGCGATTCTTCTTGGCATTGACTCCATGAGATGTTGAAAGGTGATGCAAGGTATCTGACACCATGCTTGATGAATAGCACCGTCCAGTTCTGTGAGATTTGATTGTTGTGGAACCAGATGCCTGATGGCTCTTTTAACTTCGTCCCACAAATGCTCAATTGGATTGAGATCTGGTGATTGTGGGGGCCACCTAAGCAAGATGAAGTCTCCCTCATGTTCTTGAAACCACTCCTGCACAATACGAGCACCATGGTATGGCGCATTGTCTTGTTGGAAGAAGCCATCTCCATTGGGATATGCCATCAACATGATAGGATGAACTTGATCAGCAACGATACTTAAGTATGTTGTGCTATTCAGAAGTTGTTCCACACGAATTAAATGGCCCAAATCATGCCAGGAAAACATGTCCCAAACCATAATATTGCCCCCACCAGAAAAAAATCACTTCTACTGTCACGGTAAACAATGTGCTTCCTTATTTATAATGGTCTGGCCCTCTAGCAACTTCAGCCTGAAATTATAGCTAATTTGCCTATAAACATCAGGTGTTCATAATAACCTGGCCACTCAGTATAAGCTAAAAAAAAAATGCTGTAACTCTCAATTCCAAGTGTGAATCAACATGAAGACTCAGGAATCTGAATCAGCAAGGCCAACCAGAGAGCAAAGATCAATCATGACTATATGATGGGTTTCAATGTCAAGTCAGCAGCAATAGAATCAATGGAAACAACAGAAAAGTTAGAATGTCCTTTTTCACCTCTTCATCTGACTTATGAGAGAGGATTGTCTCCCTTGAACTTAGAGAATCCTCTATATTCCTAAAGAATTCAAGGGGTAATGGATAGGAAATACCCCCAGTCACTACAGATTTTTCTGCTATAGTGAACATTTCAAAACCAAAAATAAGTACTTAGAAAAATCAGAGATGAGACTTTATTGATAAGACCATG
The DNA here is from genome assembly GCF_963455305.1 of Plecotus auritus. Lineage (NCBI taxonomy): Eukaryota > Metazoa > Chordata > Mammalia > Chiroptera > Vespertilionidae > Plecotus > Plecotus auritus. The sequence goes on along the minus strand of NC_137781.1, from coordinate 16,658,485 downwards.
CATAGGAGTTCTATTGGAATGAAATGAGTAAAAATCTTAAAAGTTTTAAGATAAAGAATCTTCCCCATTGATTCTTATAACTAGTTGAGCCTGGAGTAATGCCAGTCAGATGACAGAGACTGACTGGCATCCCTAAACTACTTAACCCAAACTATGGCATCTCACCTGTCATAAAAAAGTAACAGTGAAATGATTTTAAACCTCATTTAGTGATAACTAGTATTTTAAAACAAACACAAATTAAAACCACTAACTAAACATATTCTTCTGCAGTCCACCCACAGTAAACTTGAGAAAAGTCATCAGTACCTTCCTGAACAAGAAGCCTGACTGTGTCAGAGGACTCATTATTTCCTTCAAGCATGCGGGCTATGTATATAACACAGAGCGCACTTCACCCTCGGCATCTTCAATTATGTTTCTGAAACAGCTAACTTGATATACTCCCCAAGTTAATACCCTGTTTATCTGTCTAGAGTTGACCATTTACATGCTGAAGTGTCCATCTGTGTAAATTACCTCCAAGGCTAAAATGAAGGAGAAAAAAGGCCACCTCTTATCCCACTTGGGTATTGCTCATTAAACGTCCTCTAACAGATAAGAAACTATGCTGAGGTCACTAATCTGAAGTGGTGAAAGTTTTAAATAAGGAACAACCACTTGGCCAAGATGGTAAACGCAGGTTGAAGTACTAGAGGGTTTTTTGATTAATTATTTGGTAAGCTTCTTTAAACTCCTGAAATTCTATCTGCCTTTCATTCTGTCTACAGAAAAATGGAGAACACCAGAGATGCCAGAAGAGCAAATAAATAACACAACAAAAGAAACGCCAGAAAAAGAAGAGAAGAAAGTAAAAGAATCAAGGAGGCAATGGAAGATGAAAAAAGGACTCTAGGGAAAAAGAAAAAAAAAACAAACCTTCATACAACTAGGCAAAGATACCAGCCTGAGTGGAAAGCCAGACTGGGAAATCAGTGCACAGAGAAATCTATTAGAAATATCCTCTAATTAGATGCTGAATGTAATGAATATTACATAGATATTCTTTATTCAGAGATAAACAATTCCTCCCAAGAAGAATAGATAACATTTTACCTAAAAACACTTGCTTGTTTAGGTGTTGTTTAGGTAAAATCTTTGGTTCTGTGGCCATAGCTAACTGAGATGGGCCCTAGAAGCTTTGGTGGGAAGAACAAGTCCTATTTACCTCTCCATTTGTCAAGGAGAGTAAGGTAACTGCTGGGTCTCTTAGAAAAACTCTGAATAAGAGTTAACACACAATCAGATTTGACTTTCTGAGTTGCTCTGATTTGCCTCTTCATTTCCATGGCAGAGCTTCACAGGAGCTTATCTGTGTATGTTGAGGGACAAGAGAATAATTTGGGAGCCAAAATGGTTGGCAGTCAAATCATGAGTCAGCCCTTGCTAACTATGGAATCATGGGTCAATTCATCCACCTCCAGGAACCACAGTTGTCTCATTAATAAAATGTAGGCTACAATAGCACAGTTACTTTACAGAGTTATTTTGATGACTATATAACACAGGTTAATTACATAGTATAGGTAGGATCTAGCCCACAGTAGAACACTCTAGAAATGTTAGTTTCTTTTGTCTGCATTTTCTCAGTTGACATATTAATTTTGAAAAATCCATAAAATCCTACCTTCTTGAAGAGTCTTCTTCAGAGGTATCAAAAACTATTTTTTAAAAAAAAGTAAAATACATTTTAAAGCAATAAAAATGCAGGACTCTAAAAGTACCAGATGAATGCATTGTTAGAAAGTATAACTTTGGGACCACACCTGAAGACTATACTAGAGTGAATATTATTTGTAGGCCATTACTGCATTAAGAACATTTACTTTCTCTTTTTAAATATATCAAAGGCCAAAAGAAAGGACTGGCTGTATCAAAATTTGATACTTACCTGTGAACTGCTATGTACAATGAACATAATCCTATTCAAACCCCATCAGACTGACAGAAAATTGCATCGTTAGTGGAAGCAGAATCATAGACTAACCATGTCAAACTTAAATATAATGAGTTTTCTGGACTCCTCACACTAATAGCATTAAGAAGAGAGTTATTTTACCATAACACAATGCATCTCCAGCTCTTGAGTGAGGAGTAGCCAGTTTAGGATGAAAACTCTACCACAAGGAAGCTGGTTGACTAGGCAATACATTTTCCTTCAAAGCAAACCATAGGAAACAGACTCTTTCTGTCCCCATTTCCAATGGAAAATAAGTAAGAAAGACCTTGTGATTCCAATTATATAAGGTATCACCACTGGAGGCTGCTTCCTTCAATTGCTAGAGCATATCTGTCGCCACCTCAGAGAGAAGTTGGGAGAGATACCTAGTGGTCTGCAGATGTGCATCAGGTCATTTTTCTCAACCCTCCCCAATAGGTGGCAAATGCATAGAGAAAGCACTCTCTTTCAGCTTGTATGGCATATGTCATCAGGCACTATGATGATGAATAACAACAACAAACCGCCAAGGTCACAGAACATTTTGGATAACTGCATCCAATTACCATGAAATTTTCACTTGTTCAACATTCAAAAAGATAAACACGGTGTGATTCCTACTATACAACATTCAGCAAAGGCAAATCTATGGAGACAAAGAAATAGGAATGGATTCCAGATGTGAGGGATAGGAAGGGATGAATAAGGAGAGCATGGAGAAGTTTAGGGCAGTGAAATGACTCTATATGACACTGTAATGGTGGGTATGTGCCATCATGCATTTGTCAAAGCCCATAGGATGTACAACACCAACAGTGATCCTTAATATAAACTGTGGACTTTGATCAATACTGACAAGTCATTGTACATCCCTCCATTGCAAATAATGTCTCTCTCTGGTGCAGGATGACAAAAAGAGCACAGCTGTGTGTGTTTGGTATGGGGGGACTCTCTGTACTTTCTGCTCAATTTTAATGTGCACCTAAAACTGATCTAAAAAATATGGCTTATTAATTATTCTTTAAAATAATGTATTTCCTGAATCTACTATTAACATATATTAACATATTTATGCTATTTTCAAGACACAGTCACCTTGGAAATTAAGTTAAAGATACTTATATCAAAATATAATATTTTCCTGGCAATTCAGTTAGGCATATGGAAGGCATAAATAAAGCAAGTACTTTTAAATGTATAGTAATGCAAGAAAATAACTGAACAACATGATTGAATATCTTGCTTTGTAATTATAAACAGGGGTTTAGAGCAATATAAATCAAAACTGAATCATCCATATGATAAAGGACACTTTTCCTTCTAATTTTAAATCAGGAATCATTAAGCTGATTTTACCTAAAAATTATCTTGAAGCATCCTATCGAATAAAATAGTAATATGCAAATTGACCATCACTTCAACACAAAAGATGGCCGCCCTCATGTGGTAAAGATGGCTCCCACATTTGAACACAACATGGCTGCCACAAAATGGCTGGCCGGGGAGGGCAGTTGTGGGTGATCAGGCCTACAGGAGAGGGCAGTGAGGGGCGACCAGGCCTGCAGGGTAGGACAGTTGGGTGGGGCCAGGCCTGCAGGGGATGGCAGTTGGGGGTGACTAGAACTGCAGGGGAGGACAGTTAGGGATGACCATGCCTGCAGGGGAGGACACTTAGGGGAGACCAGACTGGCAGGGGAGGGCAGTGTAGGGGGACCAGGCCTGCAAGATAGGGCAGTTGGGGGCAATCGGGCTGGCAGGGGAGCAGTTAGTTGTCGATCAGGCTGGCAGGGGAGTGGTTAGCGCGTGATCATTCAGGCAGGCAAGTGGTTGGGAGCCAGCAGTCCTGGATTGTGAGAGGGATGTCCCAATGTCCGTTTAGGCACAATCCATAGAGATTCATTAAACTCAACCTGCATGGAAAAATACTGGTCTTTCCTGTTGAACTGTTGCTCTTTCATGTGCAATCTAAATACCAGTGCACTACCTGGAAACCTATGAATCACCTTAGATGTCACTCTCCCTGCTAACTCTTCCCCTGCAATCATCAAAATTATCTTCTCAGCTAGACCTCTCTACTTTCTCTGCATTATTTTCCTTCTGTCAACTGCCCTAGTCAAACACGAGCTCTTTACAGATGGCTCTCTCAGGGGGCAAAATGCCAACAAGTATTTAGTGGTCTTTTTAAAATAAATAAGATCTGTTTAAGCAAAACAAATGAGAGATAAATAGACCTAGAAAAACACCAATATTTTAAATGGAATAAGTTGAGCTTCCTGACTCATTTCTGCACAGATGCATGAAAATTTCTTAATGGACTGAGGCTAGTCCAAGGAGGCAAAATGTTCCTTTAGCCTCTCAGTCTCTTTATGCTTCTATCTATCCTCTACATAAGGGGTCAGCCAACTAGGGCCCACAGGCCCAGTACAAGCTGCCAGCTAGTTTTGCAAATAAAGCCTCACTGGACGACAGCCATGCCTGTTCCCTTACAGACTCTCTAGGACTGCTCTCACACTGCAATGGCAGACTTGAGTAGATATGACAGACCTCCTGAACCAAAATCAGGACCTTTACAGAGAAAGCTTGCTGATGCCTGTTTCATACCACAGCCACAGGGACCTTATCAAATCTAATCTTGATCCTCATCTCAAAACTCCAATAAATCCTGCAGTATATATTGCTGGCTCCCTACCTTAGTCTTCATTTTTTCTGGAGAACCACACTCTATTGGGACATTTACTATCCTGATACACAAAGAAAGTGGTACCTCCCCCACTCCAAAGACAAAGGATTATGGTAAGCTCAGCAGAGTAACTAGGTTACCACTAACTGGTTTAGGAATGAGCATGGGATTAGCCCAATCCTATAAAAGTTAGGGAAGTCAACTCTCAGTTTCTTCCTATTTAAAAGAAAGACATAGGCCCAGCCAGTGTGGTTCAGTAGATGGAGTCCAATGTCCATGCACCAAGAGAACGCTGGTGATATTCCAGGGCAGGGCAGGTGCCAGGGTGGCTTAATCCCCCGGAGGGGTTGTACAATAGGCAGCCCATGGATGTGATGGTTCTCTCTCATTGATGTTTCTATCTCTCTCTCCCTTTTCCTTCCTCTCCCTCTAAAGTCAATAAAAACATATTTTTTAAAAAATTAAGGAAACACATAGATCAACATTACTAATCTGGGAAATGCAAATGAAACTCATAGGACGTATCTCCTCACTCCTCACAGAATGGCTATCATCAAAATATAAATTAATAACAAGTGTTGGGAGGATGTGGCGAAAAGAGAAAGCCTCCAGCAATGATCATGTGATTGTATATTGGCACAGTCACTGTGGAAAGCAGCATGGACATTCCTCAACAAATTAGAACTAGAACTGCTATCTACTTCTGGGGATTTATCCAATAGAAACGTGAGCACAGATTTGAAAAGACATCTGCACCACTATGTTCACTACAGCATTATTTACAATAGCCAAGATATGGAAGTAAGGTAGGTGTCCTTCAATAGATAAGTAAATAACCAGGATGTGAAATGTATTGGCACACAGTCAAACTCACATATATGTGTGTGTGTGCGTGTGTGTGTGTGTGTGAGTGTGTTTATATGTTTATATACATAAATATAATAAAAATTACTAAGCCATAAATAAAGTTTTTTTGCCATTTATGGCAACATGGAAGGACTGAGTTGGTCCTATACTAACTGAAATAAGAAAGAAAGACAAATACCATAGCGTCACACTTACACGTGCAATCTAAACAACAAAACAGAAACAGACCCCCATAGCTACAGAGAACAAACTGATGGTTTCCAGAGGGTAAACTGAGGTGGTGTGTGAAATAAAAGAATATGAATAAGAAGTGCCAACTTCCAGTTATAAATTATATAAGCCACAGTGATGTAGTGTGCAGAACAAGGGATGTGTCAATCTATACTAATAATAGCCTAGGTGGCATCACACCCTCATGTCATCACAAGATGGCTGTCACAAGATGACCATCACAAGATAGCTGTCACAAGATGGCCACATGCGGAGGCGGGGCCAAGCGACTCTGCTGCCTGGCACAGAGGAGGCAGATCCTGGTGGAGGAGGTGAGTCACAGCAGGGGAGGGCAGTTTTGGTGATCAGGCCAGCAGGGGAACAGTTAGGCATCAATCAGGCTGGCAGGCAGAAGCAGTTAGGGGCAATCAGGCAGGCAGGCATGTTAGTGGTTAGAAGCCAGCACTGCAGGATCATGAGAGGGATGTCCCAGATTGGAGAGGGTGAAGGTCAGGCTGAAGGACACCCCCAATACCCCATGCACGAATTTCATGCACCAGGCCTCTAGTATCATAATAACTTTGCTTGGTGATAGATTGATACTAGACATATTATTGTGAACATACCATAAGGTATTTTAATGTGAAACCACTGTGGTTGTGCACCTGAAAGTAATATGATGTGCGCCAACTCTACTTTATCCAAATGTTTTAAGAGTGAAAAAGAAATGTCTAAGGAAAAGCAGTCCTTTTGACCTTCACATATTGATATGTGAGAATAGGATGCTTTGGAGCCAAAACTAATAACTGACCAGGAAAGCAGATATAAACACTGCCAACCTCACAGCTGAACCAAGGACAAAAACTAGAATCCTGATATCACTGAGTCACTAAAACAATCCCGGTTCCTATTGTTTCAGCCTCTGTTAATTAGGCCACCTATTATCTGAAGCTGACAGCATTCTATCTGATAAATTTCCCAAGGCCTGGATGATATGAACCACACCTGTCTGTGGTAGTAAAAACTTCCATAAGCCTGCCTTAGCTAGGCATTCACCTCATTCCCAACCATTCCCATAGCACACATGTTGCACATTAAAACTGTACTGCTCATAATTCCCGCAACACTCACTTGTCATCTTGGCGCTTGCCCTGCCATTCCTGAGTAATCATCTTATATATCCCTCCTGCGGAACATCAGCCCTACTGCCCCTTTACCTGGCAAACTTCCTTGTGATCTACATGCTTATTTTAAAACTGATCCACAAATGATTAAAGATAGATAGAGAAAGAAACACTGATGTGTTGATCCAATTATTTATGAATTCATTGTGTGAGTATCGTATGTACCCTGACCAGGCATCAAATCAGAACCTTGGCGTATCAGGGACAATGCTTTCAGCAACCGAGAAACCCAGCCAAAGCTTAAACTACATTTTTAAAATTCTAATATGCATCAGGGACCTAAAGTTCCTGGCACATACTAAACACCAATAAAAAGAATAAAGAAGGATAATCATAAGCTCCTAATGCGATCTGGTACATGGTAAGCAATAAGTAAATTAATGAAAATCATAGAAATGGCAATGATACTAACAAGCTCTTAGAGGGCAAGGACTATCTCTAAAACTAGATGCCTGGTGCACGAAATTCATGCACAGGGGTGTGTGTCCCTCAGCCCCGCCTGCACCCTCTCCAATCTGGAACCCCTCGAGGGCAGTCGGACATCCCTCTCACAATCCAGGACTGTTGGCTCCCAACTGCTCGCCTGCCTTCCTTCCTGATTGTTGTTGGTATCATTGTTGTGCGTATCACTGCTGGCTCCTAACTGCTTCTGCCTGCCAGCCTGATCACTCCCTAACCACTCCCCTGCCAGCCTGATTACCCCTAACTGCCCTGGGCTGCAGGACTGTTCACCCCTAACTGCCCTCCCCTCCAGTCCTAGTCACCCCTAACTGCCCTTCCCTGCAGGCTTGGGTCCCCACCAACTGCCTCTCCCTGCAGGCCCAGTCACCCCCAACTTCCCTCCTCTGACAGCCTGGTCACCTCTAACTGCCCTCCCCTGCAGACTTGATCGCCCCCAGCTGCCCTCCCTTGCAGGCTTGGTCCCTCCCAACTGCCCTCCCCTGCTGGCCTGATTGCCCACAACTGCTCTCCCTTGCTGGCCTGTTCCCTCCCAACTGCCCTACCCTGCTGGCCATCTTGTGGTGGCCATTTGTGTCCACATGGGGACAGCCATCTTTGACCACATAGGGGCAGCCATCTTGTGTGTTGGAGTGATGCTCAACCTGCATATTACTTTTTTATTAGATAGGATGTTTCAATTCTGCAACTTCACAATAACACTTAGTACCTGAAAGACACCTGAAAGTTAAATGGCAGACCATTCAGCTGAAAAATGAATAACTGAATTTTGACATTTTGTTTGATAATTGGTTAAAAAAAAGAAATGGAGAAAAAAAAACATGGACAGTTCTCTCATATTATTAGTACATTCAAGGTCAAAATGCTATTTCATCTTTGTGTTTCCTATAACTGGCAAACCCAAGCAACACAAGTCCTCTGATAACGGTATCCCAACTCCAAGGTGTCTTCATACAATTCAGATTGCATAAAGAACTAGGTAACATATCTGGCATTTTTATTTTGAGAAACATTTTTATACTTTATTAAAATTTGTTGGGTCCCAGGTTGGGCTTTTTGAATATTTATTATCATTGTCATTACCAATGACAACAGAGCATCTGTTGTAAAGAAATCCCAGTGTCCTGACAATTATCCAACTAATTAAGTCAACATATCTCATTCTGTTTTGACTTCTGAGGAATGAAATTGATAATAGTGAGACCTTGAGGGTATAATATGAAAAATTTTCTATGCTTCTCAACAGGCATTGCCTTTCTGACCTCAGTACCATGAGTAGATATCTTAAACACACACACACACACACACACACACACACACACACAACAACAACAACAACAACAACAACAACAACAATCTCTTAGGGTTTCTTTCAAACTGGCTAAGTGTTTGCTATTTGTTTGTGCTACTGAAAAGTATTGTTGAGTTCCTAGTTTTAGTGAGACAAATCACTATGTAATAACAAGTGTTCATTTACTAAGTGTAATCCATTCACAATTAAAACTAAACAAATGATCTGTTTTTAGAACAAGTCCAATTTGGTATAATGTGAATATAGAGGAAACATACACCATCTTAGCTTAAAATCTTTTGTCTTTTTTACGTAAAGATATCATATAGGATTTTAGGTGTCAGGGCTAAATAAATGAATATCCTTTCAAATGATATAGCCCCACATGTTAAATTGCCTACAATTAACTTTGTTAATAACAATGATTACTATTCTATAAATAAAGAGAGTTAGAAAAACTGTACATGCAACTTACACATTGTTGGGTATTTTTTTCCCTGCTCTTTCATTATCACAACTTCCTTACCCTTACTTCATCTATAGTAGGACCACCAAGAGTAATTCACTATTTGAAGTCTTACCGGGAGTGCGACCTTCAGATTTTTGGGGCCCCCTTCCTTCTTTATATTTAGAAGTTAGTGGTTGTTTGCTGTGTACAAAAAAGGTGTTAAATAATATTACTCTTTAATATGAATATAAAAATATTTTCCAAATGTAATAACTTCTTAGAATATTTCAGATAATGTCAGAACTAATATTAAAATTTTAATTATCCCATACACTTTAAATTTGTAAGTTATATAACTGTCTTGAGAAACCAAGATGGCGGCATAGGTAAGCACCTAAACTGCTGCCTCGTACAACAATTTCAAAACTACAACTAAAAGACAGAACAGACACCATTTAGAACCACAGGAAAGCTGCTGAGTGAAAATTCTACAACTAGAAGGAAAGAGAAAAGCTCACAGAGAATTGGAGGTATAGCAAAGGGTCTTTTTGCGCGCAGAGAGGAAGGGCGGCTGAGAGCCTGGCTGACTTTCTCTGGCGGAAGGGGGAAGGAAGCCCCCGACCACACTGAACCCCAGTTCTGACTGCACTGAACCCCAGTCCCGAGCGAAACCCCGTGGACCCAGGGTCATACAGGGGGAGTCTGGACTGTCAGGTAGAGAGAAAGGCACCTGAGGACTCAGAGACCAGGGGGAGACCCGGGGGAGCCCCGGCAGGCAGGGGCAGGCAGGGGTCTGGAGGCGCGCGCGCCAGTGTGCACAAGGCTGTGGAGGTTGCCACAGGCTTTCCCTAGCAGAAGGGAGTCGGAAGCTCCTGACTGCACTGAACCCCAGTTTTAACTGCACTGAACCCCAGTTCCAGGCGAGGCCCTGGGGACGCACGCTCTTACGGTGGGGGAATCTGGACTCTCGGGCGGAAACTCGGGAGCCAGGGAAGGTAGAGGTCTACAGGTGCGCACGCGCGCAAGGGCAAGGCTGACTGGAAGCCAAGTCTGTCTGCTCCGCCCTGAGACTCCACCCCATCCAAGCTGAGCACAGAGGCTATTGCAATTTGGCAAGTCTAATCCTATAAGGCTGTCTCCAGCACCAAACTTCTCCCAGTGTAGACACAGCTGATCCTTACAGCCAACTGGCCTGGTGGTCAATTCCTCCCAGTGATACCAACAACAATCAAGACTTAACTACAACAAGGCTGTGCACACAGTCCTCAAAGGGGTGCACCAAGAGTGTCCACCTCAGGTTAACTGCGGAGGCGGACCCACTGGGCCATATAGGAAACCTAGCACACAAATCTACCCTACCAACTCAGGAAAGCAGTGAAATGCGGCGTCAGAGAAACAGATCACAAACGAAAGAAATGGAGGAAAACAAATGACTGGATATAGAATTCAAAACCACGGTTATAAGGCTTTTCAAGAATATCCTAAAAAAGGCCGATAAATATAATGAGACCATCTAAGATATGAAAAAGGACCAACTAGAAATTAAACATACACTGACTGAAATAAAAAATATTATACAGAGACCCAAAAACAGAATAGAGAAACACAAGAATCAAGTCAAAGAATTGAAATACAAAGAAGCAAAAAACACTCAACCAGAAAAGCAAAAGACAAAAGAATCCAAAAATTGAAGATGGTGTAAGAAGCCTGTGGGACAATTTCAAGCGTACCAACATCAGAATTATGGGGATGCCAGAAGAAGAGAGAGAGCAAGATACTGAAAACCTATTGGAAGAAATAATGACCAAAAACTTCCCCCACCTGGTGAAAGAAATAGACTTACAAGTCCAGGAAACGCACAGAACCCCAAACAAAAGGAATCCAAAGAGGAACACACAAAGACACATCATAATTAAAATGCCAAGAGCAAAAGACAAAGAGAGAATCTTAAAAACAGCAAGAGAAAAACAGTTAATTACGTACAAGGGAGCACCCATACGATTGTCAGCTGATTTCTCAACAGAAACTATGCAGGCCAGACGGGAGTGGCAAGAAATTTTCAAAGTGATGAATAGCAAGAACCTATAACGAAGATTACTCTACCCAGCAAAGCTATCATTCAGAATTGAAGGGCAGATAAAGAGCTTCACAAGTAAAAAAAAGCTAAAGGAGTTCATCACCACCACACCAGTATTATATGATATGCTGAAAGGTATTCTTAAAGAAGAGGAAGAAGAAGAAAAAAGTAAAGATAAAAATTATGAACAACAAATACATATCTATCAACAAGTGAACCTAAAAATCAAGTGAATTAAAAACCTGAGGAACAGAATAATCTGGTGAATATAATAGAATAAGGGACAGAGAAAGGGAGTGGACTGATAATTCTCAGGGGGAAAGGGGTATGGAGGGGTTCGGGAAGAGAATGGACAAAAATCATACACCTATGGATGAGGACAGTTGGGGCAAGGGAAGGGCAGAAGGTGGGGTGGGAACCGGATGGAAGGGAGTAATGGGGGGAAAAAGGAGAAACAATTGTAATGATCTGAATAAAGATTTATTAAAAAAATAAAGTATGTAATTAAAAATAAGATATCAGAACACTTGGTATTGGAGGAGGGAATAATGGCGGCGGAATAGACAGACGTGTTCCAAGCCTTGTCCCGGAGCAGAAAGAAAGAACAGCTGAGGGTCGCACAAGGAGTGTTTGTTGGCTGGTTGGGAGACAGCTGAATTCCAGAAGGAGGTGGGGAACTGCTAAATGGGGTTCCCCTGACCTGGCAGCACCAACTGCGGCTGGGTCCCCTCCCGGAGCTGCGGGCTTGGACGCGGAGTCTGCGCCATCTTGATCCGGAAAGTGGAGCTTATCGGAAGCCTGAGAATCCACAACTGCGGCACCCACGGAACAGCTGCGAGCCCCAGAACAACGTTCCCCAATTGGCGCAAACACACGGGTTCAGAGGAGCTCTACACTCCACCACGGAAAAGTCAGATTTTGCCTGGGAAAAGGTGAGGTCTCTGGTCCCGGCGGGAGAGAGGAACGCGCGTTTTGCGGGAGCTGGAGGACCAGGGAAGTCTGTGCCTAGAAAAATCCGTGGCTGTAGGGGATGGCATGATCTGTGATTGTGGAAAGGGGTCCTCAGAGCTGCTAAGAGAAGGGCACTCTAAAAAGCAACCCATTTTGATCTGAAGTGCAGGGACACCCTAAGAATTTCAGGCAGTCCAGACTTACGCACAGCCCCTGCGTTCCCTGGGTGCCTGGGCTTACACACAGTCCCGGAGTTCGCACAACTGGGCTTTTTCCTCTTGAAATTCTTGCTTCTGATTACTAAGCCCAATACATAGGATCACCCAGTTGGGGACACCCTGGGAGACTGCAGGGGAAAGTTGTTTTTCTGGAACCTGGGGATTGGAGCAGGGAGTGACCATCGGAGAGTCAGCTCTGAGGCAGCCCACTCCCACAAACCGGTGGTGAGTGCCACAGGGAAAGAAGGCTCTAACACTGCCTAGAGAGGCCATAGATAGACCCGGAAGTCAATCCAGAAACACTGCCACCCAGGGGCTGAATCACAAATTGACTCTTGTGTAATCAAAAATAAAGGAACACGAGAAATTAAGACACACCGCCTGCTTAAAATCAGGACTGGCTTACAACACTGAAGAGCAGTGGATCGCAGGGAACTGCAATACTGTCTGGACTGAGAAACAGGCGTGCCAAAGAGAAAAACAGAGGAAGTGAATGACCTTCACTACTTCACATTTTATTTTTACCTTTTATTTTTTTATTTTTTTTATTTTCATTTTTAGCATCTTTTAATCAAGAAACTTTTTTTTTCTTTTTTCATCACTTGATTTTACCTTTTTAATTATTACATTTTTATTTTCAATCCGTATTATTACTACTGCTATTTTATCTTTTTTTTTTTTAAGTGTCATTTTATTTTCTCTTCATTTTATTTTGGGATAAGGGTTCTACATTCTATTTTTATCTTTCCTTTAGCATCGTTTTACTCTATCTCAACTCTACCTTTAGGCCATCACTCTCTTCCTAACCTCCCCCTTTTCAGTGTCCTGTTTATCTTATCCTTTTACTGCTTTAGATTTTCCCTATTCTTTCTGTTTACCCTTTGTTAAAATTTCACCCTACTTACATATCTTATCTCCAATCCCCTGCTCCAAGTCCACATACACCTCTCCCTTTGCTGTCTGAGCTATCCATAAACTTGTCCTTCTCTCTGTCCTTTTGTTGTTGTTTGCTTGAATGTAGATTATATCAAATTTTTATGCTTTTTTGTGAGATTGTTTTGCTTATTCTTCTTTTGTCTATTTTTTTGTTTGTTTTGTGCTTCAGCTTTCCCTTGCCTCACTCCATATTAGTTGGTGTTGTAGTTTGTACTAATCCCCAGGCACTGGTTGCTGGCATTTGCTGGGATTAGTGATTGTTCTATTGGAGTTTTATCCCCAATATATATAGTCTGTTCCCCTTTCTCTTTTAGTCACTTTCTTGTCTCTCTTACTTTTTTTTTCTTTACTTTCCCTTTTCCCAATTTCATTTTCACACTCCTTTTTTCTTTTTTTCTTTCTTTCTTTTTTCCTCTTCTTCTTTCTCTCCTATCACCTAATTGGCCTTTCTCACCTTTATTGGAGGTTATTAATATCGTGAATACATTCCTGTTCAGTGCCTTGTGAGTTGTACTTGGTAGTGCTGTATTTTGTGCCTCTAAATCAACCCAGGAGAGAGAGAACTACATAACCAGACACCCAGAGAAGAGAGACCATGGGGAGACAAAGAAGCAGCCCGCATATGAAAGAAAAGCAGGCATCACCAGAAAAGGAAGTAAACGAAATGGAGGCAAGCAACCTTCCAGAAAAAGAATTCAGAGAAATGGTCATAAGGTGGCTGAAAAGAATGGAAGACAAATTCGACAATATGAGCAAGAACCAAGAGGAAATGAAGAAGAACCAAGAAGAAATGAAAAATGACATCGCTGCTGTAAAGAACTCAATAGAAAGCATCAAGAGTAGACTAGAAGAAGCAGAGGACCGCATCAGTGAGCTAGAAGACAAGATGGAAAAAAATACCCAAGTAGAGCAACTTCTAGAAAAAAAAATTAAAAGGCAGGAGGAGAGTCTAAGGGAACTTTGGGACAACACGAAACAAAACAACATCCACATAATAGGGGTTCCAGAAGGAAAGGAAGGTGAGCAAGGAATAGAAAACCTCTTTGAAGAAATAATGACAGAAAATTTCCCTGATATAGGGAAGAAAAAACCCACACAAATCCAAGAAGCTCACAGAGTCCCAAGCAAAATGAACCCCAAAAGACCGACGCCAAGGCACATTATAATTAAATTGGCAAACACCAACGACAAAGTAAGAATCTTAAAAGCAGCAAGAGAGAGACAGAAAGTTACATACAAAGGAACCCCCATCAGACTAGCAACTGATTTCTCAACAGAAACTCATTAGGCCAGAAGGGAATGGAATGAAATATACAAAGTCATGCAAAGGAAGGGTCTGAATCCAAGAATACTGTACCCAGCAAGGCTGTCAATCAAAATTGAAGGTGAAATCAGGAGCTTCACAGATAAAAAAGAACTAAGGGAATTTATTACCACCAAACCAGCAATGCAAGAAATGCTAAAGGGTCTGCTTTAAAAAAAAAAAAAGAAAAAAAAAAAGAAAGAAAGAAAGAAAGAAACAGGAAGCGAAGAAGTGAAGAAGTAACACAGGGGTAAAGAATAGGAATGGCGACAAATAAGTACCTATAAATAATAACTTTAAATGTAAATGGATTAAATGCCCCAATCAAAAGACATAGGGTAACGGATTGGATAAGAAAACACGACCCATATATCTGCTGTCTACAAGAAACCCACCTCAGAAAAAAAGACGCACACAGACTGAGGGTGAAGGGATGGAAAAAGGTTTTCCAGGCAAATGGAACTGAAAAAAAAGCTGGGGTAGCAATACTTATTTCTGACAAATTAGATCTCAATCTGAAGGACATAACAAGAGATAAGGAAGGCCATTTCATAATACTAAAGGGAGCAATCCAACAAGAAGAAATAACTCTGGTAAACATATATGCACCCAATACAGGAGCACATAAATACATAAAAAAACTCCTGGAGGATATCAAGGGAGAGATTGACAGCAATACAATCATAGTAGGAGACTTTAATACCCCACTATCACCATTGGACAAATCCTCTAAACAAAACATCAGCAAAGAAACATCAATCCTAAATGACTCACTAGACCAGATGGAATTAATTGACATCTTCAGAACATTTCACCCCAAAGCCACAGAATATACATTCTTCTCAAGTGCACATGGGTCATTTTCAAAGATAGACCATATGTTGGGACATAGGCAAAGTCTCTTCAAATTCAAGAAGATAGAAATCATATCAAGCATCTTCTCAGACCACAGTGGCATAAAACTGGAAATCAACTACAATAAAAACAACCCAAAGAAATCAAACACATGGAGACTAAACAGCATGCTATTAAACCATGACTGGGTTACCAGAGAGATCAAAGAAGAAATAAAAAACATCATGACAACAAATGACAATGAAAACACTACAATCCAAAATTTATGGGACACAGTGAAAGCAGTCTTGAGAGGGAAGTTCATAGCTCTACAAGCCTACTGCAAAAAACAAGAAACAGGGGTAATAAATTACCTAACCCAACAACTCAAAGAGTTAGAAAAAGAGCAACAAGAAAAGCCCAGTGTAAGCAGAAGGAAGGAAATAATAAAGATCAGAGCACAGATAAACGACATAGAGACCAAAGAAACAATACAAAAGATCAACAAAACCAAGAGCTGGTTCTTTGAAAGGATAAACAAGATTGATGAACCTCTAGCCAGGCTCACCAAGAAGCAAAGAGAGAGGACCCAAATAAACAAGATCAGAAATGAAAGAGGTGAAATAACAACAGATCCCGCCGAAATACAAAGGATTGTTAAAAAATACTACAATCAACTCTATTCCAACAAACTGGACAACCTGGAGGAAATGGACATATTCCTAGAAAAATATAACCTTGCAAAACTCAATCAGGAAGAATCTAAACAGCTCAACATGCCAGTAACTATGGAAGAAATTGAAGCAGTCATCAAAGAGCTTCCGGCAAACAAAAGCCCGGGGCCAGACGGCTTCACAGGAGAGTTCTACCAAACATTCAAGGAAGAACTAAAACCTATCCTCCACAGACTATTCCAAAAAATTCAAGAGGAAGGAACACTTCCAAGCTCCTTCTATGAAGCCAGCATCACCCTAATACCAAAACCAGATAAAGACAACACAATGAAGGAGAATTACAGGCCAATATCCCTCATGAATGTAGATGCCAAAATCCTCAACAAAATTCTAGCAAATCGGATCCAGCAGTACATCAGAAAGATCATACACCATGACCAAGTAGGGTTTATCTCAGGAATGCAAGGATGGTTCAATATCCGCAAATCAATAAATGTGATACATCACATAAACAAATTGAGAGATAAAAATCACATAGTCATATCAATTGATGCAGAAAAAGCATTTGACAAAATCCAACACCCTTTCTTGATAAAAACTCTCAACAAGGTGGGAATAGAAGGATCATACCTCAACATAATAAAAGCTATATATGATAAACCCACAGCTAACATCATACTCAATGGGCAAAAACTAAAACCATTTCCCCTAAGAACAGGAACAAGGCAGGGATGCCCACTCTCACCACTCCTGTTTGACATAGTACTGGAAGTATTAGCCACTGCAATTAGACAAGAAGAAGAAATAAAAGGCATCCAAATTGGAAAAGTAGAAGTAAAGAAGTAAAAGAAGAAGCAAAGCTGTCCTTATTTGCAGATGACATGATATTGTACATAAAAAACCCGAAAGACTCCATCAAAAAACTAACAGACTTAATAAATGAATTCGGCAATGTAGCAGGATACATAATTAACACCAAGAAATCTATGGCATTTCTATACACCAACAGTGAACTTACAGAAAGAGAGACTAAAAAAGCAATCCCATTTTCCATCGCACCAAAAAAATTAAGATACTTAGGAATAAACCTAACCAAGCAGGTAAAAGACCTATATGCAGAAAACTACAGGACACTGAAAAAAGAGATAGAGGAAGATGTAAACAGATGGAAGAACATACCATGTTCATGGATTGGTAGAATCAACATCATTAAAATGTCCATACTACCCAAAGCAATCTATAGATTCAATGCACTCCCCATTAAAATACCAACGGCGTATTTCACAGACCTAGAAAGAACTCTCCAAAAATTCATCTGGAATAAAAAAAGACCCCGAATAGCCACAGCAATCCTGAGAAAGAAGAATAAAGTAGGAGGGATCTCAATACCAGATTTCAAGCTGTATTACAAAGCCACTGTCCTCAAAACAGCCTGGTACTGGCACAAGAACAGACATATAGATCAATGGAACAGAATAGAGAATCCAGATATCGACCCAAACCAATATGCACATTTAATATTTGACAAAGGAGGCATGAGCATACAATGGAGTCAAGACAGTCTCTTTAATAAATGGTGTTGGGAAAATTGGACAGATACATGCAAAAAAATGAAACTAGATCACCAACTTATACCATACACAAAAATAAACTCAAAATGGGTACAGGACTTAAATATAAGATGGGAAACCATAAAAATACTGGAGGAATCCACAGGCAACAAAATCTCAGACATATGCCAAAAGAACTTTTTCACTGATACTGCCCCTAGGGCAATGGAAGCCAAAGAGAAAATAAACAAATGGGACTACATCAAAATAAAAAGCTTTTTCATAGCAAAAGAAACCATCAACAAAACAACAAGAAACCCCACTGTATGGGAGAACATATTTGCAAATGTTATCACTGATAAAGGTTTAATCTCCAACATCTACAGGCAGCTTATACAACTTAATAAAAGGAAGATAAATGATCCAATAAAAAAATGGGCAACGGACCTAAATAGAACCTTTTCGAAAGAAGACAGAAGGAAGGCCAAGAGACACATGAAAACATGCTCAAAGTCACTAATTATCCGAGAGATGCAAATCAAAACGACAATGCGATACCATCTCACACCTGTCAGGATGGCTATCATCAACAAATCAACAAACGACAAGTGTTGGCGAGGATGCGGAGAAAAAGGAACCCTCGTGCACTGCTGGTGGGAATGCAGACTGGTGCAGCCACTGTGGAGAACAGTATGGAGTTTCCTCAAAAAACTGAAAATGGAACTCCCATTTGACCCAGTAATCCCACTCCTAGGAATATATCCTAAGAAACTAGAAACACCAATCAGAAAGGATATATGCACCCCTATGTTCATAGCAGCACAATTTACCATAGTTAAGATTTGGAAACAGCCTAAGTGCCCGTCAGCAGATGACTGGATCAGAAAACTATGGTACATCTACACAATGGAATACTATGCTGCCACAAAAAAGAAGGAATTACTACCATTTGTAGGCACCTGGATGGAATTAGAGAACATTATGCTAAGTGAAATAAGCCAGTCAATGAAACAAAAATACCACATGATCTCACTCATTTGGGGATAATGAAAAACATTTATAAACTGATGAACAAAAAGATAGATACAGAGGCAGTAAAGCATCAAACAGACTGTCAAATTACAGCAGTAAGGTTAGGGAGAGGTGGGGGAAATAAGAGATCAACTGAAGGACTTATATGCATGTATATAAGAGTAACCAACGGATGCAAAACATTGGGGGGTGAGGCATGTATGGGAGTGGGGTGGGGGGGCATTGGTAAGATATGTACACATATAATACCTTAATAAAAAAATAAAATAAAATAAAAATAAGATATCACAGTCATGATGTGAGGAAAGTATAGTTCAGTGAATTAATTAGAGTCAGCTTAACATAATGGCAAATATCACACATTCTAGTTCTATAACCAATAGCTCTTTGTTTCAAAAAAGTCACATTTTTGGCTCAAGGTCCTCCTCTACAAAATATGAATCTTACTACCTTAATTTAGAAGGTTGGTAGGAAGATTAGAGGGATAATAGAGCAAAAAACATATGCTCAGAAAATGGTAAAGAAAAGAAAAAATTGAGTCATGAACTCTATTTGTTGAAGCTGTTTTTGAACCCAAAATAAATCCCAATGAGAACTTTTCATGGTTTCTAACATCCAAATGTTGCAGTTTTCAGAAAATGTTAGGAAATTTGGTTATTACCTGTACTTATGTTGTGGTTTGTAATTCAGGGCATCTCAGCTACTATGTAGCTGGTAACTAAATGTATGTACAAATAGATTACAGAGATCACTTCACGCTGAGCATATTATATTAGGTTATTTAATATAAAATATGAAGTCAGATAACACCATGCTCCCTTCTTTATGTAGTCAATCATACAAACCACAGAAAACTAATAAAGATCAGGACCTGGCCCGGGCTAGACTATCCTTTCTCTACCTACTCAATCTGTGACCAAGCAGAGATTTATGAGAATGATGCTTAATCTCCCTTTCCAACCCAATTGACTTGGAAGATACAATCCTACTGGTCACCTGTGGATACTGATGAGTTATGCGTGGTGCTTTAGCAATTATAAGGACCAATAACCTACTTGTGATTTAGAGCTTTCTGTTGACTGGCTTTTATGTGAGGTAAACTTAAATATTTTAAAACCTGAGGTAAATTCCAGTCACCTGGGAAAGTTTCATTGTTATGGCAAAGATCCCTTGAGGGTCCAATCTAAATTATGGAACCTCAGGCAAGCTGGTGTTACTACACTTGGTAAGATATGTGTGACCTTCCACTACCTAAACAAAGATGCTTCATAGGATATAAAGTGAACTCGGAGTATAGATATGGTAAAATAAATATGATAAGAGAGAAAGGAATATCTGGTCTTTTGCTGCAGCATTATTTGAATCTCTCTGGCAGTGTAGAATTGTTCTAAGTAACACCTGCCAGCAACAAACAAACAAACATGAAGTTCGAAGGGTAACTCATCCTCAAAGTTTTGGGCTAAGACGTGAGCTCAATATATGCTTTCCAGTGTGTGAGGGAAGCTGTGGGTGGCTAGAGCTAGGAGGCCCAGCTGCCAGAATAGGGTGCTGGTAATTGGAATAGTGGCTAAGCCAACAAGCATATGTATGTAAAGTAAAAATAGGTGTGACCTTGAAGTCCAAGTGTGAGTGAACATGAAGACTCAGGAATCTGGATCAGCAAGGCCAACCTGGGAGTAAGGATCAATTGTGACTATAGGAATGGTTTAGATGGCAACTCAGCAGCAATAGAATCAATGGATTCAACAGAGTATTTAGAATGTACTTTTTGACATCTTCATCTTTTTTATGAAAGAAGATTGTCTCCCTTGGCCTTAGGGAATCCTTTATGTTCCTGAAAAATTAAGGCTGAGGGTATACGAGATAGCCCCCAGAAACTACAGGTTTTTCTGCTACATTAAACACTTCAAGATCCTGAATAAATAGTTAGAAAAATCAGAGCTGAGATTTTACTTGTAACCCCATGCATAGAAGTTTTACTTGGAATGTAATGGTAAAAACCTTAAAAATTCTGAGATAAAGAATATGGCTCATTGTTTCTTCAAACTAGGTGAGCCTTTGCTTGGTTTGGGCTAATTGCCTATTCTAACTGACTGGCATTCCCAAAGTGCCAGAATCAAACTATGAAATCTCACCTGGTATATAAAAAGGAACAATGAAATGATTTTAAGCCTCATTTTAATGATAACTAGCATTTAAAACAAAAAAAACTAAAACCACTCAAAAAGCATATTCATCAGCAGTCCACCCACAGTTATCTTGAGAAAAGACATCAGTACCTTGCTTAAAAAGTAGCCTGACTGTAATTGTGGACACATGACTTCCAGCAAGTATGAGGGCTGTATATGTAATACAGAGATTACTTCACCCTCAGCATCTTTTATTATGTTATTTAACTTGATATATTCCCCAAGTGATACCCTGCTTTTCTGTCTAGAATTGACCATTTATATGCTGAAGTGTTCATCTGTGTAAACTACCTCCAAGGCTAAAATGAATGGCAAAGAAAGGCAGCTCTGTCCCACTTAGGTATTGCTAACTTAAAGTCCTCTCACAGATAAGAGACCATGCTGAGGTCACTAATCAGAAGTATGTTAAACTCAGGTTGCGGTACTGCAGTGTTTTGATTAATTAATTGCTAGGCTTACTTAAATCCTGAAATTTCACCTGCCTTTCATTCTGTCTATAGAAAAATGGAGAACACCCGAGAGAGCAGAAGTGGAAAAAAATAACACAATGAAAGAAACACTAAAAAGAAACAACAACAACAAAAAGTAGAGAAGAAAGTAAGACAATCAAGAGAAATCATAGAAAAGGGAAAATTGACTCTAGGAAAAAAGACAAAACTTCATACAACTTGGCAAAAATACCAGCCTGGAGGGAAAAACAGACTGAGAAATCAGCCAATAGAGAAATCTATTAAAAATATACTCAAAATAGATGCTGAATTTAATTAACATAACATAAACTATACATAGATATTCTTTGCTTACAGATAAGCAATGCTTTCAAGGAAGATTTCATATCATTTAAGCTAAAAACCCTTGCCTGATTAAGACAAGCTGTGGTGAAACCTTTTATTCTTTGGTCATAGCTAACTGAGTTGTGGCCTAAAAGCTTTTGTGGGAAAAACAAGGTCCGATTTACCACTACAATTGTCAAGAATAGTAAGATAAATGGTAGAACTAACTGGACCTCTTAGCAAACTCTAAATCAGATTTAACACACAGTCAGCTTTGATTTTCTGAGGTGATTGGATTTGCATCTCTATCTAGTACCTTGAGCTACACAGGAACTTATCAGTGTATGTAGAGGGACAACAGAGTAATTTGGGAGCCAGGCTGGTTGACAGGCAAATCATCAGTCAGTCCCTTGCTAACAATGGAATCATGGGTCAATTCATCCACCTCCCTGAAGCACAGTTGCCTCATTAAAGAAAAGTAGGCTACATTAGCACACCTACTTTTCAAAACTATTGTGATGACTATATAACACAGGTTAACTACATATTATAGGGTCTAGCCCACAGTAGAGTACTCTAGAAATGTTAGTTTATTTTTTCTGCATCCCCTTAGTTACCATAACATTTTTAGAAATCCATAAAATCCTACCTTCTTAAAGAGTTGTCTGAAGAGACATCAATCACTATTTAAAAAAAAGTAAAATACATTTTAAAACAATAAGAATACAGGGTTTTAAAAGTGCCGGTTTACTGTATTATTAGAATGCATAACTTCAGGACCACATCTGAAGACTATATTAAACAATAATCCTATTATTAATACATTAGGAACATTTACTTTCTCTTTTTAAACATATATAATGCAAAAAAAAAGAATGGGGTCTATCAAAATTTATAATTAACTGTGAACTACTATGTGCGATGAAAGTAATCCTAACCAAACCCCATTAGACTGACAGAAAATTATGTTGTCAGTGGAAGCAGAATCATAGACAAGCCATGTCAAACTTAAATAGCATGAGTTTTCTGGCCTCCTCCCATCAGCAGCAGTTAGAAGAGAGTATACTTATTCTGCTGTGACATGATACAAATTGTCTAGCTCTTCAGTGAAGACTAGATAATTTAAGATGAAATACTCTAGACACTACACTTTGCAGCACAGCTACACATAGAAAACAGACTCTTTCTGGCCCCATTTCATATTGCAAGATGAGTAGAAAAACTTTGTGATTCTAGTTGTATGCAGTAGAACCCCTTGAGCTGTCTTCTTGCATTACTAGAGTGTACCTCTTCCCACCTCATAGAGCAGGGTGGTCCGCACAGTTAGTGCTCTGCACTAGTGCATAGATCCCTTTTCTCAACCCTCTCCCTTAGCTGGCAAATGCCTATAGAAATCCTTCTCTTTCAGCTGGTATGGGACATGTCATCAGATCCTATGTTGATGAACAACAACAACAAATAACTAAGATAAAAAACATCTTGGATAACTACACACATTTACCTTGGAATTTTCATTTGTTAAACATTCAAAAAGGTACCCACTGTATGAATCCAACTATACAATATTCAGGAAAAGGCAAATCTATAGATTCTAAGAAAGATCATTGTTTTCCAGGAATTAGGGAGAAGGGAGTGATGAATAAGCAAAGCACAGAGGATTTTTAGGATAGTGAAGTGATTCTGTATGATACTGTAAGGGTGGGTATGTGCCATCATACATTTTCAGTGCACACACATCCATTGTTATAAATGCACCTCTCTGGTGCAGGATGTGAATAATGAGCAAGGCTGTGTGTTCGGGGTTGTGTGGTTTATGGGCACACACTGTACTTTCCGCTCAGTCTGACTGTGCACCTAAAACGGCTCTAAAAAATAAGTCTTAGTAATTTTTCTTCAAAATAATGTATCAAGGAATCTTCTATTAACATATATCAACATATTAATGCTGTTTTCAAGACACAGTCACCTTAAAAATTAAGATAAAGATCCAAGTATCAAAAAATGGGAATTATCCTCACAATGTAGTGAAGCATATGGAAAGTCATAAAGCAAATAGTGTTAAATGTATACTAGGGCAAGGAAATAACTAATAAATATTATTGAATAACTTGCTTTGTAATTATAAACAGGAATTTAGTGAAATATAAAATATGAATCATCCATATTAAAGGACACTTTTTATTCTATAAAATCAGAAATCATTATACTAATTTTATGTAAAAAATATCTTGAAACAACTATACTACTAATAGAGGAATATGCAAATTTCCTGGATGCCATAACAATAAGAGTAACAGCAAACAGCAGGCTGGGTGGGGCAATGAGGCCAGTAGGAGGTTTAGTGAGGGACGACTAAACAACTGAACAGAAGGCTGCATGGGCCAACTAGGCCAGCAGGGCGGTGATTCAGGGGTGGTCAGACAGCAGGCAGGTAAGCAGTTAGGAGCCAGTGGTCTTGGATTGTGATTGGGATGTCCAACTGCCGGTTTAGGCCCAATCTGAGGGGTTCCAGATTGGAGAGGGTGCAAACTGAGCTGAGGGGAGACCCCCCATGCATGAATTTTGTGTCCAAGCCTCTAGTTAATTGGATGAAAAGGAAAGCTGATCATTGCCTAATATTGCCCTAGTGATTTATATACAAATACCTGTGAAATGCTCACCAAGAATAACAAAAATGGCCAGCATTGCAAGCAATTATAGATGATGCAACTGAAACCAGTACCATGTTATAATATCTAATAAAGAGGGAATATGCAAATTGGCTGTCACACTGTCACAAATATGGCAGAACCCATAGCTACAAGATGGTGGTACCCAGTACCCTCAGCCCTGCCAGAGTCCCCCAGTCCTTTCAGCCCCGCCGAAATGGGGGTGGCAGGTGCATGGTGTGGCCCGACCCACCCTCAGCCCCCCCGCTGTCCAGTGCCAGCCTGAGGCACAGGCAAGCATTGCATGGCAGATGCCCAGCCGACACCTGAGGCACAGGCAATCCTCAGATGGCAGCTGCCCAGCCACCCAGGGCGGGCCTGAGGTGCAGGCAAGCCTTGGATGGCGGCTGCCCAGCCACCCAGGGCTACCCGAGGTTCAGGTAACCAGGGCCAGCCGAGGCTTGTGCTGCTGGCAGTGGCAGCAGCAGAGGTGTGATGGGGGCATCACCTTCACCTGATCACCGGGTCGCCTCCCACCCCTAAGCTCTCCTGGACTGTGAGAGGGGGAAGGCTAGGCAGAGGGACACCCCCATCCAGTGCATGAATTTTTATGCACCGGGCCTCTAGTGTTATCGTATTACTTGCTTTAAAAACAAAATTTTAGGCTAAAGCCAAAAATTCAGTCAGAGCTGTACCTGCTGTGCAGAAAATTTCCATGTAGCTGGCCTAAGACTGCAATCCTTAGAACGTACTGCTTAAATGGCTATACTTCAGTTGGAGTCTGAAAACCTGAATCTGGGGAGGGTTTCCACCTTTCCCTAACAGAGGAGAGTGGCCCCCTGTGCCTTAACACTTTGTATAACCGATCGGGTTCATACTGTACACCTGCTTTCCTTCTGGGAATCTAGAATTTGGTACATGCTATGGGGAAGATGCCTATGTGACTAGCGTGCCATAAAAACCTTGGCACTGAGTCTAACCAGACTGGTAGATGACATATTTCATGTGTGTTGTCAGAATTTGACACTGGAATAACTAACATATCCTGGTAACTCCACAGGGTGAGGACTCTTGGAAGCTTGTACCAGATGTCTGCCACAGTTTGTCACATGCACCTTTTCTCTTTTGCTGATTTTGATTTAAACCTTTAACTAATAAAACTCATCTGTGAGCACACCTATATGATGGGTCCTGTAAATTTTTCCAATGAATAAACAAACCTAGAGGTGTGTTTAGAAACATCTAACAAAATTTCATTATGTAAAAATATTATTTGGATTGATGTATTATACATGATCACAATACAGAAGTTGATTTCACTGAATACCTGTGCTTGATTTTGTTTCGGTCCGTGCTTGTTTTTGAGTTTTCTGTAGATCTATAACAATTGGAATAAAGACATGAAAGGGATAAATGAATCAATGATGTCAGAAAGTTATGTGAAACTTGCAACATTCCTATTTAGTCAGAATAAGAAATACAGAATCCTAATGCTTGACACTATGTTCTATAGCATCAAAGTTCCTGTAAAGGAAAGGAAGACATCTCACTGACAAATTTCTCCAACTGAACAGGGTTTAATTCCCTTTTACAAGAGTTATGAACCAATCAACTAACTGGGATAACTGCAAAAAACAATAATTGTCATCTATATATATAAAAGCCCGGGGACCATTACGGCCTAACAACCGGAACAACCAAAATGACTGATGGCTATGACTCACACTGCAGCAGCCAACCAGCCTGATCCGGGCTGTGATTGGCTTCTCCTCACAGCGGGCCCGGCCCCCTATCAGCACCCAAAACACCAATCAGGAGCTTGGCTGGCCGCCAACCATCTGCAGCCCCTCCCCCTGGCCAGTCCCCATTCCGATAGGCCCCCAACACCCCTAAATCACTGCCTGGATCCCTGGTGCATGTACATTTAGTGCAAGCATAAGAAAATAATTATCAGTTTCTTCTGACCCTGGCCCAAGTCTCCAGAGGGCTCTGCTAATATTGCAGCCAGGGTGTGAAATTCTCCCTCCCCAGTCTGCAGCCCCAGGAGAACTTCCAAGTTAGCCAAAAAGGCAACCTAATCATTAATGGGATGGCAGCCCTTTGCTGAGGAATGTAAAGAGGCTGTGTGGGGATTTTGTGAAATGGCAGTGCCTTGCAGATTAGGTGAGCTTTCAATCTCTCTTTAAAAGGGGCAGAAAGAGGACCTGCAGGCTGCCAGGAGCAACAGCGAAGGGTAGGCACATTCAAAAACAAAAAAATTTTAAGCAGACAGACATGAAAATCATATTGGGAAACTCAGAGTAGAGCCCCAGGAAGAACGCAAAAATCATTAAAGGGCCATCATCCGTCTTGATATATGTTTGCAACAACAGATAAACAACTACATCACATGGCACGTGAAATGCAAAACTGTTCTGTTGTGGGTTTTCTCTTGGCCATCCCTAACGTATAATTAGATCCAGCTGGAGGAAAGCTATAGCTTCCAATATTAGACACCCACACTGGCCCTGCCCATGACCGACCCCCATCGGGTTGGGCTGGACGGACCACACCCATGCTCAAATTCATGAACCAGGCCTCTAGTATATAACAAAAGAGTTCTAATAATTGCAGAGTTGTTGTTGTTTTTTTTTATTATTACTAATCTTTTTAAATTTTTTTTATTAAACTAATATCATGGCTCACCCATTAAAGGCAGTTGTTGACAGGACAAGTAAAAAGTGAAAGAAATTGTATCCAAAATGTAGGCATATCCATGGATAAACCATCCAATTAAACATGTATGGAAAGATACTGGTCTTTCTGGATGAACTGTTGCTCTTTCCTGCTGATCAGTTAAAGTCCTAGTCTTCATGTCCAATCCAAATGCCAGTGCAGGCCCTCACTGGTTTTGCTCAGTGGATAGAGCCTTGGCCCACAGACTGAAGTGTCCCAGGTGTGATTCCCGTCAAGGGCAAGTACCTTGGTTTCAGGATCCCTGATCCTGGTCGGGGTGCATGGAGGAGGCAACCGAATGCTGTGTCCCTCTCACATTGATGTTTCTCTCGGTCTGTCCCTCTCCCTTCCACTCTCTCTAAAAATCAATGGAAAATACCTTCGTGTGAGGATTAACAACAACAAATGAAAAAATGCCAGTGCAGGACATGGAAACCTATGAATCACCTTAGATTTCTCTCTCCCCACTAACTCTTTACGTGCAATCATCACAAAACCTACCACCTCTGCTTTATTTTGCTACTGTCAACTGCCCTAATCAAACACAGGCTCTTAGCAGATGGCTCTCACAGCGGGGAAAATACTACCAACTATTATTGTTCTTTCTTAAATTAATAAGGTTTTTAAGGAAAACAAACGAGAAAGACAAAAACGTAGAAAAACACCAACATTTTAAATGGGATAAATTGAGCTTTCTGACTCATTTCAGCATGGATGCATGAAAACTTCATGGTAGACTTATGCTAGTCCAGAGGCAAAATATGTTTTGGTCGCCTATCTCTTTATGTGGTTTCCTTCCATCTATCCTCTACATGAGGGGTCAGCAAAATAAGACCCACAGGCCAAATACAAGCTGCCATCTGGTTTTGCAAATAGTCTCACTGGAACACAGTCATGCATATTCACTTATACATTCTCTAGGACTGCTCTCACACTTCCATGGCAGACTTGAGTAGACATGACATGGACTAATATACCCACAGGCCAGGCCAGTATTGCTAAGTGAATTAAGAGTTGCCCCATAGGCCTGAACCCTCACCCCGTCTGAGGGAGGTCTTCTGCCCCCATGGCTGCTCTGCTTCCCACGCCCAGCTCAGATCGGGACACAGGTAACAGACAGTGACTTGGCCAACAGCAGCTGCCCTATATCTAAATCCAGCCTAGCACCAGGAATGCTCAGGGCCTACTCAAGAATTCAAATAATCGTTTCCACTAATATTTACAGGGTAAACTAAGATTGTTGGTAGAGTTTTAAATTTGACAGTAAAATAATAATCAAGTTTTCAGATTAATTTAAATAGGCTAATAGAAGTAAGTGAATATTCAAGAAAATTTAATTGTACTGGACAAAAAGCTGTTCCTAAAGTGGTAACTGAAATTTCTATTGGTAGTTCATCTCATAGTAAAATTCCTGAACATACAATGAAACTAAAGCAGTCATATTTTTGTGCAAAAAATTAAAATTTAAAGTTATCAAGACTGCAATATAAAATTTACAAAAGCCTCCATTAATCAAAAAAGGGGGGATAGTAGGGTAATATCATGTAAGGAAAAATATCCTATAAGTAAATTACATCTAGAAAACCTTTACTTTACCAAATTAATTTTCATTTGTAATACTAACATCAAGAGACCCATGAAAAACACACATGGTGTCTAAATCAGACAAAGGAAAATCGTTTGGGCAAAAATAAAAGGATCCCAAATCAATTATACAGAAAAGTTTCCTTTATTAACTTTTGGTCAAGAATATGTTTGTATATTTTCAGAAAACAACTCCAAGACCATGGGGATTCCTGCAACAGAGAGGAATTAACAGGTCTGCTCCAACCACGAAGACAAGAGGAGTAACAGTCCAGAGATGGGAGATGCTGACGACGCCTTGCCACGCTAGCAGTCAGCAGCTGTGGGACACAGCAGCTTGCCTAGGACCAAACCAGAGAGGGTCGGACCTGCATTGCCACCATGTGCCCACCATCCAGATATCATTGCTGACATGTACACTTAAGGAACTGTTTGACATTAAAACGGGGACTCAGAACAGTTAGACATTGAAATTGGGACTCAAACATTTTTTGTTATTATACGTTTATTTCTAGTCTGCAGAGGCAAGATTTTTTAAAGGGAAGAAATGGGAAAAAAAGAGATACAGAGGAAAAGAAGCATTGAACAGACTGTCAAACTACAGCGGGAAGGCAGAGGAGGTTTGGGGGGGTGCGTTTAAGCGATCAACTGAAGGACTTGTATGCATGCATATATGCATAACCAATGGCTAAAAGACACTTGCAGGGGCAGGTAAAGGCATGTACAGGGGGGAATGGGAGGCCGGGGGAAGTCAATGTGGGGGGGGGGGGCAGGAGACATATGTACTACTATTTGGAATACTTCAAACAATTAAAAAAATAAATAATAATAAAATAAAAATAAAAATAAAAAATAAAAAAAAGATTTGCCCCATCACCTGGTTCAGTTCCCAGTCAGAGCACATGCCCCAGTTGCAGGCTCAACACCAGCAGTGGCGTGCAGGAGGCAGCCAATGCATGTGATGGTTCTCTCTCATTGATGTTTCTATCTCTCACTTTCCCTTCCTATCCCTTTAAAAATAATTAAAAACATGTTTTAAAAAATTAAAGGAAACAAATAGCTCAACATCACTAATCAGGGAAATGCAAATTAAAGCCATAGAGAAGTACCACACCTCACTCCTCTCAGAATGGCTGTGCTCAAAATATAAATAGCAAGTGTTTTCGAGAACATGGAGAAGAGACAAAGCCTCACACACTGTTCATGTGAATATAAATTGGTCCAGTAATTGTGGAAAACAGCATGGAGATTCCTCAAGAAATTAGAAATAGAATTGCCATTCCTCATCTGGGTATTTACCCAACAGATGTATATATAAACATGAATTTTGAAAAAAAATATGTGAGCACCCTATGTTCACTGCAACATTATTCATAATAGCCAGGATATGGGAGCAACCTAGGATTCTTTCCATACATAAATGAATAAAGAAGATGTGTTATGTATATGTGATATATATATATATATATATATATATATGTGTTTTATATATATATATATATATATATATATATATATATATATATATATATAATACTATATTACTCAGGCATAAGAAAGAATGGAATTTTGCCATTTGCAGCAACATGGATGGGAAGCGAGGGTGTTAGGCTAAATTAAAAGAGAATGAGAAAGTCAAATGTCATATGAACTCACTTACATGTGCAATTTAAAACAATAAAACAAACAAAACAGAAACAGACTCCATAGCTACAGAGAACATACTGATGGGTTCACAGAGGACAGTGACTTGAGGCGAGTGAGAAAACAGAAGGATATGAATAAGAAGTGCAAATTTCCATACAATGGAGTCAAAACAGTCTCTTTAATAAATGATGCTGGGGAATTTAGTCAGATACATGCCAAAGAATGAAACTAGATCACCAACTTGCACCATACACAAAAACAAACTCAAAATGGCTAAAAGACTTAAATGAAAGATGGGAAACCATAAAAGTCCTACAAGACTCCACAGGCAGCAAAATAGCAGACATATGTCGTAGCAATATCTTTGCAGACACAGCTCCGAGGGAAATGGAAACTAAGGATAAAATAAACAAATGGGATTAAATCAAAATAAAAAGCTTCTGCACAGCAAAAGAAACCATCAATAAAACAACAAGAAAGCCTACTGCTTGGGAGAACGTATTTGCCAATGAAATTTCCGATAAGGATTTAATCTCTAAATTTTAGAGAGAACTCATACTATTTAACAAAAGGAAGATAAAAAATCCAATCAAAAAATGGACAAAGGATCTAGATAGACACTTTTTGAAAGAGGACATACAGAAGGCCCAGAGACATATGAAAACATGCTGAAAGTCACTAAACATCTGAGATATGCAAATCAAAACAACAATGAGATACCATCTCACACCTGTCAGAATGGCTATCATCAACAAATCAACAAATGACAAGTGCTGGTGAGGATGTGGAAAAAAGGAACCCTCATGCACCGCTGGTGGCAATGCAGACTGGTGCAGCCACTGTGATAGACAGTATGGAGTTTCCTCAAAAAGTTAAAAATAGAGCTCCCATTTGACCCACTACTAGGACTATATTCCAAGAAACCAAAAACACCAATCAGAAAGGATATATGCACCCCTATGTTCACAGCAGCACAACATAGTTATCATAGCTATGATTTGCAAACACCTAAGTGCCCATCAGCAGATGACTGGGTTAAAAAACTGTGGTACATCTACACAATGGAATACTATGCCACTATATTAAAAAAAAAAAAAAGGAACTTTTATCATTTTCAACAGCATGGTTGGACCTGGAGACCATTATGCTAAGCGAAATAAGCCAGTTGGAGAAAGATAAATATCACATGCTTTCAGTCATATGTGGGATATAATGATCAACATAATGTGATGAACAAGAATAGATCCAGAGACAAATGGTGGGAGGGGTGAGGGGTTAGAGAGCCACCAAAGGACTTGTATGCATGCATATTAGCAAAATCATGGACACAGAAACTGGGCCAGTGGGGGCTTGCCTGGGTTGGGAATGGCTTGGGGGCGGTCAACTGGGGAAAAAGGAGACTTATGTAAAACTTTAGACAATAAAAAACAAGAAGTGCAAACTTCCAGTTATAAAATATATAAGCGACATGGATCTAGTGTATAAAATCGGGAATGGACTAATGTAGTAATGACTTTGCATGGTGATAGATGGTTACTAGGCTTATCAGAGTGACACATAATAAGGAATGTAGATGTCACATTGTTATTTTACATACCAGAACGTAATATATTGTGTGTCAACTACATTTTAACAAAAATTTTATGAAATAAAAGAGATCAAGTCCTTTGTGTAGTACTAGAGCCTTTCATAAGCCTGCTGCTAGGCACTCACCCATTCCCAACACTCCCCATAGCACACATTTGGCACCTTGGAAACTGTACTGCTCACAAATCCCGCCAAGTTCACTTGTACATCCCAGCCCTTGCACTGCTGTTCATTCTGCCAAATGTGTAATCTCAATACATGTTCTTCCTGCCAAACATCACTGTCTGTCTCTTCACCTGGTGAACTTCTTCATACTCTGCATGCTTACTTTAAATATCGCACACATTTAAAAAATTAATAGATTGATTAGAAAGTGAGTATGGGGAAGGGAGATACACAGAGAGAAAACATTGCTCTCTTGGTCCACATATTTATGCACTCACTGGGTTATTCTGGTATGTGCCCTGACCAGGCATCAAAAGCACAACCTAGGCATGTCCAGGACAAAGCTTTAAGCAAATGAGAAACCAAGCCAAAGCCTCACCCACATTTTAAAAACTCTAATTCTCATCATGGATTTAAAGTAGTTGGCACACACTATGACCCAATAAATAACAATATTTGTAAGCACCTAGTGCGATATGGCACCTAATAAACACTGAATAAAGCATAGTAAATAATGTCATGGCAATGATAATAACAAGCTCTTGGAGGCAGGGATGGTATTTGAATTCTGCAACATCACAGTAACAAGTACCTAAAAGACACCTGAGCGTTAAATGGTAGATAATTAAGCCAAAAAATGAATAACTGATTTTTGATATTTTCTGTGAAAATTCTGTTTTTTAAAAAAAATGAGAGAAATAAACCTGGGAAAGCTCTTCCATATTATGCATACCTTCAAGGTCAAAACACTATTTGATCTTTGTGTTTCCTATCACTTGCAAAACCAACCTACACAAGTCCTCTGATAAAGTCTACTAAGTCCAAGGTGTCTTCACACAATTCAGGCTGCACAATGAACTAGGTCACATATCTGGCATTTTTGTTATTGAGTAACATTTTTGTACGTTCATTGTAATTTGTTGAGTCCCAGGTTGGGCTATTTGAATATTTATTCTGATTTATTTGTTACCAGTGGCAACAGTGCATCTTGTTCTAAATAATTCCAGTGTCCTGATAACTATCAAATTAATGAGGTCAACGTATCTCCTTCTGTTTGACTTGTGAGGATTGAAGTTGATATAATGAGACCTTGTTGGTATAATGTGAAAAATACGCTGTGCTTCTCAACAGGCATTGTTTTTCTGACTTCTGTCCGATGGGTAGATATCTTTAAAACACAACCTCACTGAGATTCTTGCACACTGGCTAAGTGGTGTAGATCTTATTGTTTGCCATTTGCTTGTGCTATCAGGAAAGTATTGTTGAGTTCCTAGTTTTAGTTCCTTTTTTTTTAGTGAGACAACTCTCCATGTAATAACAAGTACTCATGAATATAATCCATTCACAGTGAAAACTAAATAAAATATCCATTTTTAGAACAAGTCCAATTTGGTATAATGTGAATATAGAAGAACATACACCATCCTAACATAATTTTTTTTACACAAGATATCTTATGGGATTTTAGGGATCAGGACTCACTAAATGAATTTCTTTTCAAACGATATTGCCCCAGATTTTAACTTTGTTATTAATACTGAGTACTGTGCTATTAAAAAAGAGATTAAGAAAAACTATACATGCAACTTGCACATTGTTTGGTATTTTTTCACTGTTCTTTCATTATCAAACTTTCTTACTCTTACTTCATCTATGTTAGGAGCACCAAGAGGAATTCACTATCAGAAGTCTTACCAGGAGTGCTACTTTCAGATTTTTGAGTTCTCTTTTCTTCTTTACGTTTAAAAGTTATCTGTTCCGTGCTGTGGAGAAAAATGGTGATAAATAACATTCTCTCTTAATATTAATATAAAAATATTTTCCAAATATAGTAAATTCTTAGGATATTTCAGATAATATCAGAGCTAATATTACAATGTTAACGATACCATACACTTCAAATTAGTAAGTTCCACAACTGTTTTATGAAGTACAAAATAAAAATATATACATATAACTTTCATGTTGAGAGCAGTATAATTCAGTGAATTAACTAGAGTTAGCTTGACATAATCACAAGTTTATAGAACTCAGACACCCTAGTTGTATAACCAACAGCTATTTGTTATCAAACAAGTCACATATCTTTGGCTCAGTTCACCTCTACAAAATAAGAAACTTACTGCCTTATTTTAGAAGTTTGTTAGGAGGATTAAGAGAGATGATACAGCAAAAAGATATGCTCAGAAAGCTGTAAACCAAAGAAAAAATCTAGTCCTGACATTTATTTCTTGAAATTATTTTGGATTCCCAAATAAATACCAATGTGGATTTTTCATAGTTTTTCATATTCAAATGTTGCAGTTTTCTGAAAATGTTATGAATTTTAGTTATTACCTGAACTTATGTTGTGGTTTGTATTTCAGGGTAACTCAGCTATTATGTAAGTGGCAACTAAATTTATATACAAATAGATTTCCCCCTGAAGTCAGATAATACAATGCTCCCTTCTTTATGTGGCAAATCATACAAACCACAGAAAACTAATAGAAGCCAGGACCAGGACTGGACTACTACTATTTCTTCTCTAACTCCTCAGACTCTGAACCAGCAGATCTTTATGAAAATGATGCTTAATCTCCATGTCCACCCCAAACTGGCTTGGAAGATAGAACCCTACTTGTCACACATGGATATGTATGAGTCATGGATGTGTCCTAAGAATTTTGAAGTCCCAATAACCTACTTTTGATTCAGAGCTTTCTGTTGACTGATTTCTATGTGAGGCATAATTTAAAATACTCTGAAACCTAAGGTAAATTTTAGTCACTTGGGAAACTTTCATTGTTATGGCAAAGAGATCACTTGAGGGGCCAACCTCAGTTATGGAACCTCAGGCAAGTTGGTGCCCACTGCTCTGGGAGAGTGATGTGGGACCTTCCACTACCTAAAGAAAGGTGCTCTACAGAATAGAAAGTGACCTTGGGGTGCAGATCTGGTAACAAAGGAGAAAGGAACATCTGGTCCTTTCCTACAGCATTGTGTGAATATCCCTGGCAGCTCAGAATGTTTCTAACTAACTAACACTTTCTAGCAGGAGAAAAACAAACAAACCAAGAACCTTAAAGGGTAACTAGTCTGAAAAGATCTTGGTTAAGAAGTAAGCTCCACATTAGCTTTCCTGTGTGTGTTTTGGGGGGTGGGGAGGGTGTTGCGGTTGGGTAAAACTAGGAGGCCCAGCTTCCAGAATAGGGTGCTAGTAATTGGAATAGTGGCCAGGCACACAAAGTATATGTATATACACTGAGTGGCCAGATGATGATGATTTCTGAACGCATAATAATCTGGCCACTCAGTGTATATCCTATATAATTAAAGGCTCATATGCAAATTACTCCCTTGACCAGGAGTTTGGACAGCAGGTAGGCTGGCCAACCACCCATGTCCCCTCCCACTGGCCTGGCTGGTCAGATCCCACCCATGCACGAATTCATGCACCAGGCCTCTCTCTCTCTCTCTCTCTCTCTCTCTCTCTCTCTCTCTCTCTCTCTATATATATATATATATATATATATATATATATATATATATTAGAGAATAATAAATTTATATACAAATAGATTTCCCCCTGAAGGGGGAATAAAACAAAAGATGCATTTGACCATACCTTCATGATGCCCACCAGCCAATCAGGAGTGAGTATGCAAATCAACCAAACAAAGGTGGCGGGTTAATTTGCATAAGCAGATGCTAGCGGCTGGGAGGATTCCAAAACGTGCCAGACACTCAGGGCCTCTGGGCAGCGTGGGAAGGCGGGGCCAGAGTGGAAAGAGGCAGCTCCAGGGCTGGAGCAGAAAGGCGGTGCCAGCAGACAGGGAAAGGAAGGCACATTCTTACACGACTCATCGTGCATTGGGCTTCTAGTGTGTATATATATACATATATATACACACACATACTGAGTGGCCAGATTATTATGACCAACCCATCAGTACTTCGTTAGGCCACCTTTTGCCTTCAATACTGCGGCGATTCTTCTTGGCATTGACTCCATGAGATGTTGAGGGGTGATGCAAGGTATCTGACACCATGCTTGATAAATAGCACTGTCCAGTTCTGTGAGATCTGATGGTTGTGGAATCAGCTGCCTGATGGCTCTTTCAACCTCGTCCCACAAATGCTTAATTGGATTGAGATCTGGTGATTGTGGGGGCCACCTAAGCAAGATGAAGTCTCCCTCATGTTCTTGAAACCACTCCTGCACAATATGAGCACCATGGCATGGCACATTCTCTTGTTGGAAGAAGCCATCTCCATTGGGATAGCCCATCAACATGATAGGATAATCTTGATCAGCAACGATACTTAGGTATGTTGTGCTATTCAGACGTTGTTCCACATGAATTAAAGGGCCAAAATCATGCCAGCTAAACAAGTCCCAATCCATAACACTACCCCCACCAGAAAAATATCACTTCTACTATCATGGTAAACAACGTGCTTCCTTATTTATAATGGTCTGGCCCTCTAGCAACTTCAGCCTGAAATTATAGGTAATTTGCCTACAAACATCAGGTGGTCAGAATAACCTGCCCACTCAGTATAAGCTAAAAAAAAAATGCTGTACCTCTAGTCCAAGTGTGAATCAACATGAAGACTCAGGAATCTGAATCGGCAGGGCCAACCAGAGAGCAAAGGTCAATCATGACTATATGATGGGTTTCAATGTCAAGTCAGCAGCAATAGAATCAATGCAAACAACAGAAAAGTTAGAATGTCCTTTTTCACCTCTTCATCTGACTTGTGCGGGAAGATTGTCTCCCTTGAACTTAGAGAATCCTCTATATTCCTGAAGAATTCAAGGGGGAATGGATAGGAAATACCCACAGACACTACAGATTTTTCTGCTATAGTGAACACTTCAAAACCAAAAATAACTACTTAACAAAATCAGAGATGAGTCTTTATTTATAATCCCATGCATAGGGTTCTCTTGGAATGAAATGGGTAAAAATCTTAAAAGTTTTAAGATAAAGAATCATCCCCATTGCTTCTTATAACTAGTTGAACCTTGAGTGATGCCAGTCAGATGACTGAGACTGACTGGCATCCCTAAACTACTTAACCCAAACTATGGCATCTCACCTGTCATAAAAAAAGTAACAGTTAGATGATTTTAAACCTCATACAGTGATAACTAGTATTTTAAAACAAACACAAATTAAAACCACTAACAAAACATTTTTCTGCAGTCCGCCCAGAGCAAACTTGAGAAAAGACATCAGTACCTTGCTGAAGAAGAAGCTTGTTTGTCTCTGAGGACTCATTATTGCCTGCAAGCATGAGGGCTATGTATATAACACAGAGGTCACTTCACCCTTAGCTTCTGCAATTATGTTACTGAAATAGCTAACTTGATATACTCCCCAAGTTAATACCCTGTTTGACTGTCTAGAGTTGACCATTTACATGCTGAAGTGTCCATCTCTTTAAATTACCTCCAAGGCTAAAATGAAAGAGAAAAAAGACCACCTCTTATCCCACTTGGATATTGCTCATTTAAAGTCCTCTAACAGATAAGAAACTATGCTGAGGTCACTAATCTGAAGTAGGGGAAGTTAGAAATAAGGAACCACCACTTGGCCAAGATGGTAAACACAGGTTGAAGAACTGGAGGATGTTTTGATTAATAAATTGGTAAACTTCTTTAAACTCCTGAAATTCTACCTGCCTTTCGTTCTGTCTACAGAAAAATTGAGAACACCAGAGATGCCAGAAGAGCAAATAAATAACACAACGAAAGAAATGCCAGAAAAAGAAGAGAAGATAGTAAAAGAATCAAGGAGGCAATGGAAGATGAAAAAAGGACTCCAGGGGAAAAGAAAAAAAACAAACCTTCATACAACTAGGCAAAGATACCAGCCTGAGTGGAAAGCCAGACTGGGAAATCAGTGCACAGAGAAATCTATTAGAAATATCCTCTAATTACATGCTGAATGTAATGAATATAACATAGATATTGTTTATTCACAGATAAACAATTCCTCTCAAGAAGAATAGATATCATTTTACCTAAAAACACTTGCCTGTTTAGGCATTGTTTAGGTAAAATCTTTGGTTCTGTGGCCATAGCTAACTGAGATGGGCCCTAGAAGCTTTGGTGGGAAAAACAAGGTCTTATTTACCACTCCATTTGTCTAGGAGAGTAAGGTAACTGCTTAGACTCACTGGGACTCTAAGAAAAACTCTAAATCAGAGTTAACACACAATCAGATTTGACTTTCTGAGTTGCTCTGATTTCCCTCTATATATGCATGGCAGAGCTTCACAGGAGCTTATCTGTGTATGTTGAGGGACAAGAGAATAATTTGGCAGCCAAAATGGTTGGCAGTCAAATCATGACTCAGCCCTTGCTAACTATGGAATCATGGGCCAATTCATCCACCTCCCTGAACCACAGTTGTCTCATTAATAAAATGTAGGCTACAATAGAACAGTTACTTTACAAAGTTATTGTGATGACTATATAACACAGGTTAATTACATAGTATAGGTAGGATCGAGCCCACAGTAGAACACTCTAGAAATGTTAGTTTCTTTTCTCTTAGTTGACATATTAATTTTGAAAAATCCATAAAATCCTACCTGCTTGAAGAGTCTTCTTCAGAGGTATCAAAAACTATTTTAAAAAAAGTAAAAGACATTTTAAAGCAATAAAAGTGCAGGACTCTAAAAGTACCAGATGAATGCATTGTTAGAAAGTATAACTTTGGGACCACACCTGAAGACTATACAAGAGGAAATATTATTGGTAGGCCATTACTGCATTAAAAACATTTACTTTCTCTTTTTAAATATATCAAAGGCCAAAAGAAAGGATTGGCTGTATCAAAATTTGATACTTACCTGTGAACTGCGATGTACAATGAACATAATCCTATTCAAACCCCATCAGACTGACAGAAAATTGTATCGTTAGGGGAAGCAGAATCATAGACTAACCATGTCAAACTTAAATATAATGAGTTTTCTGGACTCCTCACACTAATAGCAGTAAGAAGAGAGTTATTTTACCATAACACAATGCATCTTTAGCTCTTGAGTGAAGAGTAGCCAGTGTAGGATGAAAACTCTACCACAAGGAAGCTAGATGACTAGGCAATACATTTTCCTTCAAAGCAAAGCATTGGAAACAGACTCTTTCTGTCCCCATTTCCAATGGCAAATAAGTAAGAAAGACCTCTTGATTCCAGTTATATAAGGTGTCACCCCTGGAGGCTGCTTCCTTCCATTGCTAAAGCATATCTGTCCCCACCTCAGAGAGAAGGAGGGAGAGACACCTAGTGGTCTGCAGATGTGCATCAGGTCATTTTCCTCAACCCTCCCCAATAGGTGGCAAATGCATAGAGAAAGCACTCTCTTTCAGCTTGTATGGCATATGTCATCAGACACGATGCTGATTAAGAACAACAACAAACTGCTAACACAGGACATCTTGGATAACTGCATCCAATTACCATGAAATTTTCATTTGTTCAACATTCAAAAAGATAAACACGGTGTGATTCCTACTATACAACATTCAGCAAAGGCAAATCTATGGAGACAAAGAAATAGGAATGGATTCCAGATGTGAGAGATAGGAAGGGATGAATAAGGAGAGCATGGAGAAGTTTAGGGCAGTGAAATGACTCTATATGACACTGTAATGGTGAGTATGTCCCATCATGCATTTGTCAAAACCCATAGGATGTACAACACCAAAAGTGATCCTTCATGTAAACTATGGACTTTGGTCAATAGTGACAAGTCATTGTACATCCCTCAATTGCAAATAATGTCTCTCTCAGGTGCAGGATGACAAAAAGAGCAAGGCTCTGTGTGTTTGGTCTGGGGGGGACTCTCTGTACTTTCTGCTCAATTTTAATGTGCACCTAAAACTGACCTAAAACATAAGGCTTATTAATTATTCTTTAAAATAATGTATTTCCTGAATCTACTATTAACATATATCAACATATTTATGCTATTTTCAAGAGAGAGTAACCTTGGAAATTAAGTTAAAGATACTTATGTCAAAATATAAGAATTGTCCTGGCAATTCAGTTAGGCATATGGAAGGCATAAATAAAGCAAGTACTTTTAAATGTATAGTAATGCAAGAAAATAACTGAAAAATATGGTTGAATACCTTGCTTTTTAATTATAAACAGGAGTTTAGAGCAATATAAATCAAAACTGAATCATCCATATGATAAAGGACACTTTTTCTTCTAATTTTAAATCAGGAATCATTAAGCTGATTTTACCTAAAAATTATCTTGAAGCATCCTATCAAATAAAAGAGTAATATGCAAATTGACCATCACTCCAACACACAAGATGGCCGACCTCATGTGTTAATGATGGCTGCTCCCATGTGAACACAAGATGGCCGCCACAAAATGGCTGGCAGGGGAGGGCAGTTGTGGGTGATCAGGCCCACAGGAGAGGGCAGTTAGGGGCAACCACGCCTGCAAGCGAGGACACATAGGGGTGACCAGGCCAGCAGGGGAAGAAAGTTGGGGGGACCAGGCCTGCAGGGGATGGCAGTTGGAGGTGACTAGGACTGCAGGGGAGGACAGTTAGGGGTGACCAGGCCTGCAGGGGAGGACAATAAGGGGAGACTAGACTGGCAGGGGATGGCAGTTTAGGGGGACCAGGACTGTAGGGGAGGGCAGTTGGGGGCAATCGGGCTGGCAGGGGAGCAGTTAGTTGTCGATCAGGCTGACAGGGGAGTGGTTAACGGGTGATCAGGCAGGCAGGCAAGTGGTTGGGAGCCAGCAGTACTGGATTGTGAGAGGGATGTCCCAATGCCCGTTTAGGCACAATCCATAGATATTCATTAAACTCAACCTGCATGGAAAAATACTGGTCTTTCCTGTTGAACTGTTGCTCTTTCATGTGCAATCTAAATACCAGTGCACTACCTGGAAACCTATGAATCACCTTGGATGTCTCTCTCCCTGCTAACTCTTCCCCTGCAATCATCACAAAATCTTCTCAGCTAGACCTCTCTACTTTCTCTGCTTTATTTTCCTTCTGTCAACTGCCCTAGTCAAACACGAGCTCTTTACAGATGGCTCTCACAGGGGGCAAAATGCCAACAAGTATTTAGTGGTGTTTTTGAAATTAGTAAGATCTGTTTAAGCAAAACAAATGAGAGATAAATAGACCTCGAAAAACACCAATATTTTAAATGGAATAAGTTGAGCTTCCTGACTCATTTCTGCACAGATGCATGAAAATTTCTTAATGGACTGAGTCTGGTCCAAGGAGGCAAAATGTTCCTTTAGTCTCTCAGTCTCTTTATGCTTCTATCTATCCTCTACATAAGGGGTCAGCCAACTAGGGCCCACAGGCCAAGTAAAAACTGCCAGCTAGTTTTGCAAATAAAGCCTCACTGGACGACAGCCATGCCTGTTCCCTTACAGATTCTCTAGGACTGCTCTCACACTGCAATGGCAGACTTGAGTAGATATGACAGACCTCCTGGACGAATATCAGGCCCTTTACAGAGAAAGCTTGCTGATGCCTGCTTCATACCACAGCCACAAGACCCTTATCAAATCTAATCTTGATCCTCTTCTCAAAACTCCAAAAAATCCTGCAGTATATATTGCTGGCTCCCTACCTTAGTCTTCATTTTTTCTGGAGAACCACACTTTATTGGGATATTTACTATCCTGATACACAAAGAAAGTGGTACCTCCCCCACTCCAAAGACAAAGGATTATGGTAAGCTCATCAGAGTCACTAGTTTACCACTAACTGGTTTAGGAATGAGCGTGGGATTAACCCAATCCTATAAAAGTTAGGGAAGTCAACTCTCAGTTTTTTCCTATTTAAAAGAAAGACATAGGCCCAGCCAGTGTGGTCCAGTAGATGGAGTCCAATGTCCATGCACCAAGAGAACGCTGGTGATATTCCAGGGCAGGGCAGGTGCCAGGGTGGCTTAATCCCCCTGAGGGGTTGTACAATAGGCAGCCCATGGATGTGATGGTTCTCTCTCATTGATGTTTCTATGTCTCTCTCCCTTTTCCTTCCTCTCCCTCTAAAGTCAATAAAAACATATTTTTTAAAAAATTAAGGAAACACATAGCTCAACATTACTAATCTGGGAAATGCAAATGAAACTCATAAGACGTATCTCCTCACTCCTCACAGAATGGCTATCATCAAAATATAAATTAATAACAAGTGTTGGGAGTATGTGGAGAAAAGAGAAAGCCTCCAGCACGGCTCATGTGATTGTAAATTTGCACAGTCACTGGGGAAAGCAGCATGGACATTCCTCAACAAATTAGAACTAGAACTGCTATCTACTTCTGGGGATTTATCCAACAGAAACATGAGAACAGATTTGAAAAGACATCTGCACCCCTATGTTCACTACAGCATTATTTACAATAGCCAAGAT
The DNA here is from genome assembly GCF_963455305.1 of Plecotus auritus. Lineage (NCBI taxonomy): Eukaryota > Metazoa > Chordata > Mammalia > Chiroptera > Vespertilionidae > Plecotus > Plecotus auritus. Next base: position 16,616,086 of record NC_137781.1, on the reverse strand, counting down.
ATGGAAGCAAGGTAGGTGTCCTTCAATAGATAAGTAAATAACCAGGATGTGAAATGGATTGGCACACAGTCACAGTCACATATATGAGTATGTGCAAATGTGAGTGTGTGTGTTTATATGTTTATATACATATATATATAATAAAAATTACTCAGACATAAAGAAAGAATTTGTGCCATTTATGGCAACATGGAAGGACTGAGTTGGTCCTATACTAACAGAAATAAGACAAAAAGACAAATACCATAGTGTCACACTTACAGGTGCAATCTAAACAACAAAACAGAAACAGACCCCATAGCTACAGAGAATAAACTAATGGTTTCCAGAGGGTAAGCTCAGATGTGTGAAATAAAAGAATATGAATAAGAAGTGCAAACTTCCAGTTATAAATTATATAAGCCATAGTGATGTAGTGTGCAGAACAGGGGATATGTCAATCTATACTAATAATAGCCTAGGTGGCATCACGCCCTCATGTCATCACAAGATGGCTGTCACAAGATGGCCATCACAGCATAGCCGTCACAAGATGGCTACATGCGGAGGCGGGGCCAAGCATCTCTGCTGCTTGGCACAGAGGAGGCAGATCGTGGTGGAGGAGGTGAGTCACAGCAGGGGAGGGCAGTGGTGGTGATCAGGCCAGCAGGGGAACAGTTAGGCATCAATCAGGCTGGCAGGCAGAAGCAGTTAGGGGCAATCAGGCAGGCAGTCATGTGAGTGGTTAGAAGCCAGCAGTGCTGGATTGTGAGAGGGATGTCCCAGATTGGAGAGGGTGCAGGCCAGGTTGAGGGACACTCCCAATCCCCCATGCACGAATTTCATGCACCAGGCCTCTACTATCATAATAACATTGCTTGGTGATAGATTGATACTACACATATTATTGTGAACATACCATAAGGTATTTTAATGTCAAACAACTGTGGTTGTGCACCTGAAAGTAATATAATGTGTGCCAACTCTACTTTATCAACATGTTTTAAAAGTGAAAAGGAATGTCTAAGGAAAAGCAGTCCTTTTGACCTTCACATATTGCTATGTGAGAATAGGATGCTTTGGAGCCAAAACTAATAACTGACCCAGAAAGCAGATATCAACACTGTCAACCTCACAGCTGAACCAAGGACAAAAACTAGAATCCTGATATCACTGAGTCACTAAAACAATCCTGGTTCCTTTGTTTCGGCCTCTGTTAATTAGGCCACCTATTATCTGAAGCTGACAGCATTCTATCTGATAAATTTCCCAAGGCCTGGATGATATGAACCACACCTGTCTGTGGTAGTAAAAACTTGCATAAGCCTGCCTTAGCTAGGCATTCACCTCATTCCCAACCATTCCCATAGCACACATGTTGCACATTAAAACTGTACTCCTCATAATTCCTGCAACACTCACTTGTCATCTCAGCGCTTGCCCTGCCATTCCTGTGTAATCATCATATATATCCCTCCTGCCGAACATCAGCTCTACTGCCCCTTTACCTGGCAAACTTCCTTGTGGTCTACATGCTTATTTTAAAACTGATCCACATTTTTTTATTTTTAAACTTAAAAAAATTATTAAAGGTAGATAGATAAAGAAACACTGAAGTGAATTATTTATGAATTCATTGTGTGAGTATGGTAAGAACCGTGACCAGGCATCAAATCACAACCTTGGCGTATCTGGGACAATGCTTTCAGCAACCGAGAAACCCAGCCAAAGCTTAAACTACATTTTTAAAATTCTAATATGCATCATGGACCTCAAGTTCCTGGCACATTTTAAACACCAATAAAAAGAATAAAGAAGGATAATCATAAGCTTCTAATGCGATCTGGTACATGGTAAGCAATAAATAAAGTAATGTAAATCATAGAAATGGCAATGATACTAACAAGCTCTTAGAGGGCAAGGACTATCTCTAAAACTAGATGCCTGGTGCACGAAATTCATGCACAGGGGAGTGTGTCCCTCAGACCAGCCTGCAACCTCTCCAATCTGGGACCCCTCGAGGGCAGTTGGACATCCTTCTCACAATCCAGGACTGCTGGCTCCCAACCGCTCACCTGCCTTCCTTCCTGACTGCCCCTAACTTCTTCTGCATGCCAGCCTGATCACTCCCTTCCCACTCCTCTGCCAGCCTGATTGCGCCTAACTGCCCTCACCTGCAGGCCTGGTCACCCCTAACTGCCCTCCCCTGCAGGCCTGGTCACCACTAACAGCCCTCCCCTGCAGGCTTGATTGCCCCCAGCTGCCCTCCCTTGCAGGCTTGGTCTCCCCCAACGGCCCTCCCCTGCTGGCCTGATTGCCCACAACTGCTCTCCCTTGCCGGCCTGATCCCTCCCAAATGCCCTCTCCTGCTGGTCATCTTTTGGTGGCCAACTTGTGTCCACATGGGGACAGCCATCTTTGACCACATAGGGACAGCCATCTTCTGTGTTGGAGTGAAGCTCAACCTGCATATTACTCTTTTATTAGATAGAATGTGTCAATTCTGCAACATCACAATCACACTTAGTACCTGAAAGACACCTGGAAGTTAAATGGCAGACCATTCAGCTGAAAAATGAATAACTGAATTTTGACATTTTGTTTGATAATTGCTTTAAAAAATGAAAGAGAAAACCAAAAATACAGGAACAGTTCTCCCATATAATTAGTACATTCAAGGTCAAAATGCTATTTCTTCTTGGTGTTTCCTATAACTTGCAAACCCAAACAACACAAGTCCCTGATAATGGTATCCTAACTCCAAGGTGTCTTCATACAGTTCAGATTGCATAAAGAACTAGGTATCGCTGAGAAACCAAGATGGCGGCATAGGTAAACACCTAAACTGCTGCCTCGCACAACAATTTCAAAACTACAACTAAAAGACAGAACGGACACCATCCAGAACCACAGGAAAGCTGGCTGAGTGAAAATTCTACAACTAGAAGGAAGGAGAAAAGCTCACAGAGAATTGGAGGTACGGCAAAGGGGCTTTGTGCGCGCAGAGAGGAAGGGCGGCTGAGAGCCTGGCTGACTTTCTCTGGTGGAAGGGGGAAGGAAGCCTCCGACCGCACTGAACCCCAATTCTGACTGCACTGAACCCCAGTTCCGGGAGAACCCCTGGGGACGCATGCTCTTACTGGGGGAGTCTGGACTCTCGGGCGGAGACTCGGGAGCAGGGGAAGGCGGAGGAGCTGGGAAAGGCAGAAGTCTGAAGGCGCGCGCGGGCCAGTGCGCACAAAGGCTGCAGAGGTTGCCACAGGCTTTCCCTAGTGGGAGGGAGTCAGAAGATCCTGATGGCACTGAGCCCCAGTTCTGACTGCAGTGAACCCCAGTTCCAGGCGAGCCCCTGGGGACCCACGCTCTTGTGGGGGGAGTCTGGACTCTCGGGCGGAGACTCGGGAGCCGGGGAAGGCGGAGGACTGAAAGCGCACATGCGCACAAGGGCAAGGCTGACAGGAAGCCAAGACTGAGACTCCACCCCATCCAAGCTGAGCACAGAGGCTATTGCAATTTGGCAAGTCTAATCCTATAAGGCTGTCTCCAGCACCGAACTTCTCCCAGCATAGACATAGCTGATCCTTACAGCCAACTGGCCTGGAGGTCAATTCTTCCCAGTGATACCAACAACAATAAAGACTTAATTACAACAAGGCTGTACACACAGTCCACAAAGGGGTGCACCAAGAGTGTCCACCTCAGGTTAAGTGGGGAGGCAGACCCACTGGGCCATATTGGAAACCTAGCACAAATATCTACCTTACCAATTCAGGGAAGGAGTGAAAATGAGGCGTCAAAGAATCAGATCACAAACGAAAGAAATGGAGGAAAACAAACGACTGGATATAGAATTCAAAACCACAGTTATAAGGCTTTTTAAGAATATCCTAGAAAAGGCCGATAAATATAACGAGACCCTCGAAGATATGAAAAAGGACCAACTAGAAATTAAACATACACTGACTGAAATAAAAAATATTATACAGAGACCCAAAAACAGAATAGAGGAACACAAGAATCAAGTCAAAGAATTGAAATACAAAGAAGCAAAAAACACTCAACCGAAAAAGCAAAAAGCAAAAAAAAAAAAATCCAAAAAGTTGAAGATAATGTAAGAAGACTCTGGGACAACTTCAAGCATACCAACATCAGAATTATGGGGGTGCCAGAAGAAGAGAGAGAGCAAGATACTGAAAACCTATTTGAAGAAATAATGACCGAAAACTTCCCCCACCTGGTGAAAGAAATAGACTTACAAGTCCAGGAAGCCCACAGAACCCCAAACAAAAGGAATCCAAAGAGGACCACACCAAGACACATCATAATTAAAATGCCAAGAGCAAAAGACAAAGAGAGAATATTAAAAGCAGCAAGAGAAAAACAGTTAATTACCTACAAGGGAGCACCCATACGACTGTCAGCTGACTTCTCAACAGAAACTATGCAGGCCAGACGGGAGTGGCAAGAAATTTTCAATGTGATGAATAGCAAGAACCTACAACCAAGATTACTCTACCCAGCAAAGCTATCATTCAGAATTGAAGGGCAGATAAAGAGCTTCACAGATAAGAAAAAGCTGAAGGAGTTCATCACCACCAAACCAGTATTATATGAAATGCTGAAAGGTATTCTTAAAGAAGAGGAAGAAGAAAAAAGTAAAGAGAAAAATTATGAACAACAAATACATATCTATCAACAAGCGAACCTAAAAATCAGGTGAATTAAAAACCTGAGGAACAGAATAATCTGGTGAATATAATAGAATCAGGGGCATAGAAAGGGAGTGGACTGATAATTCTCAGGGGGAAAGGGGTATGGGGGGTTCATGAAGAGAATGGACAAAAATCATACACCTATGGATGAGGACAGTGGGGGGGAGGTAAGGGCAGAAGGTGGGGTGGGAAATGGGTGGAGGGGAGCTATGGGGGGAAAAAGGAGAAATAATTGTAATAATCTGAATAAAGATTAATTTAAAAAAAAAGAACTAGGTATCATATCGGGCATTTTTACTTTGAAAAACATTTTTATACTTTATTAAAATTTGTTGAATCCCAGGTTAAGCTTTTTGAATATTTATTATCATTGTCATTGCCAATGACAACAGAGCATCTGTTCTAAAGAAATCCCAGTGTCCTGACAATTATCCAACTAATTAAGTCAACATGTCTCATTCTGTTTTGACTTCTGAGGAATGAAGTTGATAATAGTGAGACCTTGTGGGTATAACAAGAAAATTTTTCTATGCTTCTCAACAGGCATTGCCTTTCTGACCTCAGTACCATGGGTAGATATCTTAAAAACACACACAACAACAACAACAACAACAACAACAATCTCTTTGGGTTTCTTTCACACTGGCTAAGTGTTTGGTATTTGTTTGTGCTACCAGAAAAGTATTGTTGTGTTCCTAGTTTTAGTGAGACAAATCATTATGTAATAACAAGTATTCATTTACTAAGTGTAATCCATTCACAATTAAAAATAACAAAAGATCCATTTTTAGAACAAGTCCAATTTGGTATAATGTGAAAATAGAGGAAACAAACCATCTTAGCTTAAAATCTTTTTTCTTTTTTACATAAAGATATCATATAGGATTTTAGGGGTCAGGACTAAATAAATGAACAACCTTTCAAATGATATTGCCCCAGATGTTAAATTGCCTACAATTCACTTTGTTAATAACAATGATTCCTATTCTATTAAGAAAGAGAGTAAGAAAAACTGTACATGTAACTTACACATTGTTTGGTATTTTTTCCCTGCTCTTTCATTATCAGAACTTCCTTATCTTTACTTCATCTATAGTAGGACCACGAAGAGTAATTCAATATTTGAAGTCTTACCAGGAGTGCGACCTTCAGATTTTTGGGGCCCCCTTCCTTCTTTATCTTTAGAAGTTAGTGGTTGTTTGCTGTGTACAAAAAAAAGGTGTTAAATAATATTACTCTTTAATATGAATATAAAAATATTTTCCAAATGTATTAACTTCTTAGAATATTTCAGGTAATGTCAGAACTATTATTAAAATTTAATTATCCCATACACTTTATATTTGTAAGTTATATAACTGTCTTATGAAGTATGTAATTAAAAAATAAGATATCACAGTCATGATTTGAGGAAAATATAGTTCAGTGAATTAATTAGAGTCAGCTTAACATGATGGCAAATACCACACATTCTAGTTCTATAACCAACAGCTCTTTTTTTTCAAACAAGTCACATTTTTGGCTCAAGGTCCTCCTCTACAAAATATGCATCTTACTACCTTAATTTAGAAGGTTGGTAGGAAGATTAAATGGATACTAGAGCAAGAAACATATGCTCAGAAAATGGTAAAGAAAAGAAAAAATTGAGTCATGAACTTTATTTGTTGAAACTATTTTTGAACCCCAAATAAATCCCAATGTGAACTTTTCATGGTTTCTAACATCCAAATGTTGAAGTTTTCAGAAAATGTTAGGAACTTTGGTTATTACCTGTATTTATGTTGTGGTTTGTAATTCAGGGCATCTCAGCTACTCTGTAGCTGGCAACTAAATGCATGTACAAATAGATTACAGAGTTCACTTCACGCTGAGCATATTATATTAGGTTATTTAATATAAAATATGAAGTCAGATAACACCATGCTCCCTTCTTTATGTAGCCAATCATACAAACCACAGAAAACTAATAAAGATCGGGACCTGGCCCGGGCTAGACTATCCCTTCTCTACCTACTCAAACTGTGACCCAACAGAGCTTTATGAGAATGATGCTTAATCTCCCTGTCCACCCCAATTGACTTGGAAGATACAATCCTACTGGTCACCCATGGATACTGATGAGTTATGCATGGTGCTTTAGCAATTATAAGGACCAATAACCTACTTGTGATTTAGAGATTTCTGTTGACTGACTTCCATGTGAGGTAAACTTAAATATTTTAAAACCTGGGGTAAATTCCAGTCACCTGTGAAAGTTTCATTGTTATACCAAAGAGATCCCTTGAGGGTCCAATCTAAATTATGGAACCTCAGGCAACCTGGTGCTTACTACACTTGGTAAGGAGATATGTGACCTTCCAGTACCTAAACAAAGATGCTTCATAGGATATAAAGTGAACTTGGAGTATAGATATGGTAAAATAAATATGATAAGAGAGAAAAGAATATCTGGTCTTTTGCTGCAGCATTATTTGAATCTCTCTGGCAGTGTAGAATTGTTCTAAGTAACACCTGCCAAAAAAAAAAAAAAAAACACAAACAAACAAACATTAAGCTCAAAGGATTTCTCATTCTAAAAGGTTTAGGCTAAGACGTGAGCTCCATATAAGCTTTCCAGTGTGTGAGGGAGTCTGTGAGTGGCTAGAGCTAGGAGGCCCAGCTGCCAGAATATGGTGCTGGTAATTGGAATAGTGGCTAAGCCAACAAGCATATGTATGTAAAGTAAAAACAGGTGTGACCCTGAAGTCCAAGTGTGAGTCAATATGAAGACTCAGGAATCTGGATCAGCAAGGCCAACCTGGGAGTAAAGAACAATTGTGACTATAGGAAGGGTTTAGATAGCAACTCAGCAGCAATAGAATCAATGGATTCAACAGAATATTTAGAATGTACTTTTTGACATCTTCATCTTTTTTATGAAAGAAGATTGTCTCCCTTAGCCTTAGGGAATCCTTTATGTTCCTGAAAAATTAAGGCTGAGGGTATACGAGATAGCCCCCAGAAACTACAGGTTTTTCGGCTACATTGAACACTTCAAGATCCTGAATAAATAGTTAGAAAAATCAGAGCTGAAATTTATTTGTAACCGCATGCATAGAAGTTTTACTTGGAATGTAATGGTAAAAACCTTAAAAATTCTGAGATAAAGAATATGGCTCATTGTTTCTTCAAACTAGGTGAGCCTTTGCTTGGTTTGGGCTAATTGTCTATTCTAACTGACTGGCATTCCCAAAGTGCCAGAATCAAACTATGAAATCTCACCTGGTATATAAAAAGGAACAATGAAATGATTTTAAGCCTCATTTTAATGATAACTAGCATTTAAAACAAACACAAACTAAAACCATTCAAAAAGCATATTCATCAGCAGTCCACCCACAGTTATCTTGAGAAAAGACATCAGTACCTTGCTGAAAAAGTAGCCAGACTGTATTTGTGGACACATCACTTCCAGCAAGTATGAGGGCTGTATATATAATACAGAGATTGCTTCACCCTCAGCATCTTCTATTATGTTATTTAACTTGATATACTCCCCAAGTGATACCCTGCTTTTCTGTCTAGAATTGACCATTTATATGCTGAAGTGTTCATCTGTGTAAATTACCTCCAAGGCTAAAATGAATGGCAAAGAAGGGCAGCTCCTTCCCACTTAGGTACTGCTAACTTAAAGTCCTCTCACAGATAAGAGACCATGCTGAGGTCACTAATCGGAAGTATGTTAAACTCAGGTTGAGGTACTAGAGTGTTTTGATTAATTAATTGCTAGGCTTACTGAAATCCTGAAATTTCACCTGCCTTTCATTCTGTCTATAGAAAAATGGAGAACACCCGAGAGAGCAGAAGTGGAAAAAAATAACACAATGAAAGAAACACCAAAAAGAAACAAAAACAACAAAAAGTAGAGAAGAAAGTAAGACAATCAAGAAAAATCATAGAAAAGGGAAAATTGACTGTAGGAAAAAAGACAAAACTTCATACAACTTGGCAAAAATACCAGCCTGGAGGGAAAAACAGACTGAGAAATCAGCCAATAGAGAAATCTATTAAAAATATACTCAAAATAGATGCTGAATTTAATTAACATAACATAAACTATACATAGATATACTTTTCTTACAGATAAGCACTGCTTTTCAGGAAGATTTCATATCATTTAAGCTAAAAGCACTTGCCTGATTAAGACAAGCTGTGGTGAAACCTTTTGTTCTTTGGTCATAGCTAACTGAGTTGTGCCCTAAAAGCTTTTGTGGTAAAACAAGGTCCTATTTACCAATACAATAGTCAAGAATAGTAAGATAAATGGTAGAACTAACTATACCTCTTAGAAAACTCTAATTAGATTTAACACCGAGTCAGCTTTGATTTTCTGAGGTGATTGGATTCGCAACTATATCTAGTTGCCTGAGCTACACAGGAACTTATCAGTGTATGTTGAGGGAGAACAGAATAATTTGGGAGCCAGGCTGGTTGACAGGCAAATCATCAGTCAGTCCCTTCCTAACAATGGAATTATGGGTCAATTCATCCACCTCCCTGAACCACAGTTGCCTCATTAATAAAAAAGTAGGCTACATTAGCACACCTACTTTTCAAAACTATTTTGATGACTATATAACACAGGTTAACCACATATTATAGGGTCTAGCCCACAGTAGAGTACTCTAGAAATGTTAGTTTATTTTTTCAGCATTCCCGTAGTTACCATAACATTTTTAGAAATCCATAAAGTCCTACCTGCTTAAAGAGTTGTCTGAAGAGACATCAATCACTATTTAAAAAAAATACATTTTAAAACAATAAGAATACAGGGTTTCAAAAGTGCTGGTTTAATGTATTATTAGAAGGTATAACTTTATCTGAAGACTGTATTAGAGCAAACAATAATCCTATTATTGGTAGGCCATTAATACATTAGGAACATTTACTTTCTCTTTTTAAACATATATAATGCAAAAAAAAAGAATGGGGTCTATCAAAATTTATAATTAACTGTGCACTGCTATGTGCAATGAACGTAATCCTAACCAATCCCCATCAGACTGACAGAAAATTCTGTTGTTAGTGGAAGCAGAATCATAGACTAACCATGTCAAACTTAAATAACATGAGTTTTCTGGCCTCCTCCCATCAGCAGCAGTTAGAAGACAGTATACTTATTCTGCTGTAACACGATACAAATTGTCTAGCTCTTCAGTGAAGACTAGATAATTTAAGATGAAATACTCTAGACACTACACTTTGCAGCACAGCTACAAATAGAAAACAGACTCGTTTTGGCCCCATTTCATATTGCAAGATGAGTAGAAAAACTTTGTGATTCTAGTTGTATGAAGTAGAACGCCTTGAGCTGTCTCCTTGCATTACTAGAGTGTACCTCTTCCCACCTCATAGAGCAGGGTGGTCCACACAGTTAGTGCTCTGCGCTAGTGCATAGATCACTTTTCTCAACCCTCTCCCTTAGCTGGCAAATGCCTATAGAAATCCTTCTCTTTAAGCTGGTATGGGACATGTCATCAGATCCTATGTTGATCATCAACAACAACAACAACAACAAATAACTAAGATAAAAAATATCTTGGATAACTACACCCATTTACCTTTGAATTTTCATTTGTTAAACATTCAAAAAGGTACCCACTGTATGAATCCAACTATACAATATTCAGGAAAAGGCAAATCTATGGAGACTAAGAAAGGTCATTGTTTTCCAGGGATTAGGGAAAAGGGTGGGATGAATGAGCAAAGCACAGAGGATTTTTAGGATAGTGAAGTGATTCTGTATGATACTGTAAGGGTGGGTATGTGCCATCATACATTTTCAGTGCACACACATCCATTGTTATAAATGCACCTCTCTGGTGCAGGATGTAAAAAATGAGCAAGGCTGTGTGTTTGGGGTTGTGTGGTTTATGGGCACACACTGTACTTTCTGTTCAGTCTGACTGTGCACCTAAAACGGCTCTAAAAAATAAGTCTTAGTAATTTTTCTTCAAAATAATGTCTCACGGAATCTTCTATTAACATATATCAACATATTAATGCTGTTTTCAAGACACAGTCACCTTAAAAATTAAGATAAAGATCCAAGTATCAGAAAATGGGAATTATCCTCACAATGTAGTGAAGCATATGGAAAGTCATAAATAAAGCAAATAGTGTTAAATGTATACTAGGGCAAGGAAATAACTAATAAATATTATTGAATAACTTGCTTTGTAATTATAAACAGGAATTTAGTGAAATATAAAATATGAATCATCCATATTAAAGGACACTTTTTATTCTATAAAATCAGAAGTCATTATACTGATTTTATGTAAAAATTATCTTGAAACAACTATACTAATAATAGAGGAATATGCAAATTGTCTGGGATGCCGTAACAGTAACTGCAAACAGCAGGCTGAGGCCAGTAGGAGGTTTAGTGAGGGATGACTAAACCACTGAACAGCAGGCTGCATGGGCCAACTAGGCCAGCAGTGGGGCGATTCAGGGGTGGTCAGACAGGCAGGCAGGTAAGCAGTTAGGAGCCAGGGGTCTTGGATTGTGAGAGGGATGTCCAACTGCCGGTTTAGGTCCAATCTGAGGGTTTCCAGATTGGAGAGGATGCAAATTGAGCTGAGGGGAGACCCCCCATGCATGAATTTTGTGTACCAAGCCTCTAGTTAATTGGATGAAAAGGAAAGCTGATCATTGCCTAATATTGCCCTAGTAATTTATATACAAATACCTGTGAAATGCTCACCAAGAATAACAAAAGTGGCCAGCATTGCAAGCAATTATAGATGATGCAACTGAAACCAGTACCATGTTATCCTATCTAATAAAGAGGGAATATGCAAATTTACTGTCACACTGTCACAAAGATGGCAGCACCCATAGCCACAAGATGGTAGTGCCCAGTACCCTCAGCACTGCCAGAGTCCCCCAGTCCTTTCAGCCTCAGCGGAGTGGGGGTGGCAAGTGCATGTTGTGGCCAGACCCACCCTCAGCCTCCCAGCCACCCAGTGCCAGCCCGAGGCACAGGCAAGCATTGGATGGCAGATGCCCAGCCGACACCTGAGGCGCAGGCAAGCCTCAGATGTCAGCTGCCCAGCTGCCCAGGGCGGGCCCGAAGTGCAGGCAAGCCTCGGATGGCGGCTGCTCAGCTACCCAGGGCTACCCGGGGTTCAGGTAACCAGGGCCAGCTGAGGCTTGTGCTGCTGGCAGTTGCAGCACCAGAGGTGTGATGGGGTCATTGCCTTCCCCTGATCACTGGGTCATCTCCCACCCCTGAGCGCTCCGGGACTGTAAGAGGCGGGAGGCTGTGTTGAGGGACAATCCCCCCTCCATTGCATGAATTTTCATGCACCAGGCCTCTAGAGTTATCATATTACTTGTTTTAAAAACAAAATTTTAGGCTAAAGCCAATACCTGCTGTGCAGAAAATTTCCATTCAGCCTGCCTAAGACTGCAATCCTTAGGAAGTCCTGCTTAAATGGCTATACTTCAGTTGGATTCTGAAAACCTGAATCTGGGGAGGGTTTCCACCTTTCCCTAACTGAGAACAGAGGCTCCCTGTGCCTAAACACAATGTACAACCGGTCGGGTTCACACTGTACACCTGCTTTCCTTCTGGGAATCTAGAACTTTGGTACATGCTATGGGGAAGATGCCTATGTGACTAGCGTGCCATAAAAACCTTGGCACTGAGTCTAACAAGACTGGTAGATGACATATTTCATGTGTGTTGTCAGAATTTGACACTGGAATAACTAACACATCCTCGTAACTCCACAGGGTGAGGACACTTGGAAGTTTGTACCAGATGTGTGCCACACTTCGTCACATGCACCTTTTGTCTTTTGCTGATTTTGCTTTAAACCTTTAACTGTAATAAAACTCATATATGACCACACCTATATGATGAGTCCTGTAAATTTTTCCAGTGAATAAACAAACCTAGAGGTATGTTTAAAAACATCTCACAAAATTTCATTATGTGAAAATATTATTTGGATTGATGTATTATACATGATCACAATACAGAAGTTGATTTCACTGAATACCTGTGCTTGATTTTGTTTCGGTCCGTGCTTGTTTTTGAGTTTTCTGTAGATCTATAACAATTGGAATAAAGACATGAAAGGGATAAATGAATCAATGATGTCAGAAAGTTATGTGAAACTTGCAACATTCCTATTTAGTCAGAATAAGAAATACAGAATCCTAATGCTTGACACTATGTTCTATAGCATCAAAGTTCCTGTAAAGGAAAGGAAGACATCTCACTGACAAATTTCTCCAACTGAACAGGGTTTAATTCCCTTTTACAATAGTTATGAACCAATCAACTAACTGGGATAACTGCAAAAAACAATAATTATCATCTATATGTATAAAAGCCCAGGGACCATTACAGCCTAACAACCGGAACAACCAAAATGACTGGTGGCTATGACTCACACTGCAGCAGCCAACCAGCCTGATCCGGGCTGTGAATGGCTTCTCCTCACAGTGGGCCTGGCACCCTATCAGCCCCCAATACACGGATCAGGAGCTTGGCTGGCCACCAACCACCTGCAACCCCTCCCCCAGGCCAGTTCCCATCGCTATAGGCCCCCAACACCCCTAAATCACTGCCTGGATCCCTGGTGCATGTACATTTAGTGCAAGCATAAGAAAATAATTATCACTCCTTTCTGACCCTGTCCCAAGTATCCAGAGGGCTCTGCTAATATTGCAGCCAAGGTGTGGAATTCTCCCTCCACGGCCCGCAGCCCCAGGAGAATTTCCAAGTTAGCCAAAAAGGCGACCTAATCATTAACGGGATGGTAGCTCTTTGTTGAGGAATGTAAAGAGGCTGTGTGGGGATTTTGTGAAATTGCAGTGCCTTGCAGATTAGGTGAGCTTTCAATCTCTCTTTAAAAGGGGCGGAAAGAGGACCTGCAGGCTGCCAGGAGCAACAGCGAAGGGTAGGCACATTCAAAAACAGAAAAACTTTTAAACAGACAGACATGATGATCATATGGGGAAACTCAGAGTAGAGCCCCAGAGAGAAAGCAAAAATCATTAAAGGGCCATCATCCATCTTGATATATGTTTGCCAACAACAGATAAACAACTCCATCTCATGGCACGTGAAATGCAAAACCGTACTGTTGTGGGTTTTCTCTTGGCCATCCCTAACGTATAATTCGATCCAGCCGGAGGAAAGCTATAGCTTCCAATATTAGACTCCCTGACTGGCCCCACCCCTGATCAACCCCCATCGGGGCAAGCTGGAAGGACCCCACCAATGCATGAATAAATGCTCCCGGCCTCTAGTATATAACAAAAGAGTTCTAATGATTGCAGAGTTGTTGTTTTTTATTATTATTACTAATCATTTTAAATTGTTTTATTAAACTAATATCATGGCTCACCTATTAAAGGCAGTTGTTGAAAGGACAAGTAAAAAGTGAAAGAAATTGTATCCAAAATGTAGGCATATCCATAGATATACCATCCAATTAAACATGTATGGAAAAATACTGGTCTTTCTGGATGAAATGTTGCTCTTTTCTGCTGATCAGTTAAAGTCCTAGTCTTCATGTCCAATCCAAATGCCAGTGCAGGCCCTCACTGGTTTTGCTCAGTGGATAGAGCCTTGGCCCACAGACTGAAGTGTCCCAGGTGTGATTCTGGTCAAGGGCAAGTACCTTGGTTTCAGGTTCCCTGACCCTGGTCCGGGTGCATGGAGGAGGCAACCGATTGACGTGTCCCTCTCACATTGATGTTTCTCTCAGTCTCTCCCTCTCCCTTCCACTCTCTCTAAAAATCAGTGGAAAATACCTCCGTGTGAGGATTAAAAACAACAACTGAAAAAATGCCAGTGCATGACCTGGAAACCTATGAATCACCTTAGATTTCTCTCTTCCCACTAACTATTTACGTGCAATCATCACAAAACCTACCACCTCTGCTCTATTTTGCTACTGTCAACTGCCCTAATCAAACACAGGCTCTTAGCAGATGGCTCTCACAGCGGGGAAAATACTACCAACTATTATTGTTCTTTCTTAAATTAATAAGGTTTTTTAAAGCAAAACAAATGAGAAAGACATAAACGTAGAAAAATACCAACATTTAAAATGGGATAAATTGAGCTTCCTGACTCATTTCAGCGTGGATGCATGAAAACTTCATAGTAGACTTACGCTGGTCCAGAGGCAAAATATTTTTTGGTCCCCCATCTCTTTATGCGGTTTCCTTCCATCTATCCTCTACATGAGGGGTCAGCAAAATAAGACCCACAGACCAAATGCAAGCTGCCATCTGGTTTTGCAAATAGTCTCACTGGAACACAGTCATGCATATTCACTTATACATTCTCTAGGACTGCTCTCACATGTCCATGGCAGACTTGAGTAGACATGACATGGACTAATATACCCACAGGCCAGGCTAGTATTGCTAAGTGGATTAAGAGTTGCCCCATAGACCTAAACCCTCACCCCGTCTGAGGGAGGTCTCCTGCCCCCATGGCTGCTCTGCTTCCCACGCCCAGCTCAGATCGGGACACAGGTAACAGACAGTGACTTGGCCCAGCTCAGATCGGGACACAGGTAACAGACAGTGACTTGGCCGACAGCAGCTGCCCTATATCTAAATCCAGCCTAGCACCAGGAATGCTCAGGGCCTACTCAAGAATTCAAATAATCCTTTCCACTAATATTTACAGGGTAAACTAAGATTGTTGGTAGAGTTTTAAATTTGACAGTAAAATAATAATCAAGTTTTCAGATTAATTTAAATAGGCTAATAGAAATAAGTGAATATTCAAGAAAATTTAATTGTACTGGAAAAAAGCTGTTCCTAAAGTGGTAACTAAAATTTCTATTGGTAGTTCATCTCATGGTAAAATTCCTAAACATGCAATGAAACTAAAGCAGTCATATTTTTGTGCAAAACATTTAAAGTTATCAAGACTGCAATATAAAATTAACAAAAGCCTCCATTAATCAAAAAAGGGGGGATAGTAGGGTAATATCATGTAAGGAAAAATATCCTATAAGTAAATTACATCTAGAAAACCTTTACTTTACCAAATTAATTTTCATTTGTAATGCTAACATCAAGCGACCCATGGAAAACACACATGGTGTCTAAATAAGACAAAGGAAAATCGTTTGGGCAAAAATAAAAGGATCCCAAATCAATTATATAGAAAAGTTTCCTTTATAACTTTTGGTCGAGAATATGTTTGTATATTTTCAGAAAACAACTCCAAGATCATGTGGATTCCTGCAACAGAGAGGAATTGACAGGTTTGCTCCAACCACGAAGACAAGAGGAGAAACAGGCCAGAGATGGAAGACGCTGACGACGCCTTGCCATGCTAGCAGTCAGCAGCTGTGCGACACAGCAGGTTTCCTAGGACCAAACCAGAGAGGGTCGGACCTGCATTGCCACCATGTGCCCACCATCCAGATATCATTGCTGACATGTACACTTAAGGAAATGTTTGACGTTGAAACGGAGACTCAGAACAGTTAGACATTGAAATTGGGACTCAAATATTTTTTGTTATTATACATTTATTTCTAGTCTGCAGAGGCAAGATTTTTTAAAGGGAAGAAATGGGGGAAAAAGAGATACAGAGGCAAAGAAGCATTGAACAGACTGTCAAACTACAGCGGGAAGGCAGAGGAGGTTGGGGGCGCGGGTTAAGAGATCAACCGAAGGACTTGTATGCATGCGTATAAGCATAACCAATGGCTAAAAGACACTTGGGGGGGCAGGTAAAGGCATGTACAGGGGGGAATGGGAGGCCGGGGAAAGTCAATGGGGGAAGGGGAAAGGAGACATATGTACTACTATTTGGAATACTTCAAACAATTAAAAAAATAAATAATAATAAAATAAAAATAAAAAATAAAATAAAATAAAAAAAAGAGTTGCCCCATGAACCTGGTTCAGTTCCCAGTCAGGACACATGCCCTAGTTGCAGTCTCAACACCAGCAGTTGCATGCAGGAGGCAGCCGATGCATGTGATGGTTCTCTCTCATTGATGTTTCTATCTCTCACTTTCCCTTCCTCTCTCTCTAAAAATAATTAAAAACATGTTTTAAAAAATTAAAGGAAACAAATAGCTCAACATCACTAATCAGGGAAATGCAAATTAAAGCCATAGAGATGTACCACCTCACTCCTCTCAGAATGGCTGTGCTCAAAATATAAACAGCAAGTGTTTTTGAGAACATGGAGAAGAGACAAAGCCTCACACACTGTTCATGTGAATATAAATTGGTCCAATAATTGTGGAAAACAGCATGGAGATTCCTCAAGAAATTAGAAATAGAACTGCCATTCCTCATCTGGGTATTTACCCAACAGATGTATATATAAACATGAATTTTGAAAAAAAATATGTGAGCACCCTATGTTCACTGCAGCATTATTCATAATAGCCAGGTTATGGAAGCAACCTAGGATTCTTTCCATACATAAATGAATAAAGATGTGTTATGTATATGTGATATATATATATATATATATATATATATATATATATATATATTACTATATTACTCAGGCATAAGAAAGAATGGAATTTTGCCATTTGCAGCAACATGGATGGGAAGCGAGGGTGTTAGGCTAACTTAAATGAGAATGAGAAAATCAAATGTCATATGATCTCACTTACATGTGCAATTTAAAACAATAAAACAAACAAAACAGAAACAGACTCCATAGCCACAGAGAACATACTGATGGGTTCACAGAGGACAGTGACTTGAGGACAGTGAGAAAATAGAAGGATATGAATAAGAAGTGCAAACTTCCATACAATGGAGTCAAAACAGTCTCTTTAATAAATGATGCAGGGGAATTTAGTCAGATAAATGCCAAAAAATGAAACTTGATCACCAACTTACACCATACACAAAAACAATCTCAAAATGGCTAAAGGACTTAAATGAAAGATGGGAAACCATAAAAGTCCTACAAGACTCCATAGGCAGCAAAATAGCAGACATATGTCATAGCAATATCTTTGCAGACACAGGTCTGAAGGCAATGGAAACTAAGGATAAAATAAACAAATGGGATTAAATCAAAATAAAAAGCTCTGCACAGCAAAAGAAACCATCAATAAAACAACAAGAATGCCTACTGCTTGGGAGAACATATTTGCCAATGATATTTCTGATAAGGATTTAATCTCTAAAATTTAGAGAGAACTCATGCTATTTAAGAAAAGGAAGATAAAAAATCCAATCAAAAAATGGACAAAGGATCTAGATAGACACTTTTTGAAAGAGGACATACAGAAGGCCCAGAGACATATGAAAACATGCTCAAAGTCACTAATCATCTGAGATATGCAAATCAAAACAACAATGAGATACCATCTCACACCTGTCAGAATGGCTATCATCAACAAATCAACAAATGACAAGTGCTGGTGAGGATGTGGAAAAAAGAAACCCTCATGCACCGCTGGTGGGAATGCAGACTGGTGCAGCCACTGTGATAGACAGCATGGACTTTCCTCAAAAAGTTAAAAATGGAGCTACCATTTGACCCACTTCTAGGACTATATCCCAAGAAACCAAAAACACCAATCAGAAAGGATATATGCACCCCTATGTTCACAGCAGCACAACATAGTTATCATAGCTATGATTTGGAAACACCTAAGTGCCCATCAGCAGATGAGTGGATTAAAAAACTGTGGTACATCTACACAATGGAATACTATGCCGCTATATTAAAAAAAAAAAAAGGAACTTTTATCATTTTCAACAGCATGGTTGGAACTGGAGACCATTATGCTAAGTGAAATAAGCCAGTTGGAGAAAGATAAATATCACATGCTCTCAGTCATATGTGGGATATAATGATCAACATAATGTGATGAACAAGAATAGATCCAGAGACAAATGGTGGGAGGGGTGGGGGATTAGAGAGCCACCAAAGGACTTGTATGCATGCATATTAGCATAACCAATGGACACAGACACTGGGGCAGTGGGGACTTGCCTGGGGTGGGAATGGCTTGGGGGCGGTCAACTGAAGAAAAAGGAGACTTATGTAAAACTTTAGACAATAAAGAACAAGAAGTGCAAACTTCCAGTTATAAAATACATGAGCGACATGGATCTAGTGTATAAAACCGGGAATGGACCAATGTAGTAATAACTTTGCAAGGGGATAGATGGTTACTAGGCTTCTCAGTGTGACACATCATAAGGAATGTAGATGTCA
This sequence comes from Plecotus auritus, assembly GCF_963455305.1. Classification (NCBI taxonomy): domain Eukaryota; kingdom Metazoa; phylum Chordata; class Mammalia; order Chiroptera; family Vespertilionidae; genus Plecotus; species Plecotus auritus. The sequence continues at coordinate 16,597,159 of NC_137781.1, read as the reverse complement.
CATTATTATTTTGCAAACCAGAACATAATATATTGTGTGTCAACTACATTTTAACAAACATTTTATGAAATAAAAGAGATCTATTCCTTTGTGTAGTACTAGAGCCTTTCATGAGCCTGCTGCTAGGCACTCACCCATTCCCAACTCTCCCCATAGCACACATTTGGCACCTTGGAAACTGTACTGCTCACAAATCCCACCAAGTTCACTTGTACATCCCAGCCCTTGCACTGCTGTTCATTCTGCCAAATGTGTAATCTCAATACATGTTCTTCCTGCCAAACATCACTGTCTGTCTCTTTACCTGGTGAACTTCTTCATACTCTGCATGCTTACTTTAAATATCACACACATTTAAAAAATTAATAGATTGATTAGAAAGTGAGTATGGGGAAGGGAGACACACAGAGAGAAAACATTGCTTTCTTTGGTCCACATATTTATGCACTCACTGGGTTATTCTGCTTTGTGCCCTGACCAGGCATCAAAACCACAACCTAGGCATGTCCAGGACAAAGCTTTAAGCAAATGAGAAACCCAGCCAAAGCCTCACCCACGTTTTAAAAACTCTAATTCTCATCATGAATTTAAAGTGGTTGGCACATACTATGACCCAATAAATAACTATATTTGTAAGCACCTAGTGCGGTATGGCACCTAATAAACACTGAATAAAGTATAGTAAATAATGTCATGGCAATGATAATAACAAGCTCTTGGAGACAGAGACAATATTTGAATTCTGCAACATCACAGTAACAAGTACCTAAAAGACACCTGAGAGTTAAATGGTAGATCATTAAGCCAAAAGATGAATAACTGAATTTTGATATTTTCTGTGAAAATTATGATTAAAAAAAAAAACGAGAGAAATAAACCTGGGAAAGCTCTTCCATATTATGCATACCTTCAAGGTCAAAACACTATTTCATCTTTGTGTTTCCTATCACTTTCAAAACCAACCTACACAAGTCCTCTGGTAAAGTCTACTAAGTCCAAGGTGTCTTCACACAATTTAGGCTGCACAATGAACTAGGTCACATATCTGGCATTTTTGTTATTGAGTAACATTTTTGTACGTTTATTGTAATTTGTTGAGTCCCAGGTTGGGTTATTTGAATATTTATTCTGATTTATTTTTTACCAATGGCAACAGAGCATCTTGTTCTAAATAAATTCCAGTGTCCTGATAACTATCAAATTAATGAGGTCAACGTATCTCCTTCTGTTTGACTTGTGAGGATTGAAGTTGATATAATGAGACCTTGTTTGTATAATGTGAAAAATACGCTGTGCTTCTCAACAGGCATTGTTTTTCTGACTTCTGTCCGATGGGTAGATATCTTTAAAACACAATCTCACTGAGATTCCTGCACACTGGCTAAGTGGTGTAGCTCTTATTGTTTGCTATTTGCTTGTGCTATCTGGAAAGTATTGTTGAGTTCCTATTTTTAGTTTTCGTTTTTAGTGAGACAAATCTCCATGTAATAACAAGTACTTATGAAATATAATCCATTCACAGTGAAAATTAAATAAAAGATCCATTTTTAGAACAAATCCAATTTGGTATAATGTGAACATAGAAGAACATAAACCATCCTAACATACTTTTTTTTACACAAGATATCTTATGGGATTTTAGGGATCAGGACTCACTAAATGAATTTCCTTTCAAATGATATTGCCCCAGATTTTAACTTTGTTATTAATACTGAGTACTGTGCTATTAAGAAAGAGATTAAGAAAAACTATACATGCAACTTGCACATTGTTTGGTATTTTTTCACTGCTCTTCATTATCAAACTTTCTTACTCTTACTTCATCTATGTTAGGAGCACCAAGAGGAATTCACTATCAGAAGTCTTACCAGGAGTGCTACTTTCAGATTTTTGAGGTCTCCTTTCTTCTTTACATTTAAAAGTTATCTGTTCCATGCTGCGGAGAAAAATGGTGATAAATAACATTACTCTCTTAATATTAATATAAAAATATTTTCCAAATATAGTAAATTCGTAGGATATTTCAGATAATATCAGAGCTAATATTACAATGTTAATGATACCATATACTTTAAATTTGTAAGTTCCACAACTGTTTTATGAAGTACAAAATAAAAATATGTACATATAACTTTCATGTTGAGAGCAGTATAATTCAGTGAATTAACTAGAGTTAGCTTGACATAATCACAAGTTTATAGAACTCAGACACCCTAGTTGTATAACCAACAGCTATTTGTTATCAAACAAGTCACATATCTTTGGCTCAGTTCACCTCTACAAAATAAGAAACTTACTGCCTTATTTTAGAAGTTTGTTAGGAGGATTAAGAGAGATGATACAGCAAAAAGATATGCTCAGAAAGCTATAAACCAATGAAAAAATCTAGTCCTGACATTTATTTCTTGAAATTATTTTGGATTCCCAAATAAATACCAATGTGGATTTTTCATAGTTTCTCATATTCAAATGTTGCAGTTTTCTGAAAATGTTATGAATTTTAGTTATTACCTGAACTTATGTTGTGGTTTGTATTTCAGGGTAACTCAGCTATTATGTAAGTGGCAACTAAATTTATATACAAATAGATTGCCTCCTGAAGTCAGATAATACAATGCTCCCTTCTTTATGAAGCAAATCATACAAACCACAGAAAACTAACAGAAGCCAGGACCAGGACTGGACTACTACTATTCCTTCTCTAACTCCTCAGACTCTGAACCAGCACAACTTTATGAACATGATGCTTAATCTCCATGTCCACCCCAAACTGGCTTGGAAGATAGAACCCTACTTGTCACACATGGATATGTATGAGTCATGGATGTGTCCTAAGAATTTTGAAGTCCCAATAACCTACTTTTGATTCAGAGCTTTCTGTTGACTGATTTCTATGTGAGGCATAAATTAAAATACTCTGAAACCTAAGGTAAATTGTAGTCACTTGAGAAACTTTCATTGTTATGGCAAAGAGAACACTTGAGGGGCCAACCTCAGTTATGGAACCTCAGGCAAGTTGGTGCCCACTGCTCTGGGAGAGTGATGTGGGACCTTCCACTACCTAAAGAAAGGTGCTCTACAGAATAGAAAGTGACCTTGGGGTGAAGATGTGGTAACGAAAGAGAAATGAATATCTGGTCCTTTCCTACAGCATTATTTGAATATCCCTGGCAGCTCAGAATGTTTCTAACTAACTAACACTTTCTTGCAGGAGAAAAACAAACAAACCAAGAACCTTAAAGGGTAACTAGTCTGAAAAGATCTGGGCTAAGAAGTAAGCTCCACATAAGCTTTCCAGTGTGTGTGTTGAGGGAAGGGGGGGGGGGGTGTTGCAGTTGGGTAGAACTAGGAGGCCAGCTTCCAGAATAGGATGCTATTAACTGGAATAGTGGCCAAGCATACAAAGCATATGTATATACACTGAGTGGCCAGATGATGATGATCTCAGAATGCATAATAATCTGGCCACTCAGTGTATATCCTATATAATTAAAGGCAAATATGCAAATTACTCCCTTGACCAGGAGTTTGGCCAGCAGGCATGCTGGCCAACCACCCATGTCCCCTTCCCCTGGCCTGGCTGGTCAGATCCCACCCATGCACGAATTCATGCGCCAGGCCTCTAATATATATATATATATATATATATATATATATATACACACACACACACACACACACACACACACTAATAGAAGAAAAAGATGCATTTGACCGTACCTTCATGATGCCCACCAGCCAATCAGGAGTGAGTATGCAAATCAACCCAACAAAGGTGGTGGGTTAATTTGCATAAGCAGGTGCTAGCGGCTGGGAGGATTCCAAAATGTGCCAGACACTCAGGGCCTCTGGGCAGCGTGGGAAGGCGGGGCCAGAGTGGAAAGAGGCAGCTCCAGGGCTGGAGCAGAAAGGCGGTGCCAGCAGCCATGGAAAGGAAGGCACATTCTTGCATGACTCAGGGAGCATTGGGCTTCTAGTGTGTATATATATACATATATATACACACACATACTGAGTGACCAGATTATTATGACCAACCAATCAGTACTTCGTTAGGCCACCTTTTGCCTTCAATACTGCGGCGATTCTTCTTGGCATTGACTCCATGAGATGTTGAGGGGTGATGCAAGGTATCTGACACCATGCCTGATGAATAGCACTGTCCAGTTCTGTGGGATCTGATGATTGTGGAATCAGCTGCCTGATTGCTCTTTCAATCTTGTCCCACAAATGCTCAATTGGATTGAGATCTGGTGATGGTGGGGGCCACCTAAGCAAGATGAAGTCTCCCTCATGTTCTTGAAACCACTCCTGCACAATATGAGCACCATGGCATGGCACATTGTCTTGTTGAAAGAAGCCATCTCCATTGGGATAGGCCATCAACATGATAGGATAATCTTGATCAGCAATGATACTTAGGTATGTTGTGCTATTCAGACGTTGTTCCACATGAATTAAAGGGCCCAAATCATGCCAGAAAACAAGTCCCAATCCATAACACTAGCTCCACCAGAAAAAAATCACTTCTACTATCATGGTAAACAACGTGCTTTCTTATTTATAATGGTCTGGCCCTCTAGCAACTTCAGCCTGAAATTATAGCTAATTGGCCTACAAACATCAGGTGGTCAGAATAACCTGGCCACTCAGTATAAGCTAAAAAAGAAATGTTGTAACTCTCAAGTACAAGTGTGAATCAACATGAAGACTCAGGAATCTGAATCGGCAAGGCCAACCAGAGAGCAAAGATCAATCATGACTATATGATGGGTTTCAATGTCAGGTCAGCAGCAATAGAATCAATGGAAACAACTGAAAAGTTAGAATGTCCTTTTTCACCTCTTCATCTGACTTGTGCGGGAAGATTGTCTCCCTTGAACTTAGAGAATCCTCTATATTCCTGAAGAATTCAAGGGAGAATGGACAAGAAATACCCACAGACACTACAGATTTTTCTGCTATAGTGAACACTTCAAAGCCAAAAATAAATACTTAGAAAAATCAGAGATGAGACTTTATTTATAATCCCATGCATAGGAGTTCTCTTGGAATGAAATGGGTAAAAATCTTAAAAGTTTTAAGATAAAGAATCTTCCCCATTGCTTCTTATAACTAGTTGAACCTTGAGTGATGCCAGTCAGATGACCGAGACTGACTGGCATCCCTAAACTTCCTAACCCAAACTATGGCATCTCACCTGTCATAAAAAAGTAACAGTTAGATGACTTTAATCCTCATTTAGTGATCACTAGTATTTTAAAACAAACACAAATTAAAACCACTAACAAAACATATTCTTCTGAAGTCCACCCACAGCAAACTTGAGAAAAGACATCAGTACCTTGCTGAAGAAGAAACTTGTTTGTGTCTGAGGACTCACTATTGCCTGCAAGAATGAGGGCTATGTATATAACACAGAGGTCACTTCACCCTCAGATTCTGCAATTATGTTACTAAAATAGCTAACTTGATATATTCCCCAAGTTAATACCCTGTTTGTCTGTCTAGAGTTGACCATTTACATGCTGAAGTGTCCATCTCTTTAAATTACCTCCAAGGCTAAAATGAAGGAGAAAAAAAGACCACCTCTTATCCCACTTGGGCATTGCTCATTTAAAGTCCTCTAACAAATAAGAAACTATGCTGAGGTCACTAATCTGAAATAGGGGAAGTTTGAAATAAGGAACCACCACTTGGCCAAGATGGTAAACACAGGTTGAAGAACTAGAGGATGTTTTGATTAATTAATTGGTAAGCTTCTTTAAACTCCTGAAATTCTACCTGCCTTTCATTCTGTCTACAGAAAAATGGAGAACACCGGAGATGCCAGAAGAGCAAATAAATAACCCAACGAAAGAAACGCCAGAAAAAGTAGAGAAGAAAGTAAAAGGATGAAGGAGGCAATGGAAGAAGAAAAAAGGACTCCAGGAGAAAAGAAAAAAAACAAACCTTCATACAACTAGGCAAAGATACCAGCCTGAGTGGAAAGCCAGACTGGGAAATCAGTGCACAGAGAAATCTATTAGAAATATCCTCTAATTAGATGATGAATGTAATGAATATAACATAGATATTGTTTACTCACAGATAAACAATTCCTCCCAAGAAGAATAGATATCATTTTACCTAAAAACACTTGCCTGTTTAGGCATTGTTTAGGTAAAATCTTTGGTTCTGTGGTCATAGCTAACTAAGATGGGCCCTAGAAGCTTTGGTGGGAAGAACAAGGTCCTATTTACCACTCCATTTGTCTAGGAGAGTAAGGTAACTGCTTAGACTCACTGGGACTCTAAGAAAAACTCTAAATCAGAGTTAACACACAATCAGATTTGACTTTCTGAGTTGCTCTGATTTCCCTCTATATATGCATGGCAGAGCTTCACAGGAGCTTATCTGTGTATGGTGAGGGACAAGAGAATAATTTGGCAGCCAAAATGGTTGGCAGTCAAATCATGACTCAGCCCTTGCTAACTATGGAATCATGGGCCAATTCATCCACCTCCCGGAACCACAGTTGTCTCATTAATAAAATGTAGGCAGCAATAGCACAGTTACTTTACAAGGTTATTGTGATTACTATATAACACAGGTTAATTACATTGTGTAGGTAGGATCTAGCCCACAGTAGAACACTCTAGAAATGTTAGTTTCTTTTCTCTGCATTTTCTTAATTGACATATTAATTTTGAAAAATCCATAAAATCCTACCTGCTTGAAGAGTCTTCTTCAGAGGTATCAAAAACTATTTTAAAAAAAGTAAAAGACATTTTAAAGCAATAAAAGTGCAGGACTCTAAAAGTACCAGATGAATGCATTGTTAGAAAGTATAACTTTGGGACCACACCTGAAGACTATACTAGAGTGAATATTATTGGTAGGCCATTAGTGCATTAAGAACATTTAGTTTCTCTTTTTAAATATATCAAATGCCAAAAGAAAGCATTGGCTGTATCAAAATTTGATACTTACCTGTGAACTGCTATGTACAATGAACATAATCCTATTCAAACCCCATCAGACTGACAGAAAATTGCATCATTAGGGGAAGCAGAATCATAGACTAACCATGTCAAACTTAAATATAATGAGTTTTCTGGACTCCTCACACTAATAGCAGTAAGAAGAGAGTTATTTTACCATAACACAATGCATCTCCAGCTCTTGAGTGAAGAGTAGCCAGTGTAGGATGAAAACTCTACCACTAGGAAGCTAGATGACTAGGCAATACATTTTCCTTCAAAGCAAAGCATAGGAAACAGACTCTTTCTGTCCCCATTTCCAATGGCAAATAAGTAAGAAAGACCTTGTGATTCCAATTATATAAGGTATCACCCCTGGAGGCTGCTTTCTTCCATTGCTAGAGCATATCTGTCCCCACCTCAGAGAGAAGGAGGGAGAGATACCTAGTGCTCTGCAGATGTGCATCTGGTCATTTTCCTCAACCCTCCACAATAGGTGGCAAATGCATAGAGAAAGCACTCTCTTTCAGCTTGTATGGCATATGTCATCAGACACAATGCTAATGAACAACAACAACAAACCGCTAAGGACACAGGACATCTTGGATAACTGCATCCAATTACCATGAAATTTTCATTTGTTCAACATTCAAAAAGATAAACACGGTGTGATTCCTACTATACAACATTCAGCAAAGGCAAATCTATGGAGACAAAGAAATAGGAATGGATTCCAGATGTGAGGGATAGGAAGGGATGAATAAGGAGAGCATGGAGAAGTTTAGGGCAGTGAAATGACTCTATATGACACTGTAATGGTGTCCCATCATGCATTTGTCAAAACCCATAGGATGTACAACACCAGAAGTGATCCTTCATGTAAACTATTGACTTTGGTCAATAGTGACAAGTCATGGTACATCCCTCCATTGCAAATAATGTCTCTCTCTGGTGCAGGATGACAAAAAGAGCAAGGCTCTGTGTGTTTGGTCTGGGGGGGACTCTCTGTACTTTCTGCTCAATTTTAATGTGCACCTAAAACTGATCTAAAACATAAGGCTTATTAATTATTCTTTAAAATAATGTATTTCCTGAATCTACTATTAACATATATCTACATATTTATGCTATTTTCAAGACACAGTCACCTTGGAAATTAAGATAAAGATACGTATGTCAAAATATAAGAATTTTCCTGGCAATTTAGTTAGGCATATGGAAGGCATAAATAAAGCAAGTACTTTTAAATGTATAGTAATGCAAGAAAATAACTGAAAAATATGATTGAATACCTTGCTTTGTAATTATAAACAGGGGTTTAGAGCAATATCAATCAAAACTGAATCATCCATATGATAAAGGACACTTTTTCTTCTAATTTTAAATCAGGAGTCATTAAGCAGATTCTACCTAAAAATTATCTTGAAGCATCCTATCAAATAAAAGAGTAATATGCAAATTGACCATCACTCCAACGCACAAAATGGCCGACCTCATGTGTTAACGATGGCTGCTCCCATGTGAACACAAGATGGCTGCCACAAAATGGCTGGCAGGGGAGGGCAGTTGTGGGTGATCAGGCCCACAGGAGAGGGTAGTTAGGGGCGACCAGGCCTGCAGGGGAGTACAGTTAGGGGTGACCAGGCCTGCAGGGGAGGACAGTTGGGGGGACCAGGCCTGCAGGGGATGGCAGTTGGAGGTGACTAGGACTGCAGGGGAGGACAGTTAGGGGTGACCAGGCCTGCAGGGGAGGACAATAAGGGGAGACTAGACTGGCAGGGGATGGCAGTTTAGGGGGACCAGGCCTGCAGGGGAGAGCAGTTGGGGGCAATCGGGCTGGCAGGGGAGCAGTTAGTTGTCGATCAGGCAGGCAGGCAAGTGGTTGGGAGCCAGCAGTCCTGGATTGTGAGAGGGATGTCCCAATGCCCGTTTAGGCACAATCCATAGATATTCATTAAACTCAACCTGCATGGAAAAATACTGGTCTTTCCTGTTGAACTGTTGCTCTTTCATGTGCAATCTAAATACCAGTGCACTACCTGGAAACCTATGAGTCACCTTGGATGTCTCTCTCCCTGCTATCTCTTCCACTGCAATAATCACAAAAATCTTCTCAACTAGACCTCTCTACTTTCTCTGCTTTATTTTCCTTCTGTCAACTGCCCTAGTCAAACACGAGCTCTTTACATATGGCTCTCACAGGGGGCAAAATGCCAACAAGTATTTAGTGGTGTTTTTAAAATTAATAAGATCTGTTTAAGCAAAACAAATGAGAGATAAATAGACCTAGAAAAACACCAATATTTTAAATGGAATAAGTTGAGCTTCCTGACTCATTTCTGCACAGATGAATGAAAATTTCTTAATGGACTGAGTCTGGTCCAAGGAGGCAAAATGTTCCTTTAGTCTCTCAGTCTCTTTATGCTTCTATCTATCCTCTACATAAGGGGCCAGCCAACTAGGGCCCACAGGCCAAGTACAAGCTGCCAGCTAGTTTTGCAAATAAAGCCTCACTGGACGACAGCCATGCCTGTTCCCTTACAGATTCTCTAGGACTGCTCTCACACTGCAATGGCAGACTTGAGTAGATATGACAGACCTCCTGGACTAAAATCAGGCCCTTTACAGAGAAAGCTTGCTGATGCCTGCTTCATACCACAGCCACAGGGCCCTTATCAAATCTAATCTTGATCCTCTTCTCAAAACTCCAAAACATCCTGCAGTATATATTGCTGGCTCCCTACCTTAGTCTTCATTTTGCTGGAGAACCACACTCTATTGGGATATTTACTATCCTGATACATAAAGAAAGTGGTACCTCCCCCACTCCAAAGACAAAGGATTATAGTAAGCTCATTAGAGTCACTAGTTTACCACTAACTGGTTTAGGAATGAGCATGGGATTAACCCAATCCTATAAAAAGGGAAGTCAACTCTCAGTTTCTTCCTATTTAAAAGAAAGACATGGGCCCAGCCAGTGTGGTTCAGTAGATGGAGTCCATTGTCACATGCACCAAGAGAATGCTGGTGATATTCCAGGGCAGGGCAGTTGCCAGGGTGGCTTGACCCCCCGGAGTGGGTGTACAATAGGCAGCCCATGGATGTGATGGTTCTCTCTCATTGATGTTTCTATCTCACTCTCCCTTTTCCTTCCTCTCCCTCTAATGCCAATAAAAACATATTTTTTAAAAAATTAAGGAAACACATAGCTCAATATTACTAATGTGGGAAATGCAAATGAAAGTCATAGGACGTATCTCCTCACTCCTCACAGAATGGCTATCATCAAAATATAAATTAATAACAAGTGTTGGGAGTATGTGGTGAAAAGAGAAAGCCTCCAGCACTGCTCATGTGATTGTAAATTTGCATAGACACTGCGGGAAGCAGCAATGACTTTCCTCAAAAAATGAGAACTAGAACTGCTATCTACTTCTGGTGATTTATCCAACAGAAACATGAGCACAGATTTGAAAAGATATCTGCACCCCTATGTTCACTACAGCATTATTTACAATAGCCAAGATATGGAAGTAAGGTAGGTGTCCTTCAATAGATATGTAAATAACCAGGATGTGAAATGGATTGACACACAGTCACACTCACATATATGTGTGTGTGTGTGTGTGTGTGTGAGTGTGTTTATATGTTTATATACATAAATATAATAAAAATTACTAAGACATAAAGAAAGAATTTGTGCCATTTATGGCAACATGGAAGGACTGAGTTGGTCCTATACTAACAGAAATAAGACAGAAAGACAAATACCATAGCGTCACACTTACAGGTGCAATCTAAACAACAAAACAGAAACAGACCCCATAGCTACAGAGAATAAACTGATGGTTCCCAGAGGGTATGCTCAGATGTGTGAAATAAAAGAATATGAATAAGAAGTGCAAACTTCCAGTTATAAATTATATAAGCCATAGTGATGTACTGTGCAGAACAAGGGATATGTCAATCTATACTAATAATAGCCTAGGTGGCATTACGCCCTCATGTCATCACAAGATGGCTGTCACAAGATGGCCATCACAACATAGCCGTCACAAGATGGCTACATGCGGAGGCGGGGCCAAGCATCTCTGCTGCCTGGCACAGAGGAGGCAGATCCTGGTGGAGGAGGTGAGTCAGAGCAGGGGAGGGCAGTGGTGGTGATCAGGCCAGCAGGGGAACAGTTAGGCATCAATCAGGCTGGCAGGCAGAAGCAGTTAGGGGCAATCAGGCAGGCAGGCATGTGAGTGGTTAGAAGCGAGCACTGCTGGATTGTGAGAGGGATGTTCCAGATTGGAGAGGGTGCAGGCCAGGCTGAGGGACACCCCCAAACCCCCATGCACGAATTTCATGCACCAGGCCTCTAGTATCATAATAACTTTGGTTGGTGATAGATTGATACTAGACATATTATTGTGAACGTACCATAAGGTATTTTAATGTCAAACAACTGTGGTTGTGCACCTGAAAGTAATATAAAGTGTGCCAACTCTACTTTATCAACATGTTTTAAAAGTGAAAAAGAAATGTCTAAGGAAAAGCAGTCCTTTTGACCTTCACATATTGCTATGTGAGAATAGGATGCTTTGGAGCCAAAACTAATAACTGACCAGGAAAGCAGATATCAACACTGTCAACCTCACAGCTGAACCAAGGACAAAAACCAGAATCCTGATATCACTGAGTCACTACAACAATCCTAGTTCCTATTGTTTCGGCCTCTGTTAATTAGGCCACCTATTATCTGAAGCTGACAGCATTCTATCTGATAAATTTCCCAAGGCCTGGATGATATGAACCACACCTGTCTGTGGTAGTAAAAACTTCCATAAGCCTGCCTTAGCTAGGCATTCACCTCATTCCTAACCATTCCCATAGCACACATGTTGCACATTAAAACTGTACTGCTCATAATTCCCGCAACACTCGCTTGTGCATCTTAGCGCTTGCCCTGCCATTCCTGTGTAATCATCATATATATCCCTCCTGCCGAACATCAGCCCTATTGCCACTTTACCTGGCAAACATCCTTGTGGTCTACATGCTTATTTTAAAACTGATCAACATTTTTTTATTTTTAAACTAAAAAAAATTATTAAAGGTAGATAGAGAAAGAAACACTGAAGTGAATTATTTATGAATTCATTGTGTGAGTATGGTAATTACCCTGACCAGGCATCAAATCACAACCTTGGCATATCAGGGACAATGCTTTCAGCAACCGAGAAACCCAGCCAAAGCTTAAACTACATTTTTAAAATTCTAATATGCATCATGGACCTCAAGTTCCTGGCACATATTAAACACCAATAAAAAGAATAAACAAGGATAATCATAAGCTCCTAATGCGATCTGGTACATGGTAAGCAATAAATAAAGTAATGTAAATCATAGAAATTGCAATGATACTAACAAGCTCTTAGAGGGCAAGGACTATCTCTAAAACTAGAGGCCTGGTGCACGAAATTCATGCACAGGGGAGTGTGTCCCTCAGACCAGCCTGCACCCTCTTCAATCTGGGACCCCTCGAGGGCAGTTGGACATCCCTCTCACAATCCAGGACTGCTGGCTCCCAACTGCTCACCTGCCTGCCTTCCTGATTGCCCCTAACTGCTTCTGCCTGCCAGCCTGATCACTCCCTAACCACTCCCCTGCCAGCCTGATTGCCCCTAACTGAACTCACCTACAGGCCTGGTCACCCCTAACTGCCCTCCCCTGCAGGCCTGGTCACCCCTAACTGCCCTCCCCTGCTGGCCTGATTGCCCACAACTGCTCTCCCTTGCTGGCCTGTTCCCTCCCAACTGCCCTCTCCTGCTGGCCATCTTGTGGTGGCCATCTTGTGTCGACATGGGGACAGCCATCTTTGTCCACATAGGGATAGCCATCTTCTGTGTTGCAGTGATGCTCAACCTGCATATTACTCTTTTATTAGATAGAATGTGTCAATTCTGCAACATCACAATCACACTTAGTACCTGAAAGACACCTGGAAGTTAAATGGCAGACCATTCAGCTGAAAAATGAATAACTGAATTTTGACATTTTGTTTGATAATTGCTTTAAAAAATGAAAGAGAAAACCAAAAATACAGGAACAGTTCTCCCATATAATTAGTACACTCAAGGTCAAAATGCTATTTCTTCTTGGTGTTTCCTATAACTTGCAAACCCAAACAACACAAGTCCCTGATAATGGTATCCTAACTCCAAGGTGTCTTCATACAGTTCAGATTGCATAAAGAACTAGGTATCATATCGGGCATTTTTACTTTGAGAAACATTTTTATACTTTATTAAAATTTGTTGAATCCCAGGTTAAGCTTTTTGAATATTTATTATCATTGTCATTGCCAATGACAACAGAGCATCTGTTCTAAAGAAATCCCAGTGTCCTGACAATTATCCAACTAATTAAGTCAACATGTCTCATTCTGTTTTGACTTCTGAGGAATGAAGTTGATAATAGTGAGACCTTGTGGGTATAACAAGAAAATTTTTCTATGCTTCTCAACAGGCATTGCCTTTCTGACCTCAGTACCATGGGTAGATATCTTAAAAACACACACACAACAACAACAACAACAACAACAACAATCTCTTTGGGTTTCTTTCACACTGGCTAAGTGTTTGGTATTTGTTTGTGCTACCAGAAAAGTATTGTTGAGTTCCTAGTTTTAGTGAGACAAATCACTATGTAATAACAACTATTCATTTACTAAGTGTAATCCATTCACAATTAAAAGTAACAAAAGATCCGTTTTTAGAACAAGTCCAATTTGGTATAATGTGAATATAGAGGAAACACACCATCTTAGCTTAAAATCTTTTTTCTTTTTTACATAAAGATATCATATAGGATTTTAGGGGTCAGGACTAAATAAATGAACATCCTTTCAAATGATATTGCCCCAGATATTAAATTATCTACAATTCACTTTGTTAATAACACTGATTACTATTCTATTAGGAAAGAGAGTAAGAAAAACTGTACATGTAACTTACACATTGTTTGGTATTTTTTCCCTGCTCTTTCATTATCAGAACTTCCTTACCCTTACCTTCATCTATGGTAGGACCACGAAGAGTAATTCAATATTTGAAGTCTTACCAGGAGTGCGACCTTCAGATTTTTGGGGCCCCCTTCCTTCTTTATCTTTAGAAGTTAGTGGTTGTTTGCTGTGTACAAAAAAAAAGGTGTTAAATAATATTACTCTTTAATATGAATATAAAAATATTTTCTAAATGTAATAACTTATTAGAATATTTCAGGTAATGTCAGAACTCTTATTAAAACTTTAATTACCCTATACACTTTAAATTTGTAAGTTATATAACTGTCTTATGAAGTATGTAATTAAAAAATAAGATATCACAGTCATGATTTGAGGAAAATATAGTTCAGTGAATTAGAGTCAGCTTAACATGATGGCAAATACCACACATTCTAGTTCTATAACCAATAGCTCTTTGTTTTCAAACAAGTCACATTTTTGGCTCAAGGTCCTTCTCTACAAAATATGCATCTTACTACCTTAATTTAGAAGGTTGGTAGGAAGATTAAATGGATACTAGAGCAAGAAACATATGCTCAGAAAATGGTAAAGAAAAGAAAAAATTGAGTCATGAACTTTATTTGTTGAAACTATTTTTGAACCCCAAATAAATCCCAATGTGGACTTTTCATGGTTTCTAACATCCAAATGTTGCAGTTTTCAGAAAATTTTAGGAACTTTGGTTATTACCTGTACTTATGTTGTTGTTTGTAATTCAGGGCATCTCAGCTACTCTGTAGCTGGCAACTAAATGTATGTACAAATAGATTACAGAGATCACTTCATGCTGAGCATATTATATTAGGTTATTTAATATAAAATATGAAGTCAGATAACACCATGCTCCCTTCTTTATGTAGCAAATCATACAAACCACAGAAAACTAAAAAAGATCAGGACCTGGCCCGCGCTAGACTATCCCTTCTCTACCTACTCAAACTGTGACCCAGCAGAGCTTTATGAGAATGATGCTTAATCTCCCTGTCCACCCCAATTGACTTGGAAGATACAATCCTACTGGTCACCCATGGATACTGCTGAGTTATACATGGTGCTTTAGCAATTATAAGGACCAATAACCTACTTTTGATTCAGAGCTTTCTGTTGACTGGCTTCCATGTGAGGTAAACTTAAATATTTTAAAACCTGAGGTAAATTCCAGTCACCTGGGAAAGTTTCATTGTTATGGCAAAGAGATCCCTTGAGGGTCCAATCTAAATTATGGAACCTCAGGCAAGCTGGTGCTTACTACACTTGGTGAGGAGATATGTGACCTTCCACTACCTAAACAAAGATGCTTCATAGGATATAAAGTGAACATGGAGTATAGATATGGTAAAATAAATATAATAAGAGAGAAAGGAACATCTGGTCTTTTCCTGCAGCATTATTTGAATCTCTCTGGCAGTGTAGAATTGTTCTAAGTAATACCTGCCAACAAAAAACAAACAAACATGACGTTCAAAGGATATCTCATTCTCAACGGTGTGGGCTAAGACGTGAGCTCCATATAAGCTTTCTAGTGTGTGAGGGAGGCTGTGGTGGTTAGAGCTAGGAGGCCCAGCTGCCAGAATAGGGTGCTGGAAATTAGAATAGTGACTAAGCCAACAAGCATATGTATGTAAAGTAAAAATATGTGTGACCCTGAAGTCCAAGTGTGAGTCAACATGAAGACTCAGGAATCTGGATCAGCAAGGCCAACCTGTGAGTAAAGATCAATTGTGACTATAGTAAGCGTTTAGATGGCTACTCAGCAGCAACAGAATCAATGGATTCAATAGAATATTTAGAATGTACTTTTTGACATCTTCATCTTTTTTATGAAAGAAGATTGTCTCCCTTGGCCTTAGGGAATCCTTTATGTTCCTGAAAAATTAAGGCTGAGGGTATACGAGATAGCCCCCAGAAACTACAATTTTTGTTTTCTGCTACATTGAATACATCAAGATCCTGAATAAATAGTTAGAAAAAACAGAGCTGAAATTTATTTGTGACCCCATGCATAGAAGTTTTACTTCGAATATAATGGTAAAAATCTTAAAAATTCTGAGATAAAGAATATGGCTCATTGTTTCTTCAAACTAGGTGAGCCTTTGCTTGGTTTGGGCTAATTGCCTATTCTAACTGACTGGCATTCCCAAAGAACCAGAATCAAACTATGAAATCTCACCTGGTATATAAAAAGAAACAATGAAATGATTTTAAACCTCATTTTAATGATAACTAGCATTTAAAACAAACACAAACTAAAACCACTCAAAAAGCATATTCATCAGCAGTCCACCCACAGTTATCTTGAGAAAAGACATCAGTACCTTGCTGAAAAAGTAGCCAGACTGTATTTGTGGACACATCACTTCCAGCAAGTATGAGGGCTGTATATATAATACAGAGATTGCTTCACCCTCAGCATCTTCTATTATGTTATTTAACTTGATATACTGCCCAAGTGATACCCTGTTTTTCTGTCTAGAATTGACCATTTACATGCTGAAGTGTTCATCTGTGTAAATTACCTCCAAGGCTAAAATGAATGGCAAAGAAGGGCAGCTCCTTCCCACTTAGGTACTGCTAACTTAAAGTCCTCTCACAGATAAGAGACCATGCTGAGGTCACTAATCGGAAGTATGTTAAACTCAGGTTGAGGTACTGGAGTGTTTTTATTAAATAATTGCTAGGCTTACTTAAATCCTGAAATTTCACCTGCCTTTCATTCTGTCTATAGAAAAATGGAGAACACACAAGAGAGCAGAAGTGGAAAAAAATAACACAATGAAAGAAACACCAAAAAGAAACAACAACAACAAAAAGTAGAGAAGAAAGTAAGACAATCAAGAAAAATCATAGAAAAAAACAAAAATTGACTCTAGGAAAAAAGACAAAACTTCATACAACTTGGCAAAAATACCAGCCTGGAGGGAAAAACAGACTGAGAAATCAGCCAATAGAGAAATCTATTAAAAATATATTCAAAATAGATGCTGAATTTAATTAACATAACATAAACTATACATAGATATTCTTTTCTTACAGATAAGCAATGCATATCAGGAAGATTTCATATCATTTAAGCTAAAAACACTTGCCTGAATAAGACAAGCAGTGGTGAAACCTTTAGTTCTTTGGTCATAGCTAACTGAGTTGTGCCCTAAAAGCTTTTGTGGGGAAAAACAAGGTCCTATTTACCACTACAATTATCAAGAATAGTAAGATAAATGGTAGAACTAACTGGACCTCTTAGCAAACTCTAAATCAGATTTAACACACAGTCAGCTTTGATTTTCTGAGGTGATTAGATTCGCAACTATATCTAGTTGCCTGAGCTACACAGGAACTTATCAGTGTATGTTGAGGGACAACAGAATAATTTGGGAGCCAGGCTGGTTGACAGGCAAATCATCAGTCAGTCCCTTGCTAACAATGGAATCATGGGTCAATTCATCCACCTCCCTGAACCACAGTTTCCTTATTAATAAAAAAGTAGGCTACATTAGCACGCATGTTTTTCAAAACTATTGTGATGACTATATAACACAGGTTAACTACATATTATAGGGTCTAGCCCTCAGTAGAGTACTCTAGAAATGTTAGTTTATTTTTTCTGCATTTCTGTAGTTACCATAACCTTTTCAGAAATCCATAAAATCCTACCTGCTTAAAGAGTTGTCTGAAGAGACATCAATCACTATTTAAAAAAAAAAGTAAAACACATTTTAAAATAAAAAGAATACAGGGTTTTAAAAGTGCTGGTTTAATGTATTATTAGAAGGTATAACTTCATCTGAAGACTATATTAGAGTAAACAATAATCTTATTATTGGTTGGCCATTAATACATTAGGAACATTTACTTTCTCTTTTTAAACATATATAATGCAATAAAAAAGAATGGAATCTTTCAAAATTTATAATTAACTGTGAACTGCTATGTGCAATGAACGTAATCCTAACCAAACTCCATCAGACTGACAGAAAATTCTGTTGTTAGTGGAAGCAGAATCATAGTCTAACCATGTCAAACTTAAGTCGCATGAGTTTTCTTGCCTCCTCTCATCAGCAGCAGTTAGAAGAGACTATACTTATTCTGCTGTAACATGATACAAATTGTCTAGCTCTTCAGTGAAGACTAGGTAATTTAAGATGAAATACTGTAGACACCACACTTTGCAGTACAGCTACACAGAGAAAACAGACTCTTTCTGTCCCCATTTCATATTGCAAAATGAGTAGAAAAACTTTGTGATTCTAGTTGTATGAAGTAGAACGCCTTGAGCTGTCTCCTTGCATTACTAGAGTGTATCTGTTCCCACCTCATAGAGCAGGGTGGTCCACACAGTTAGTGCTCTGCACTAGTGCATAGATCACTTTTCTCAACCCTCTCCCTTAGCTGGCAAATGCCTATAGAAATCCTTCTCTTTCAGCAGGTATGGGACATGTCATCAGATCCTATGTTGATGAACAACAACAACAAATAACTAAGATAAAAAATATCTTGGATAACTACATCCATTTACCTTGGAATTTTCATTTGTTAAACATTCAAAAAGGTACCCACTGTATGAATCCAACTATACAATATTCAGGAAAAGGCAAATCTATGGGGACTAAGAAAAATCATTGTTTTCCAGGGATTAGGGAGAAGGGAGGGATGAATGAGCAAAGCACAGAAGATTTTTAGGATAGTGAAGTGATTCTGTATGATACTGTGCCATCATACATTTTCAGTGCACACACATCCATTGTTATAAATGCACCTCTCTGGTGCAGGATGTGAATAATGAGCAAGGCTGTGTGTTCGGTGTTGTGTGGTTTATGGGCACACACTGTACTTTCCGCTCAGTCTGACTGTGCACCTAAAACGGCTCTAAAAACTAAGTCTTAGTAATTTTTCTTCAAAATAATGTATCACGGAATCTTCTATTAACATATATCAACATATTAATGCTGTTTTCAAGACACAGTCACATTAAAAATTAAGATAAAGATCCAAGTATGAGAAAATGGGAATTATCCTCACAATGTAGTGAAGCCTATGGAAAGTCATAAATAAAGCAAATAGTGTTAAATGTATACTAGGGCAAGGAAATAACTAATAAATATGATTGAATAACTTGCTTTGTAATTATAAACAGGAATTTAGTGAAATATAAAATATGAATCATCCATATTAAAGGACACCTTTTATTCTATAAAATTAGAAATCATTATACTGATTTTATGTAAAAATTATCTTGAAACAACTATACTAATAATAGAGGAATATGCAAATTGTCCAGGATGCCGTAACAGTAACAGTATCGACAAACAGCAGGCTGGGTGGGGTGACCAGGCCAGTATGAGGTTTAGTGAGGGACGACTAAACGAGTGAACAGGAGGCTGCATGGGCCAACTAGGCCAGCAGGGGGGGCATTCCCGGGTGGTCAGACAGGCAGGCAGGTAAGCAGTTAGGAGCCAGCGGTCTTGCATTGTGAGAGAGATGTCCAACTGCTTTTTTTCTGGGAACCTAGAACTTTGGTACATGCTATGGGGAAGATGCCTATGTGACTAACATGCCATAAAAACCTTGGCACTGAGTCTAACAAGACTGGTAGATGACATATTTCATGTGTGTTGTCAGAATTTGACACTGGAATAACTAACACATCCTCGTAACTCCACAGGGTGAGGACTCTTGGAAGCTTGTACCAGATGTCTGCCACACTTTGTCACATGCACCTTTTGTCTTTTGCTGATTTTGCTTTAAACCTTTAACTGTAATAAAACTCATATATGACCACACCTATATGATGAGTCCTGTAAATTTTTCCAGTGAATAAACAAACCTAGAGGTGTGTTTAGAAACGTCTCACAAAATTTCATTATGTAAAAATATTATTTGGATTGATGTATTATACATGATCACAATACAGAAGTTGATTTCACAGAATACCTGTGCTTGATTTTGTTTTGGTCCGTGCTTGTTTTTGAGTTTTCTGTAGATCTATAACAATTGGAATAAAGACATGAAAGGGATAAATGAATCAATGATGTCAGAAAGTTATGTGAAACTTGCAACATTCCTATTTAGTCAGAATAAGAAATACAGAATCCTAATGCCTGACAGTATGTTCTATAGTATCAAAGTTCCTGTAAAGGAAAGGAAGACATCTCACTGACAAATTTCTCCAACTGAACAGGGTTTTATTCCGTTTTACAATAGTTATGAATCAATCAACTAACTGGGATAACTGCAAAAAACAGTAATTGTCATCTATATATATAAAAGCCCAGGGACCGTTAAGGCCGAACAACCAGAACAACCAAAATGACTGGTGGCTATGACTTGCACTGCAGCAGCCAACCAGACAGATCCCGGCTGTGATAGGCTTCTCCTCCAAGCAGACCCAGCTCCTTATCATCCCCCAATACAACCATAAGTAGCTTGGCTGGCCGCCAACCACCTGCAGCCCCTCCCCCTGGCCAGTCCCCATCCCGATAGGCCCCCAACACCCCTAAATCACTGCCTGGATCCCTGGTGCATGTACATTTAGCCCCAGGAGAACTTCCAAGTTAGCCAAAAAGGCAACCTAATCATTAACGAGATGGCAGCCCTTTGCTGAGGAATGTAAAGAGGCTGTATGGGGATTTTGTGAAATTGCAGTGCCTTGCAGATTAGGTGAGCTTTCAATCTCTCTGTAAATGGGGTGGCAAGAGGACCTGCAGGCTGCCAGGAGCAACAGCGAAGGGTAGGCACATTCAAGAACAGAAAAAATTTTAAGCAGACAGACATGAAAATCATATTGGGAAACTCAGAGTAGAGCCGCAGAAAGAATGCAAAAGTCATTTAAGGGCCATCATCCGTCTTGATATATGTTTGCAAACAACACATAAACAACTCCATCTCATGGCACATGAAATGCAAAACCATTCTGTTGTGGGTTTTCTTTTAGCCATCCCTAACGTATAATTCGATCCAGCCGGAGGGAAGCTATAGCTTCCAATATTAGACACCCTGATTGGCCCCACCCGTGATCAACCCCCATCTGGGCAGCTGGCCAGACTCCACCCATGCACGAGTTCATGCACAGGGCCTCTAGCATATAACCAAAGAGTTCTAATGATTGCAGAGTTGTTGTTGTTGTTTTTTTATTACTAATCATTTTAAATTTTTTTATTAAACTAATATCATGGCTCACCTATTAAAGGCAGTTGTTGACAGCACAAGTAAAAAGTGGAAGAAATTGTATCCAAAATGTAGGCATATCCATGGATATACCATCCAATTAAACATGTATGGAAAGATACTGGTCTTTCTGGATGAACTGTTGCTCTTTCCTGCTGATCAGTTAAAGTCCTAGTCTTCATGTCCAATCCAAATGCCAGTGCAGGCCCTCACTGGTTTTGCTCAGTGGATAGAGCCTTGGCCCACAGACTGAAGTGTCTCAGGTGTGATTCCCCTCAAGGGCAAGTACCTTGGTTTCAGGTTCCCTGACCCTGGTCTGGGTGCATGGAGGCGGCAACCGATTGACGTGTCCCTCTCACATTGATATTTCTCTCGGTCTCTCCCTCTCCCTTCCACTCTCTCTAAAAATCAATGGAAAATACCTTCGTGTGAGGATTAACAAAAACAACTGAAAAAATGCCAGTGCACGACCTGGAAACCTATGAATCACTCCATAGGCAGCAAAATAGCATACTTATGTCATAGCAATATCTTTGCAGACACAGCTCCGAGGGCAATGGAAACTAAGTTGAAAATAAACAAATGGGACTAAATCAAAATAAAAAGCTTCTGCACAGCAAAAGAAACCATCAATAAAACAACAAGAAAGCCTACTGCTTGGGAGAACGTATTTGCCAATGATATTTCTGATAAGGATTTAATTTCTAAAATTTAGAGAGAACTCATACTATTTAAGAAAAGGAAGATAAAAAATCCAATCAAAAAATGGACAAAGGATCTAGATAGACACTTTTTGAAAGAGGACATACAGAAGGCCCAGAGACATATGAAAACTTGCTCAAAGTCACTAATCATCTGAGCTATGCAAATCTAAACAACAATGAGATACCATCTCACACCTGTCAGAATGGCTATCATCAACAAATCAACAAATGACAAGTGCTGGTGAGGTGGGGAGAAAAGGAACCCTCATGTACTGCTGGTGGGAATACAGACTGGTGCAGCCACTGTGATAGACAGTATGAGGTTTCCTCAAAAAATAAAAATGGAGCTCCCATTTGACCCACTTCTAGGACTATATCCTAAGAAACCAGAAACACCAATCAGAAAGGATATATGAACCCCTATGTTCATAGCAGCACAACGTAGTTATAATAGCTATGATTTGGAAACACCTAAGTGCCCATTATCAGATGAGTGGATTAAAAACACTGTGGTCCATCTACACAATGGAATACTATGCCGCTATAAAAAAGAAGGAAGTTTTAACATTTGCAACAGCATGGCTGGAACTTGAAACCATTATGCTAAGCGAAATAAGCCAGTTGGAGAAAGATAAATATCACATGCTCTGAGTCATATGTGGGATATAATGATCAACATAATGTGATGCACAAGAATAGATCCAGAGACAAATGGTGGGAGGGGTGGGGGTTAGGGAGCCACCAAAGGACTTGTATGCATGCATATTAGCATAACCAATGGACACAGACACTGGGGCAGTGAGGGCTTGCCTGGGATGGGAATGGCTTGGGGGCGGTCAACTGGGGAAAAAGGAGACTTATGTAAAACTTTAGACAATAAAAAACAAGAAGTGCAAACTTCCAGTTATAAAATACATGAGCGACATGGATCTAGTGTATAAAACCGGGAATCGACCAATGTAGAAATGACTTTGCATGGTGAAAGATGGTTACTAGGCTTATCAGTGTGACACATCATAAGGGATGTAGATGTCACATTATTATTTTGCACACTAGAATGTAATATATTGTGTGTCAACTACATTTTAACAAACATTTTATGAAATAAAAGAGATCTAGTCCTTTGTGTAGTACTAGAGCCTTTCATGAGCCTGCTGCTAGGCACTCACCCATTCCCAACTCTCCCCATAGCACACATTTGGCACCTTGGAAACTGTACTGCTCACAAATCCCACCAAGTTCACGTGTACATCCCAGCCCATGCACTGCTGTTCATTCTGCCAAATGTGTAATCTCAATACATGTTCTTCCTGCCAAACATCACTTTCTGTCTCTTTACCTGGTGAACTTCTTCATACTCTGCATGCTAACTTTAAATATCACACACATTTAAAAAATTAATAGATTGATTAGAAAATGAGTAGGGGGAAGAGAAAAAAACATCGCTTTCTTGGTCCACATATTTATGCACTCACTGGGTTATTCTGCTTTGTGCCCTGACCAGGCATCAAAACCACAACCTAGGCATGTCCAGGACAAAGCTTTAAGCAAATGAGAAACCCAGACAAAGCCTCACCCACTTTTTAAAAACTCTAATTCTCATCATGGATTTAAAGTGGTTGGCACACACTAAGACCCAATAAAAAAGAATAATAACTATATTTTTAAGCACCCAGTGTGATATGGCACCTAACAAACACTGAATAAAGCAGAGTAAATAATATCATGGCAATGATAATAACAAGCTCTTGGAGACAGGGACAATATTTGAATTCTGCAACATCGCAATAACAAGTACCTAAAAGACACCTGAGAGTTAAATGGTAGATCATTAAGCCAAAAAATGAATAACTGAATTTTGATATTTTCTGTGAAAATTCTGTTTTAAAACAAACAAGAGAGAAATAAACCTGGGAAAGCTCTTCTATATTATGCATACCTTCAAGGTCAAAACACTATTTCATCTTTGTGTTTCCTATCACTTGCAAAACCAACCTACACAACTCCACTGATAAAGTCTACTAAGTCCAAGGTGTCTTCACAAAATTCAAATAGCACAATGAACTCGGTGACATATCTGGCATTCTTGTTATTGAGTAACATTTTTGTACGTTTATTGTAATTTGTTGAGTCCCAGTTGGACTATTTGAGTATTTATTTTTATTTATTTTTCACCAATGGCAACAGAGCATCTTGTTCTAAAAAAATCCAGTGTCCTGATAACTATCAAATTAATGAAGTCAACGTTTCTCCTTCTGTTTGACTTCTGAGGATTGAAGTTGATATAATGAGACCTTGTTTGTATAATGTGAAAAATACGCTGTGCTTCTCAACAGGCATTGTTTTTCTGACTTCTGTTTGATGGGTAGATATCTTTAAAACAAAACCTCACTGAGATTCCTGCACACTGGCTAAGTGGTGTAGCTCTTATTGTTTGCCATTTGTTTGTGCTATCAGGAAAGTATTGTTGAGTTCCTAGTTTTAGTTCCTTTTTTTAGTGAGACAACTCTCCATGTAATAACAAGTACTCATGAAATATAATCCATTCACAGTGAAAACTAAATAAATGATCCATTTTTAGAACAAGTCCAATTTGGTATAATGTGAATATAGAAGAACATACACCATCCTAACATAATTTTTTTTACACAAGATATCTTACGGGATTTTAGGGATCAGGACTAACTAAATGAATTTCTTTTCAAATGATATTGCCCCAGATTTTAACTTTGTTATTAATACTGAGTACTGGGCTATTAAGGAAGAGATTAAGAAAAACTATACATGCAACTTGCACATTGTTTGGTATTTTTTCAATGCTCTTTCATTATCAAACTTTCTTTCTCTTACTTCATCTGTGTTAGGAGCACCAAGAGGAATTCACTATCAGAAGTCTTACCAGGAGTGCTACTTTCAGATTTTTGAGGTCTCCTTTCTTCTTTACATTTAAAAGTTCTCTGTTGCTTGCTGTGGAGAAAAATGGTGATAAATAACATTACTCTCTTAATATTAATATAAAAATATTTTCCAAATATAGTAAATTCTTAGAATATTTCAGATAAGATCAGAGCTAATATTACAATGTTAACGATAACATACACTTTAAATTTGTAAGTTCCACAACTGTTTTATGAAGTACAAAATAAAAATATATACATATAACCTTCATGTTGAGAGCAGTATAATTCAGTGAATTAACTAGAGTTAGCTTGACATAATCACAAGTTTATAGAACTCAGACACCCTAGTTCTATAACCAACAGCTATTTGTTATCAAACAAGTCACATATCTTTGGCTCAGTTCTCCTCTACAAAATAAGAAACTTACTGCCTTATTTTAGAAGTTTGTTGGGAGGATTAAGGGAGATGATACAGTAAAAAAAATATGCACAGAAAACTGTTAACCAAGAAAAAATCTAGTCCTGACATTTATTTCTTGAAATTATTTTGGATTCTCAAATAAATACCAATGTGGATTTTTCATAGTTTCTCATATTCAAATGTTGCAGTTTTCTAAAAATGTTATGAAATTTAGTTATTACCTGAACTTATGTTGTGGTTTGTATTTCAGGGTAACTCAGCTATTATGTAAGTGGCAACTAAATTTATATACAAATAAATTGCCTCCTGAAGTCAGATAATACAATGCTCCCTTCTTTATGAAGCAAATCATACAAACCACAGAAAACTAACAGAAGCCAGGACCAGGACTGGACTACTACTATTCCTTCTCTAACTCCTCAGACTCTGAACCAGCACAACTTTATGAACGTGATGCTTAATCTCCATATCCACCCCAAATTGGCTTCGAATATAGAACCCTACTTGTCACACATGGATATGTATGAGTCATGTATGTCTCCTAAGAATTTTTAAGTCCCAATAACCTACTTTTGATTCTGAGCTTTCTGTTGACTGATTTCTATGTGAGGCATAATTTAAAATACTCTGAAACCTAAGGTAAATTTAAGTCACTTGGGAAACTTTCATTGTGATGGCAAAGAGAACGCTTGAGGGGCCAACCTCAATTATGGTACCTCAGGCAAGTTGGTGCCCACTGCTCTGGGAGAGTGATGTGGGACCTTCCACTACCTAAAGAAAGGTGCTCTACAGAATAGAAAGTGACCTTGGGGTGCAGATCTGGTAACAAAGGAGAAAGGAACATCTGGTCCTTTCCTACAGCATTATTTGAATATCCCTGTCAGCTCAGAATGTTTCTAACTAACTAACATTTTCTAGCAGGAGAAAAACAAACAAACCAAGAACCTTAAAGGGTAACTAGTCTGAAAAGATCTGGGCTAAGAAGTAAGCTCCACATAAGCTTTCCAGTGTGTGTGTTGGGGTGGGTGTGGGGAGGGTGTTGCTGTTGGGTAGAACTAGGAGGCCCAGCTTCCAGAATAGGGTGCTAGTAATTGGAATAGTGGCCAAGCACACAAAGCATATGTATATACACTGAGTGGCCAGATGATGATGATCTCTGAATGCATAATAATCTGGCCACTCAGTGTATATCCTATATAATTAAAGGCTAATATGCAAATTGCACCCTCGACCAGGAGTTTGACCAGCAGGCAGACCATCGAACCGCCCATGTCCCCTCCCCTGCCAGGCTGGTCAGATACCACCCATGCACGAATTCATGCACCAAGCCTCTAAATACACACACACACACACACACACACACACACACACACACACACTAATAAAAGAGAAAGCTGCAAATAGACCGTACTTTCGTGATGCCCAGCAGCCAATCAGGAGTGAGTATGCAAATCAACCCAAGAAAGGTGGCGGGGTAATTTGCATATGCAGGTGCTGAGTGGCTGGGAGCATTCCGAACCGTCCCAGCCACTCAGGTCCTCTGGGTAGTGTAGGAAGGCTGGGCCAGAGTGGAAAGAGGAGGCTCCAGGGCTGGAGCAGAAAGGCGGTGCCAGCAGCCAGGGAAAGGAAGGTGCATTCTTGCACGACTCATCGTGCATTGGGCTTCTAGTGTGTGTGTGTGTATATATATATATATATATATGTATGTAAATACCCCAAACACTACAGATTTTTCTGCTATATTGAGCACTTCAAAACCAAAAATAAATACTTAGAAAAATCAGAGATGAGACTTTATTTATAATCCCATGCATAGGAGTTCTATTGGAATGAAATGGGTAAAAACCTTAAAAGTTTTAAGATAAAGAATCTTCCCCATTGCTTCTTATATCTAGTTGAGCTTTGAGTGTTGCCAGTCAGATGACCGAGACTGACTGGTATCCCTAAATTACCTAACCCAAACTATGGCATCTCACCTGTCACAAAAAAAAAAGTAACAGTGAAATGATTTTAAACCACATTTAGTGATAACTAGTATTTGAAACAAACACAAATTAAAACCACTAACAAAACATATTCTTCTACAGTCCACCCACAGTAAACTTGAGAAAAGTCATCAGTACCTTGCTGAAGAAGAAGCCTGTCTGTGTCTGTGGACTCATTATTGCCTACAAGCATGTGCGCTATGTATATAACACAGACCTCACTTCACCCTCAGCATCTTCAATTATGTTATTGAAACAGCTAACTTTTTATACTCCCCAAGTTAATGCCCTGTTTGTCTGTCTAGAATTGACCATTTACATGCTGAAGTGTTCATCTGTGTAAATTACCTCACAGGCTAAAATGAATGGGGGAAAGGCCACCTCTTATCCCACTTGGGCATTGCTCATTTAAAGTCTTCTAACAGATAAGAAATTATGCTGAGGTCACTAATCTGAAGTAGGGGAAGATTTAACTAAGAAACCATCACTTGGCCAAGATGGTAGACACAGGTTGAAGAACTAGAGGATGTTTTGATTAATTAATTGGTAAGCTTCTTTAAACTCCTGAAATTCTACCTGCCTTTCATTCTGTCTACAGAAAAATGGAGAACACCGGAGATGCCAGAAGAGCAAATAAATAACCCAACGAAAGAAACGCCAGAAAAAGTAGAGAAGAAAGTAAAAGAATCAAGGAGGCAATGGAAGATGAAAAAAGAACTCCAGGGGAAAAGAAAAAAAACAAACCTTCATACAACTAGGCAAAGATACCAGGCTGAGGGGAAAGCCAGACTGGGAAATCAGTACATAGAGAAATCTATTAGAAATATCCTCTAATTAGATGCTGAATGTAATGAATATAACATAGATATTGTTTACTCACAGATAAACAATTCCTCCCAAGAAGAATAGATACAATTTTACCTAAAAACACTTGCCTTTTTAGGCCTTGCTTAGGTAAAACTTGGTTCTCTGGCCATTGCTAACTGAGATGTGTCCTAGAAGCTTTGGTGGGAAGAACAAGGTCCTATTTACCACTTCATTTGTCAAGGAGAGTAAGATAAATGTTTAGACTCACTGGGCCTCTTAGAAAAACTCTAAATCAGAGTTAACACACAATCAGATTTGACTTTCTGAGTTGCTCTGATTTGCCTCTTTATCTCCATGGCAGAGCTTCACAGGAGCTTATCTGTGTATGTTGAGGGACAAGAGAATAATTTGGGAGCCAAAATGGTTGGCAGTCAAATCATGACTCAGCCCTTGCTAACTATGGGTCAATTCATCCACCTCTCTGAACCACAGTTGTCTCATTAATAAAATGTAGGCTACAATAGCACAGTTACTTTACAGAGTTATTTTGATGACTATATAACACAGGTTAATTACATAGTATAGGTAGGATCTAGCCCACAGTAGAACACTCTAGAAATGTTAGTTTCTTTTCTCTGCATTTTCTTAGTTGACATATTAATTTTAAAAAATCCATAAAATCCTACCTGCTTAAAGAGTCTTCTTCAGAGGTTTCAAAAACTATGTAAAAAAAAAGTAAAATACATTTTAAAGCAATAAACATGCAGGACTCTAGAAGTACCAGATGAATGCATTGTTAGAAAGTATAACTTTGGGACCACACCTGAAGACTATATTAGAGTGAATATTATTGGTAGGCCATTACTGCATTAAGAACATTTACTTTCTCTTTTTAAATATATCAAATGCCAAAAGAAAGGATTGGCTGTATCAAAATTTGATACTTACCTGTGAACTGCTATGTACAATGAACATAATCCTATTCAAACCCCATCAGACTGACAGAAAATTACATCGTTAGGGGAAGCAGAATCATAGACTCACCATGTCAAACTTAAATATAATGAGTTATCTGGACTCCTCACACTAATAGCAGTAAGAAGAGAGTTATTTTACCATAACACAATGCATCTCCAGCTCTTGAGTGAAGAGTACCCACTTTAGGATAAAAACTCTACCACAAGGAAGCTAGATGACTAGGCAATACATTTTCCTTCAAAGCAAAGCATTGGAAACAGACTCTTTCTGTCCCCATTTCCAATGGCAAATAAGTGAGAAAGACCTTGTGATTCCAGTTATAAAAGGAATCACCCCTTGAGGCTGCTTCCTTCCATTTCTAGAGCATATCTGTTTCCACCTCGAGAGAAGGTGGGAGAGATACCTAGTGCTCTGCAGATGTGCATCAGGTCATTTTCCTCAACCCTCCCCAATAGGTGGCAAATGCCTAGAGAAAGCACTCTCTTTCAGCTTGTATGGCATATGTCATCAGACACTACGATGATGAACAACAACAAACCACTAAGGTCACAGAATATCTTGGATAAGTGCACCCAATTACAACAAAATTTTCATTTGTTAAACATTCCAACAGATAAACACGGTGTGATTCCTACTATACAACATTCAGCAAAAGGCAAATCTATGGAGACTAAGAAATAGCAATGGTTTCAACATGTTAGGGATAGGAAGGGATGAATAAGGAGAGCATGGAGAAGTTTAGGGCAGTAAAATGACTCTATATGACACTATAATGGTGGGTATGTGCCATCATGCATTTGTCAAAGCCCATAGGATGTACAACACCAAAAGTGATCCTTCATGTAAACTATGGACTTTGATCAATACTGACAAGTCATTGCACATCCCTCCATTGCAAATAATGTCTCTTTCTGGTGCAGGATGACAAAAAGAGCAAGGCTGTGTGTGTTTGGTCTGGGGGGGGGGGGTGGGACTCTCTGTACTTTCCGCTCAATTTCAATGTGCACCTAAAACTGATCTAAAAAGTAAGGCTTATTAGTTATTCTTTAAAATAATGTATTTCCTGAATCTGCTATTAACATATATCAACATATTAATGCTATTTTCAAGACAGAGTTACCTTGGAAATTAAGTTAAAGATACTTATATCAGAATATAAGTATTTTCCTGACAATTGAGTTAAGCATATGGAAGGCATAAATAAAGCAAGTACTTTTAAATGTATACTAAAGCAAGAAAATAACTGAAAAATATGATAGAATATCTTGCTTTGTAGTTATAAACAGGGGTTTAGAACAATATAAATCAAAACTGAACCATCCATATGATTAAAGGACACTTTTTATTCTAATTTTAAATGAGAAATCAATAAGCTGATTTTACGCAAAAATTATCTTGAAGCATCCTATCGAATAAAAGAGTAATATGCAAATTGACCATCACTCTAACACACAAGATGGCCACCCTCATGTGGTAAGGATGGCTGCCCTCATGTGAACACAAGATGGCCACCACAAAATGGCTGGCTGGAGAGGGCAGTTGTGGGTGATCAGGCCTACAGGAGAGGGCAGTTAGGGATGCCCAGGCCTGCAGGGGAGGACAGTTTGGGGGGACCAGGCCTGCAGGAGATGGCAGTAGGGGGTGACTAGGACTGCAGGGGAGGGAAGATAGGAGAGACCAGGCTGGCAGGGGTGGGCAGTTGGGGGCAATCAGGCTGGCAGGGGAGTAGTTAGTTTTCAATCAGGCTGGCAGGGAAGTGGTTAGCAGGTGATCAGGCAGGAAGGCAATGGTTGGGAGGCAGCAGTCCTGGATTGTGAGAGGTATGTCCCAGTGCCCACTTAGGCACAACCCATAGATATTCATTAAACTCAACCTGCATGGAAAAATACTGGTCTTTCCTGTTGAACTGTTGCTCTTTCATGTGCAATCTAAATACCAGTGCACTACCTGGAAACCTATGAGTCACCTTGGATGTCTCTCTCCCTGCTAACTCTTCCCCTGCAATCATCACAAAAATCTTCTCAACTAGACCTCTCTACTTTCTCTGCTTTATTTTCCTACTGTCAACTGCCCTAGTCAAACACGAGCTCTTTACAGATGGCTCTCACAGGGGGCAAAATGCCAACAAGTATTTAGTGGTGTTTTTAAAATTAATAAGATCTGTTTAAGCAAAACCAATGAGAGATAAATAGACCTAGAGAAACACCAATATTTTAAATGGAATAAGTTGAGCTTCCCGACTCATTTCTGCACAGATGCATGAAAATTTCTTAATGGACTGAGTCTGGTCCAAGGAAGCAAAATGTTCCTTTAGTCTCTCAGTCTCTTTATGCTTCTATCTATCCTCTACATAAGGGGTCAACCAACTAGGGTCCACAGGCCAAGTACAAGATGCCAGCTAGTTTTGCAAATAAAGCCTCACTGGACGACAGCCATGCCTGTTCCCTTACAGATTCTCTAGGACTGCTCTCACACTGCAATGGCAGGCTTGAGTAGATATGACAGACCTCCTGGACTAAAATCAGGCCCTTTACAGAGAAAGCTTGCTGATGCCTGCTTCATACCACAGCCACAGGGCCCTTATCAAATCTAATCTTGATCCTCTTCTCAAAACTCCAAAAAATCCTGCAGTATATATTGCTGGCTCCCTACCTTAGTCTTCATTTTTGCTGGAGAACCACACTCTATTGGGATATTTACTATCCTGATACACAAAGAAAGTGGTACCTCCCCCACTCCAAAGACAAAGGATTATGGTAAGCTCATCAGAGTCACTAGTTTACCACTAACTGGTTTAGGAATGAGCGTGGGATTAACCCAATCCTATAAAAGTTAGGGAAGTCAACTCTCAGTTTCTTCCTATATAAAAGAAAGACATAGACCCAGCCAGTGTGGTTCAGTAGATGGAGTCCATTGTCCATGCACCAAGAGAACGCTGGTGATATTCCAGGACAGGGCAGGTGCCAGGGTGGCTTGATCCCCCGAGTGGATGTGCAAGAGGCAGCCCATGGATGTGATGGTTCACTCTCATTGATGTTTCTATCTCTCTCTCCCTTTTCCTTCCTCTCCCTCTAAAGTCAATAAAAACATATTTTTTAAAAAAGCTAAGGAAACACATAGCTCAACATTACGAATCTGGGAAATGCAAATGAAAGTCATAGGAAGTATCTCCTCACTCCTCTAAGAATGGCTCTGATCAAAAAAAAAAATTAATAACAAGTGTTGGGAGTATGTGGCGAAAAGAGAATGCCTCCAGCACTGCTCATGTGATTGTAAATTTCATAGTCACTGCGGGAAGCAACATGGACATTCCTCAAAATAGTAGTACTA
The DNA here is from genome assembly GCF_963455305.1 of Plecotus auritus. Classification (NCBI taxonomy): domain Eukaryota; kingdom Metazoa; phylum Chordata; class Mammalia; order Chiroptera; family Vespertilionidae; genus Plecotus; species Plecotus auritus. The sequence goes on along the minus strand of NC_137781.1, from coordinate 16,564,860 downwards.
GAATTGCTATCTACTTCTGGGGATTTATCCAACAGAAACATGAGGACAGATTTGAAAAGACATCTGCACCCCTATGTTCACTAAAACATTATTTACAAGAGCCAATATATGGAAGTAAGGTAGATGTCCTTCAATAGATAAGTAAATAACCAGGATGTGAAATGTATTGGCACACAGTCACACTCACATATATGTGTGTTTGTGTGTATGTATGTGTGTGTGTTTGTTTATATGTTTATATACATATATAATAAAAATTACTCAAACATAAATAAACAAATAATTTTTGCCATTTATGGCAACATGGAAGGACTGAGTTGGTTCTATACTAACTGAAATAAAACAGAAAGAATAATACCATAGCGTCACACTTACAGGTGCAATCTAAACAACAAAACAGAAACAGACCCCATAGCTACAGAGAACAAACTAATGGTTTCCAGAGGGTAAACTGAGGTGATGTGTGAAATGAAAGACTATGAATAAGAAGTGCCAACTTCCAGTTATAAATTATATAAGCCACAGTGATGTAGTGTGCAGAACAGGGGATGTGTCAATCTATACTAATAATAGCCTAGGTGGCATCATGCCATCATGTCAACACATGATGGCTGTCACAAGATGGCCATCACAAGATAGCCGTCACAACATGGCCACATGCGGAGGCGGGGCCAAGCTTCTCTGTCACCTGGCAAAGAGGAGGCAGAACCTGGTGGAGGAGGTGAGTCACAGCAGTGGAGGGCAGTTTTGGTGATCAGGCCAGCAGGGGAACAGTTAGGCATCAATCAGGCTGGCAGGCAGAAGCAGTTAGGGGCAATCAGGCAGGCAGGCATGTGAGTGGTTAGAAGCCAGCACTGCTGGATTGTGAGAGGGATGTTCCAGATTGGAGAGGGAGCAGGCCAGGCTGAGGGACACCCCCAAACCCCCATGCACGAATTTCATGCACCAGGCCTCTAGTATCATAATAACTTTGCTTGGTGATAGATTGATACTAGACATACTATTGTGAACATACCATAAGTTATTTTAATATCAAACCACTGTGGTTTGCACCTGAAAGTAATATAAAGTGTGCCAACTCTACTTTATCAAAATGTTTTAAAAGTAAAAAAGAAATGTCTAAGGAAAAGCAGTCCTTTTGACCTTCATATATTGATATGTGAGAATAGGATGCTTTGGAACCAAAACTAATAACTGACCAGGAAAGCAGATATAAACACTGTCAACCTCACAGCTGAACCAAGGACATAAACCAGAATCCTGATATCACTGAGTCACCAAAACAATCCGGGTTCCTATTGTTTCGGCCTCTGTTAATTAGGCCACCTATTATCTAAAGCTGACAGCATTCTATCTGATAAATTTCCCAAGGCCTGGATGATATGAACCACACCTGTCTGTGGTAGTAAAAACTTCCATAAGCCTGCCTTAGCTAGGCATTCACCTCATTCCCAACCATTCCCATAGCACACATGTTGCACATTAAAACTGTACTGCTCATAATTCCCGCAACACTCACTTGTCATCTTAGCGCTTGCCCTGCCGTTCCTGTGTAATCATCATATATATCCCTCCTGCCGAACATCAGCGCTACTGCCCCTTTACCTGGCAAATTTCCTTGTGGTCTACATGCTTATTTTAAAACTAATCCACATTTTATTTTTGAACTTAAAAAAAATGATAAAGATAGATAGAGAAAGAAACACTGATGTGTTGTTCCACTTATTTATGAATTCATTGTGTGAGTATGGTATGTACCCTGACCAGGCATCAAATCAGAACCTTGGTGTATCAGGGACAATGCTTTCAGCAACCAAGAAACCCAACCAAAGATTAAACTACATTTTTAAATTCTAATATGCATCAGGGACCTAAAGTTCCTGGCACATACTAAACACCAATAAAAAGAATAAACAAGGATAATCATAAGCTCCTAATGCAATCTTGTACATGGTAAGCAATAAATAAAGTAATGTAAATCATACAAATGGTAATGATACTAACAAGCTCTTAGAGGGCAAGGACTATCTCTAAAACTAGACACCTGGTACACGAAATTCATGCGCAGGGGTGTGTGTCCCTCAGCCCAGCCTGCACCCTCTCCAATATGGGACCCCTCAAGGGCAGTTGGACATCCTTCTCACAATCCAGGACTGCTGGCTCCCAACTGCTCACCTGCCTGCCTTCCTGACTGCCCCTAACTGCTTCTGCATGCCAGCCTGATCACTCCCTAACCACTCCCCTGCCAGCCTGATTGCCCCTAACTGCCCTCGCCTGCAGGCCTGGTCACCACTAACCGCCCTCCCCTGCAGCCCTGGGTCCCCACCACTGCCTTTCCCTGCAGGCCCAGTCACCCCCAACTTCCCTCCTCTGCCAGCCTGGTCACCCCTAACTGCCCTCCCCTGCAGGCTTGATTGCCCCCAGCTGCCCTCCCTTGCAGGCTTGGTCCCTCCCAACTGCCCTCCCCTGCTGGCCTGATTGCCCACAACTGCTCTCCCTTGCTGGCCTGATCCCTCCCAACTGCCCTCTCCTGCTGGCCATCTTGTGGTGGCCATCTTTTGTCCACATGGGGATAGCCATCTTTGATCAATAGGGGCAGCCATCTTGTGTGTTGGAGTGATGATCAATCTGCATATTACTCTTTTATTAGATAGGATGTTTCAATTCTGCAACATCACAATAACACTTAGTACCTGAAAGACACCTGGAAGTTAAATGGCAGACCATTCAGCTGAAAAATGAATAACTGAATTATGACATTTTGTTTGATAATTGGTTTAAAAAAAGAAACAGAGAACAAAACAGGGACAGTTCTCTCATATTATTAGTACATTCAAGGTCAAAATGCTATTTCATCTTTGTGTTTCCTATAACTTGCAAACCCAAACAACACAAGTATCCCAACTCCAAGGTGTCTTCATACAATTCAGATTGCATAAAGAACTAGGTATCATATCGGGCATTTTTATTTTGAGAAACATTTTTATACTTTATTAAAATTTGTTGGGTCCCAGGTTGGGCTTTTTGAATATTTATTATCATTGTCATTACCAATGACAACAGAGCATCTGTTGTAAAGAAATCCCAGTGTCCTGACAATTATCCAACTAATTAAGTCAACATATCTCATTCTGTTTTCACTTCTGAGGAATGAAGTTGATAATAGTGAGACCTTGTGGGTATAATATGAAAATTTTTCTATGCTTCTCAACAGGCAGAATTGCCTTTCTGACCTCAGTACCATGGGTAGATATCTTTAAAAAAAACACACACAAAAAAAAACACACACACAACAACAACAACAATCTCTTTGGGTTTCTTGAACACTGGCTAAGTGTTTGATATTTGTTTGTGCTACCAGAAAAGTATTGTTGAGTTCCTAGTTTTAGTGAGAAAAATCACTATGTAATAACAACTATTCATTTACTAAGTGTAATCCATTCACATTTAAAACTAAACAAAAGATCCGTTTTTAGAACAAGTTCAATTTGGTATAATGCGAATATAGAGGAAACATACACCATCTAAGCTTAAAATCTTTTTTCTTTTTTACATGAAGATATCATATAGGATTTTAGGGGTCAGGACTAAATAAATGAAGATCCTTTCAAATGATATTGCCCCAGATGTTAAATTGCCTACAATTAACTTTGTTAATAACACTGATTACTATTCTATTAAGAAAGAGAGTAAGAAAATCTATACATGCAACTTACACATTGTTTGGTATATTTTCCCTGCTCTTTCATTATCAGAACTTCCTTACCCTTACTTCATCTATGGTAGGACCACCAAGAGTAATTCACTATTTGAAGTCTTACCGGGAGTGTGACCTTCAGATTTTTGGGGTCCCCTTCCTTCTTTATATTTAGAAGTTAGTGGTTGTTTGCTGTGTACAAAAAAAGATGTTAAATAATGTTACTCTTTAATATGAATATAAAAATATTTTCCAAATGTAATAACTTCTTACAATATTTCAGATAATGTCAGAGCTAATATTAAAACTTCAATTATCCCATACACTTTAAATTTGTAAGTTATATAACTGTCTTATGAAGTATGTAATTAAAAAATAAGATATCACAGTCATGATTTGAGGAAAATATAGTTCAGTGAATTAATTAGAGTCAGCTTAACATGATGGCAAATACCACACATTCTAGTTCTATAACAAATAGCTCTTTGTTTTCAAACAAGTCACATTTTTGGCTCCAGGTCCTCCTCTACAAAATATGAATCTTACTACCTTAATTTAGAAGGTTGGTAGGAAGATTAAATGGATACTAGAGAAAAAAACATATGCTCAGAAAATGGTAAAGAAAAGAAAAAATTGAGTCATGAACTTTATTTGTTGAAACTATTTTTGAACCCCAAATAAATCCCAATGTGAACTTTTCTTGGTTTCTAACATCCAAATGTTGAAGTTTTCAGAAAATGATAGGAACTTTCGTTATTACCTGTACATATGTTGTGGTTTGTAATTCAGGGCATCTCAGCTACTATGTAGCTGGCAACTAAATGTATGTACAAATAGATTACAGAGATCACTTCACGCTGAGCATATTATATTAGGTTACTAAGCGGAAGTATGTTAAACTCAGGTTGAGGTACTAGAGTGTTTTCATTAATTAATTGCTAGGCTTACTGAAATCCTGAAATTTCACCTGCCTTTCATTCTTTCTATATAAAAATGGAGAACACTTCAGATAGCAGAAGTGGAAAAATATAACACAATGAAAGAAACACCAAAAAGAAACAACAACAAAAAAAAAGTAGAGAAGAAAGTAAGACAATCAAGAAAAATCATAGGAAAGGGAAAAATTACTCTAGGAAAAAAGACAAAACTTCATACAACTTGGCAAAAATACCAGCCTGGAGGGAAAAACAGACTGAGAAATCAGCCAATAGAGAAATCTATTGAAAATACACTCAAAATAGATGCTGAATTTAATTAACATAACATAAACTATACATAGATATTCTTTTCTTACAGATAAGCAATTCATTTCAGGAAGATTTTCATATCATTTAAGCTAAAAACACTTGCCTGATTAAGACAAGCTGTGGTGAAACCTTTTGTTCTTTGGTCATAGCTAACTGAGTTGTGCCCTAAAAGCTTTTGAGATGAAAAACAAGGTCCTATTTACCATTACAATTGTCAAGAATAGTAAGATAAATGGTAGAACTAACTGGACCACTTAGCAAACTCTAAATCAGATTTAACACACAGTCAGCTTTGATTTTCTGAGGTGATTGGATTGGCATCTATATCTAGTTGCCTGAGCTACACAGGAACTTATCAGTGTATGTTGAGGGACAACAGAATAATTTGGGAGCCAGGCTGGTTGACAGGCAAATCATCAGTCAGTCCCTTCCTAACAATGGAATCATGGGTCAATTCATCCACCTCCCTGAACCACAGTTGCCTCATTAAAGAAAAGTAGGCTACATTATTAGCACACCTACTTTTCAAAACTATTGTGATGACTATATAACACAGGTTAACTACATATTATAGGGTCTAGCCCACAGTAGAGTACTCTAGAAATGTTAGTTTATTTTTTCTGCATCCCCTTAGTTACCATAACATTTTTAGAAATCCATAAAATCCTACCTTCTTAAAGAGTTGTCTGAAGAGATATCAATCACTATTTAAAAAAAAAAAGTAAAATACATTTTAAAACAATAAGAATACAGGGCTTTAAAAGTGCTGGTTTAATATATTATTAGAAGGTATAACTTCATCTGAAGACTGTGTTAGAGTAAACAATAATCCTATTATTGGTAGGCCATTAATACATTAGGAACATTTACTTTCTCTTTTTAAACATATATAATGCAAAAAAGGAATGCGGTCTATCAAAATTTATAATTAACTGTGAACTTCTATGTGCAATGATGGTAATCCTAACCAAACCCCATCAGACTGACAGGAAATTATGTTGTTAGTGGAAGCAGAATCATAGACAAGCCATGTCAAACTTAAATAGCATGAGTTTTCTGGCCTCCTCCCATCAGCAGCAGTTAGAAGACAGTATACTTATTCTGCTGTAACACGATACAAATTGTCTAGCTCTTCAGTGAAGATTAGGTAATTTAAGATGAAATACTGTAGACACCACACTTTCCAGCACAGCTACACATAGAAAACAGACTCTTTCTGGCCCCATTTCATATTGCAAGATGAGTAGAAAAACTTTGTGATTCTAGTTGTATGAAGTAGAACGCCTTGAGCTGTCTCCTTGCATTACTAGAGTGTACCTGTTCCCACCTCATAGAGCAGGTGGTCCACACAGTTAGTGCTCTGCACTAGTGCATAGATCACTTTTCTCAACCCTCTCCCTTAGGTGGCAAATGCCTATAGAAATCCGTCTCTTTCAGCTGGTATGGCACATGTCATCAGATCCTATGCTGATGAACAACAACAACAACAAATAACTAAGATAAAAAACATCTTGGATAACTACATCCATTTACCTTGGAATTTTCATTTGTTAAACATTCAAAAAGGTACCCACTGTATGAATCCAACTATACAATATTCAGGAAAAGGCAAATCTATGGAGACTAAGAAAGATCAATGTTTTCCAGGGATTAGGGAAAAGGGAGGGATGAATGAGCAAAGCACAGAGGATTTTTAGGATAGTGAAGTGATTCTGTATGATACTGTAAGGGTGGGTATGTGCCATCATACATTTTCAGTGCACACACATCCATTGTTATAAATGCACCTCTCTGGTGCAGGATGTGAATAATGAGCAAGGCTGTGTGTTCGGGGTTGTGTGGTTTATGGGCACACACTGTACTTTCCGCTCAGTCTGACTGTGCACCTAAAACGGCTCTAAAAAATAAGTCTTTGTAATTTTTCTTCAAAATAATGTATCAAGGAATCTTCTATTAACATATATCAACATATTAATGCTATTTTCAAGACACATCCCCTTAAAAATTAAGATAAAGATCCAAGTATGAGAAAATGGGAATTATCCTCACAATGTAGTGAAGCATATGGAAAGTCATAAATAAAGCAAATAGTGTTAAATGTATACTAGGGCAAGGAAATAACTAACAAGTATAATTGAATAACTTGCTTTCTAATTATAGACAGCAATTTAGTGAAATATAAAATATGAATCATCCATATTAAAGGACACCTTTTATTCTATAAAATCAGAAATCATTATACTGATTTTATGTAAAAATTATCTTGAAACAACTATACTAATAATAGAGGAATATGCAAATTGTCCGGGATGCCGTAACAGTAACAGTAACGGCTAACAGCAGGCTGGGTGGGATGACCAGGCCAGTAGAAGGTTTAGTGAGGGATGACTAAACGACTGAACAGCAGGCTGCATGGGCCAACTAGGACAGCAGGGGCGGCATTGGGGGGTGGTCAGACAGGCAGGCAGGTAAGCAGTTAGGAGCCAGCAGTCTTGGATTGTGAGAGGGATGTCCAACCGCCGGCTTAGGCCCAATCTGAGGGGTTCCAGATTAAAGAGGGTGCAAGCTGAGCTGAGGGGAGATCCCCATGCATGAATTTTGTACACCAAGCCTCTAGTTAATTGGATAAAAAGGAAAGCTGATCATTGCCTAATATTGCCCTAGTAATTTATATACAAATACCTGTGAAATGCTCACCAAGAATAAAAAAAGTGGCCAGCTTTGCAAGCAATTATAGATGATGCAACTGAAACCAGTACCATGTTATCCTATTTAATAAAGAGGGAGTATGCAAATTCACTGTCACACAGTCACAAAGATGGCAGCACCCATAGCCACAAGATGGTGGTGCCCAGTACCCTCAGCTCTGCCGGAGTCCCCCAGTCCTTTCAGCCTTGCCAGAGTGGGGGTAGCTGGTGCATGGTGCGTCCAGACCCACCCTTATCCCCCCAGCCACCCAGTGCCAGCCCGAGGCACAGACAAGCATTGGATGGCAGATGCCCAGCTGACGCCGGAGGTGCAGGCAAACCTCGGATGGCGGCTGCCCAGCTGCCCAGGGCTACCCGGGGTTCAGGTAACCAGGGCCAGCTGAGGCTTGTGCTGCTGGCAGTGGCAGCAGCATAGGTGTGATGGGGGCATATCCTTCCCCTGATCACCGGGTAGCCTCCTACCCCTGAGCACTCCCGGACTGTGAGAGGGAGAAGGCTGGGCAGTGGGATCCGCCCACCACCCCCCCAGTCCAATTCATGAATATTCATGCACTGGGCCTCTAGTGTTATCACATTACTTGCTTTAAAAATAAAATTTTAGCCGAGACCGGTTTGGCTCAGTGGATAGAGCGTCGGCCTGCGGACTGAAAGGTCCCGGGTTCGATCCCGGTCAAGGGCATGTACCTTGGTTGCGGGCACATCCTCAGTGGGAGGTGTGCAGGAGGCAGCTGATCGATGTTTCTCTCTCATCGATGTTTCTGGCTCTCTATCCCTCTCCCTTCCTCTCTGTGAAATATCAATAAAATATATATTTAAAAAAAAAAAAAATTTTAGACTAAAGTCAAAAATTCAGTCAGGGCTATACCTGCTGTGGAACAAAATTCCATGCAGCCAGCCTAAGACTGCTATCCTTAGAAAGTCCTGCTTAGGTGTTGGGCATGGAGGCCACGGGGGCATAGGCTACCAAGGAGACAGAACTGAACCTCACATCACCCTGCTTGGCCCCGGAGGATGACTGGTTAGCCAGAGACGGGTAAGATTCCTCAGGGAAGGAACAACCTAAGACAGGCACAGTCGCAGAGGGGCCATCAAGAGAGAACTTGGGGATCATCAGAGGTGGGGCACAGACCCCCACCCTCCCAACCTTGCAGGGGCCTGAACCCTCAACCCGTCTGAGGGAGGTCTCCTGCTCCCATGGCTGCTTTGCTTCCCACGCCCAGCTCAGATCGGGAAACAGGTGACAGACAGTGACTTGGCCCAGCTCAGATTGGCACCCAGGTAACAGACAGAGACTTGGCTGACAGCAGCTGCCCTATATCTAAATCCAGCCTAGCACCAGGAATGCTCAGGGCCTACTCAAGAATGCAAATAATCCTTTCCACTAATATTTACAGGGTAAACTAAGATTGTTGGTACAGTATTAAATTTGACAGTAAAATAATAATGAAGTTTTCAGATTAAATTAAATAGGCTAATTCAAATAAGTGAATATTCAAGAAAATTTAATTGTACTGAACAAAAAGCTGTTCCTAAAGTGGTAACTAAAATTTCTATTGGTAGTTCATCTCATGGTAAAATTCCTAAACATGCAATGAAACTAAAGCAGCCATATTTTTGTGCAAAAAATTAAAATTTAAAGTTATGAAGACTGCATTATAAAATTTACAAAAGCCCCCATTAATCAAAAAAGGGGGGATAGTAGGGTAATATCATGTAAGGAAAAATATCCTATAAGTAAATTACATCTAGAAAATTTTTACTTTACAAAATTAATTTTTATTTGTAATGCTAACAGCAAGACACCCATGAAAAGCACACATGGTGTCTAAATAAGACAAAGGAAAATCGTTTGGGCAAAAATAAGAGGATCCCAAATCAATTATATAGAAGAGATTCCTTTATTAACTTTTGGTCGAGAATATGTTTGTATATTTTCAGAAAACAACTCCAAGACCATGTGGATTCCTGCAACAGAGAGGAATTGACAGGTCTGCTCCAACTATGAAGACAAGAGGAGAAACAGTCCAGAGATGGAAGACGCTGACGATGCCTTGCCACGCTAGCAGTCAGCAGCTGTGCGACGCAGCAGCTTGCCTAGGACCAAACCAGAGAGGGTCGGACCTGCCTTGCCACCATGTGCCCACCATCCAGATATCATTGCTGACATGTACACATAAGGAACTGTTTGACATTGAAACTGGGACTCAGAACTGTTGGACATTGAAATTGGGACTCAAACATTTTTTGTTATTATATGTTTATTTCTAGTCTGCAGAGGCAAGATTTTTTAAAAGAAAGAAAAGGGGAAAAATAGATACAGAAGCAAAGAAACATTGAACAGACTGTCAAACTACAGCAGGAAGGCAGAGGAGGTTTTTTGGGGGGGCGGGCTGTAAGAGATCAACTGAAGGACTTGTACGCATGCATATAAGCATAACCAATGGATAAAAGACACTGGGGTGGGGGCAGGTAAAGGCATGTACTGGGGGAAGGGGAGGCTGGGGGGAGGTCAATGGGGAAAAAAAAGAGACATATGTACTACTATTTGTAATACTTCAAACAATTAAAAAAAATTTTTTTAAAAAGAAAGTCCTGCTTAAATGGCTATACTTCAGTTGGAGTCTTAAAACCTGAATCTGGGGAGGGTTTACACCTTTCCCTAACTGAGAACAGTGGCTCCACATGCCTCAATAATTTATACAACTGATCGGGTTCATACTGTACACCTGCTTTTTTTCTGGGAACCTAGAACTTTGGTACATGCTATGGGGAAGATGCCTATGTGACTAGCGTGCCATAAAAACCTTGGCACTAAGTCTAACAAGACTGGTAGATGACATATTTCATGTGTGTTGTCAGAATTTGACACTGGAATAACTAAGCATATCCTGGTAACTCCACAGGGGGAGGACTCTTGGAAGCTGATACCAGATATCTGCCACACTTTGTCACATGCATCTTTTCTCTTTTGCTGATTTTGCTTTAAACCTTTAACTGTAATAAAACTCATGTGTGAGCACACCTATATGATGAGTCCTGTAAATGTATCCAGTGAATAAACAAACCTAGAGGTGTGTTTAGAAACATCTCACAAAATTTCATTATGTAAAAATATTATTTGGATTGATGTATTATACATGATCACAATACAGAAGTTGATTTCACTGAATACCTGTACTTGATTTTGTTTCGGTCCGTGCTTGTTTTTGAGTTTTCTGTAGATCTATAACAATTGGAATAAAGACATGAAAGGGATAAATGAATCAATGATGTCAGAAAGTTATGTGAAACTTGCAACATTCCTATTTAGTCAGAATAAGAAATACAGAATCCTAATGCCTGACAGTATGTTCTATAGTATCAAAGTTCCTGTAAAGGAAAGGAAGACATCTCACTGACAAATTTCTCCAACTGAACAGGGTTTAATTCCCTTTTACAAGAGTTATGAACCAGTCAACTAACTGGGATAACTGCAAAAAAACAGTAATTGTCATCTATATATATAAAAGCCCAGGGACCGTTATGGCCTAACAAACAGAACGACCAAAATGACTGGTGGCTATGACTCACACTGCAGCAGCCAACCAGCCTGATCCGGGCTGTGATTGGCTTCTCCTCCCAGCGGGCCCGGCCCCCTATCAGCCCCCAATGTACCGATCAGGAGCTTGGCTGGCTGCCAACCACCTGCCGCCCCTCCGCTGGCCAGTTTCCATCCCGATAGGCCCCCAACACCCCTAAATCACTGCCCGGATCCCTGGTGCATGTACATTTAGTGCAAGCACAAGAAAATAATTATCACTTTTTTCTGACCCCGTCCCAAGTATCCAGAGGGCTCTGCTAATATTGCAGCCAAGGTGTGGAATTCTCCCTCCACGGCCCGCAGCTCCAGGAGAACTTGCAAGTTAGCCAAAAAGGCGACCTAATCATTAACGGGATGGTAGCTCCTTGCTGAGGAATGTAAAGAGGCTGTGTGGGGATTTTGTGAAATGGCAGTTCCTTGCAGATTAGGTGAGCTTTCAATCTCTCTTTAAAAGGGGCGGAAAGAGGACCTGCAGGCTGCCAGGAGCAACAGCGAAGGGTAGGCACATTCAAAAACAGAAAAACTTTTAAACAGACAGACATGAAGATCATATCGGGAAACTGAGAGTAGAGCCCCAGAAAGAAAGCAAAAATCATTAAAGGGCCATCATCCATCTTGATATATGTTTGCAACAACAGATAAACAACTCCATCTCATGGCACGTGAAATGCAAAACCGTTTTGTTGTGGGTTTTCTTTTGGCCTAACATATAATTCGATCCAGCTGGAGGAAAGCTATAGCTTCCAATATTAGACTCCCTGACTGGCCCCACCCCTGATCAACCCCCATCGGGGCAGGCTGGAAGGACCCCACCCATGCACGAATAAATGCACCCAGCCTCTAGTATATAACAAAAGTGTTCTAATGATTGCAGAGTTGTTGTTTTTTTATTATTATTACTAATCTTTTTAAATTGTTTTATTAAACTAATATCATGGCTCACCTATTAAAGGCAGTTGTTGACAGCACAAGTAAAAATTGAAAGAAATTATACCCAAAGTATAGGCATATCCATGGATATACCATCCAATTAAACATGTATGGAAAGATACTGGTCTTTCTGGATGAACTGTTGCTCTTTCCTGCTGATCAGTTAAAGTCCTAGTCTTCATGTCCAATCCAAATGCCAGTGCAGGCCCTCACTGGTTTTGCTCAGTGGATAGAGCCTTGGCCCACAGACTGAAGTGTTCCAGGTGTGATTCTGGTCAAGGGCAAGTACCTTGGTTTCAGGTTCCCTGATCCTGGTCCGGGTGCATGGAGGAGGCAACCGATTGCTGTGTCCCTCTCACATTGATGTTTCTCTCAGTCTCTCCCTCTCCCTTCCACTCTCTCTAAAAATCAGTGGAAAAGACCTTTGTGTGAGGATTAAAAACAACTGAGAAAATGCCAGTGCATGACATGAAAACCTATCAATCATCTTAGATTTCTCTCTTCCCACTAACTGTTTTACGTGCAATCATCACAAAACCTACCACCTCTGCTTTATTTTGCTACTGTCAACTGCCCTAATCAAACACAGGCTCTTAGCAGATGGCTATCACAGCGGGGAAAATACTACCAACTATTATTGTTCTTTCTTAAATTAATAAGGTTTTTTTAAGCAAAACAAAGGAAAAAGACATAAACGTAGAAAAACACCAACATTTTAAATGGGATAAATTGAGCTTCCAGACTCATTTCAACATGGATGCTTGAAAACTTCATAGTAGACTTATGCTAGTCCAGAGGCAAAATATTTTTTGGTCTCCCATCTCTTTATGTGGTTTCCTTCCATCTATCCTCTACATGAGGGGTCAGCAAAATAAGACCCACAGGCCAAATACAAGCTGCCATCTGGTTTTGCAAATAGTTTCACTGGAAAACAGTAATGCATATTCACTTATACATTCTCTAGGACTGCTCTCACACTTCCATGGCAGACTGGAGTAGATATGACATGGACTAATATACCCACAGGCCAGGCCAGTATTGCTAAGTGGATTAAGAGTTGCCCCAGAGGCCTGAACGCTCACCCCGTCTGAGGGAGGTTTCCTGCCCCCATGGCTGCTCTGCTTCCCACGCCCAGCTCAGATCGGGACACAAGTGACAGACAGTGACTTGGCCCAGCTCAGATTGGCACCCAGGTAACAGACAGAGACTTGGCCGACAGCAGCTGCCCTATATGTAAATCCAGCCTAGCACCAGGAATGCTCAGGGCCTACTCAAGAATGCAAATAATCCTTTCCACTAATATTTACAGGGTAAACTAAGATTGTTGGTAGAGTATTAAATTTGACAGTAAAATAATAATGAAGTTTTCAGATTAAATTAAATAGGCTAATTCAAATAAGTGAATATTCAAGAAAATTTAATTGTACTGGACAAAAAGCTGTTCCTAAAGTGGTAACTAAAATTTCTATTGTTAGTTCATCTCATGGTAAAATTCCTGAACATACAATGAAACTAAAGCAATCATATTTTTGTGCAAAATATTAAAATTTAAAGTTATCAAGACTGCAATATAAAATTTACAAAAGCCTCCATTAATTAAAAAAGGGGGGATAGTAGGGTAATATCATGTAAGGAAAAATATCCTATAAGTAAATTACATCTAGAAAACTTTTACTTTACAAAATTAGTTTTCATTTCTAATGCTAACAGCAAGACACCCATGAAAAACACACGTGGTGTCTAAATAAGACAAAGGAAAATCGTTTGGGCAAAAATAAAAGGATCCCAAATTAATTATATAGAAAAGATTCCTGTATTAACTTTTGGTCGAGAATATGTTTGTATATTTTCAGAAAACAACTCCAAGATCATGTGGATTCCTGCAACAGAGAGGAATTGACAGGTCTGCTCCAACCACGAAGAGCAGAAACAGTCCAGAGATGGAAGACTCTGACGACGCCTTGCCATGCTAGCAGTCAGCAGCTGTGCGATACAGCAGGTTTCCTAGGACCAAACCAGTGAGGGTCGGACCTGCATTGCCACCATGTACCCACAATCCAGATATCATTGCTGACATGTACACTTAAGGAACTGTTTGACGTTGAAATGGGGACTCAGAACAGTTGGACATTGAAATTGGGACTCAAACATTTTTTGTTATTATACGTCTATTTCTAGTCTGCAGAGGCAAGATTTTTTAAAAGAAAGAAATGGGGAAAAAAGAGATACAGAGGCAAAGAAGCATTGAACAGACTGTCAAACTACAGCGGGAAGGCAGAGGAGGTTGGGGTGGGGGGTGGGCTGTAAGAGATCAACTGAAGGACTTGTACGCATGCATATAAGCATAACCAATGGATAAAAGACACTTTGGGGGGCAGGTAAAGGCATGTACTGGGGGGAAGGGGAGGCCGGGGGGAGGTCAATGGGGGGAAAAAAAGCAGACATATGTACTACTATTTGGAATACTTCAAACAATTAAAAAAATAAATAATAATAAAATAAAAATAAAAAAATAAAATAAAATAAAAAAAGAGTTGCCCCATGCTACTGGTTGAATTCCCAGTCAGGGCACATGCCCCAGTTGCAGGCTCAACACCAGCATTGGCGTGCAGGAGGCAGCCGATGCATGTGATGGTTCTCTCGCATTGATGTTTCTATCTCTTACTTTCCCTTCCTCTCTCTCTAAAAATAATTAAAAACATGTTTTAAAAAACTAAAGGAAACAAATAGCTCAACATCACTAATCAGGGAAATGCAAATTAAAGCCATAGAGAAGTACCACCTCACTCCTCTCAGAATGGCTGTGCTAAAATATAAACAGCAAGTGTTTTCGAGAACATGGAGAAGAAACAAAGCCTCACACACTGTTCATGTGAATATAAATTGGTCCAGTAATTGTGGAAAACAGCATGGAGAATCCTCAAGAAATTAGAAATAGAACTGCCATTTCTCATCTGGATATTTACCCAACAGATATATATATAAACATGAATTTTGAAAAAAATATATGTGCGCACCCCTATGTTCACTGCAGCATTATTCACAATAGCCAGGATATGGGAGCTACCTAGGATTCTTTCCATGCATAAATGAATAAAGAAGATGTGTTATGTATATGTGATATATATATGTATATATATATATGTGTGTGTATATATATCTGTATAGATATATACACACATATATATTATATTATATTATATTATATTATATTATATTATATTATATTATATTATATTACTCAGGCATAAGAAAGAACAGAATTTTGCAATTTGCAGCAAAATGGATGGAAAGCGAGGGTGTTAGGCTAACTTAAATGAGACAGAGAAAGTCAAATGTCATATGATCTCACTTACATGTGCAATTTAAAACAATAAAACAAACAAAACAGAAACAGACTCCATAGCTACAGAGAACATACTGATGGGTTCGCAGAGGTCAGTGACTTGAGGACAGTGAGAAAACAGAAGGATATGAATAAGAAGTGCAAACTTCCATACAATGGAGTCAAGACAATCTCTTCAATAAATGATGCTGGGAAATTTGGTCAGATACATGCAAAAAATGGAAACTAGATCACCAACTTGCACCATACACAAAAACAAACTCAAAATGGCTAAAGGACTTAAATGAAAGATGGGAAACCATAAAGTCCTACAAGACTCCATAGGCAGAAAAATAGCAGACATGTGTTGTAGCAATATCTTTGCAGACATAGCTCCTAGGGCAATGGAAACTAAGGAGAAAATAAACAAATGGGACTAAATCAAAATAAAAGGCTTCTGCACAGCAAAAGAAACCATCAATAAAACAACAAGAAAGCCTACTGCTTGGGAGAACATATTTGCCAATGATATTTCTGATAAGGATTTTAAATCTCTAAAATTTAGAGAGAACTCATACTATTTAACAAAAGGAAGATAAAAAAATCCAATAAAAAATGGACAATGGATCTAGATAGACACTTTTTGAAAGAGGACATACAGAAGGCCCACAGACATATGAAAACATGCTCAAAGTCACTAATCATCTGAGATATGCAAATCAAAACAACAATGAGATACCATCTCACACCTGTCAGAATGGCTATCATCAACAAATCAACAAATGACAAGTGCTGGTGAGGATGTGGAAAAAAGGAACCCTCATGCACTGCTGGTGGGAATGCAGACTGGTGCAGCCACTGTGATAGACAGTATGGAGTTTCCTCAAAAAGTTAAAAATGGAGCTCCCATTTGACCCACTACAAGAACTATATCCCAAGAAACCAAAAACACCAATCAGAAAGGATATATGCACTCCTATGTTCACAGCAGCACAACATAGTTATCATAGCTATGATTTGGAAACACCTAAGTGCCCATCAGCAGATGAGTGGATTAAAAACTGTGGTACATCTACACAATGGAATACTATGCCGCTATAAAAAAAAGAAAGGAACTTTTATCATTTTCAACAGCATGGTTGGAACTGGAGACCATTATGCTAAGGGAAATAAGCCAGTTGGAGAAAGATAAATATCACATGCTCTGAGTCATATGTGGGATATAATGATCAGCATAATGTGATGAACAAGAATAGATCCAGAGACAAATGGTGGGAGGGGTGGGGGATAAGAGAGCCACCAAAGGACTTGTATGCATGCATATGAGCATAATCATGGACACAGACACTGGGCCAGTGAGGGCTTGCCTTGGGTGGGAATGGCTTGGGGGCGGTCAACTGAAGAAAAAGGAGACTTATGTAAAACTTTAGACAATAAAAAACAAGAAGTGCAAACTTCCAGTTATAAAATACATGAGCGACATGGATCTAGTGTATAAAACCGGGAATGGACTAATGTAGTAATGACTTTGCATGGTGATAGATGGTTACTAGGCTTATCAGTGTGACACATCATAAGGAATGTAGATGTCACATTATTATTTTGCAAACCAGAACATAATATATTGTGTGTCAACTACATTTTAACAAAAATTTTATGAAATAAAAGAGATCTAGTCCTTTGTGTAGTACTAGAGCCTTTCATGAGCCTGCTGCTAGGCACTCACCCATTCCCAACTCTCCCCATAGCACACATTTGGCACCTTGGAAACTGTACTGCTCACAAATCCTGCCAAGTTTACTTGTACATCTCAGCCCTTGCACTGCGGTTCATTCTGCTAAATGTGTAATCTCAATACATGTTCTTCCTGCCAAACATCACTGTCTTTCTCTTTACCTGGTGAACTTCTTCATACCCTGCATGCTAACTTTAATTATCACACACATTTAAAAAAATTAATAGATTGATTAGAAATCGAGTAGGGGGAAGGGAGACACACAGAGATAAAACATTGCTCTCTTGGTCCACATATTTATGCACTCACTGGGTTATTCTGGTATGTGCCCTGACCAGGCATCAAAACCACAACCTAGGCATGTCCAGGACAAAGCTTTAAGAAAATGAGAAACCCAGACAAAGCCTCACCCACGTTTTAAAAACTCTAATTCTCATCGTGGATTTAAAGTGGTTGGCACATACTATGACCCAATAAATAACTATATTTGTAAGCACCCAGTGCAATATGGCACCTAATAAACACTGAATAAAGTATAGTAAATAATGTCATGGCAATGATAATAACAAGCTCTTGGAGACAGAGACAATATTTGAATTCTGCAACATCACAGTAACAAGTACCTAAAAGACACCTGAGAGTTAAATGGTAGATCATTAAGCCAAAAGATGAATAACTGAATTTTGATATTTTCTGTGAAAATTCTGTTTAAAAAAAAAAAAACAAAAAAAAAACAAGAGAGAAATAAACCTGGGAAAGCTCTTCCATATTATGCATACCTTCAAGGTCAAAACACTATTTCATCTTTGTGTTTCCTATCACTTGCAAAACCAACCTACACAAGTCCTCTGATAAAGTCTACTAAGTCCAAGGTGTCTTCACACAATTCAGGCTGCACAATGAACTAGGTAACATATCTGGCATTTTTGTTATTGAGTAACATTTTTGTACGTTTATTGTAATTTGTTGAGTCCCAGGTTGGGGTATTTGAATATTTATTGTGATTTATTTTTTACCAATGGCAACAGAACATCTTGTTCTAAAAAAAAATTCCAGGGTCCTGATAATTATCATATTAATGAAGTCAACATATCTCCTTCTGTTTTCACTTCTGAGGATTGAAGTTGATATAATGAGACTTTGTTGGTATAATGTGAAAAATACGCTGTGTTTCTCAACAGGCATTGTTTTTCTGACTTCTGTTTGATGGGTAGATATCTTTAAAACACAATCTCACTGAGATTCTTGCACACTGGCTAAGTGGTGTAGATCTTATTGCTTGCCATTTGCTTGTGCTATCAGGAAAGTATTGTTGAGTTCCTAGTTTTAGTTCCTTTTTTTAGTGAGACAAATCTCCATGTAATAACAAGTACTCATGAAATATAATCCATTCACAGTGAATACTAAATAAAAGATCCATTTTTAGAACAAGTCCAATTTGGTATAATGTGTATATAGAAGAACATACACCATCCTAACATAATTTCTTTTTACACAAGATATCTTATGGGATTTTAGGGATCAGGACTCACTAAATGAATTTCTTTTCAAATGATATTGCCCCAGATTTTAACTTTGTTTTTAATACTAAGTACTGTGCTATTAAGGAAGAGATTAAGAAAAACTATACATGCAACTTGCACATTGTTTGGTATTTTTTCAATGCTCTTTCATTATCAAACTTTCTTACTCTTACTTCATCTATGTTAGGAGCACCAAGAGGAATTCACTATCAGAAGTCTTACCAGGGGTGCTTCTTTCAGATTTTTGAGGTCTCCTTTCTTCTTTACATTTAAAAGTTATCTGTTGTTTGCTGTGTACAAAAATGGTGATAAATAACATTACTCTCTTAATATTAATATAAAATATTTTCCAAATATAGTAAATTCTTGGGATATTTCAGATAATATCAGAGCTAATATTACAATGTTAATGATACCATATACTTTAAATTTGTAAGTTCCACAACTGTTTTATGAAGTACAAAATAAAAATATATACATATAACCTTCATGTTGAGAGCAGTATAATTCAGTGAATTAACTAGAGTTAGCTTGACATAACCACAAGTTTATAGAACTCAGACACCCTAGTTCTATAACCAACAGCTATTTGTTTTCAAACAAGTCACATATCTTTGGTTCAGTTCTCCTCTACAAAATAAGAAACTTACTGCCTTATTTTAGAAGTTTGTTAGGAGGATTAAGAGAGATGATACAGCAAAAAATTTGCTCAGAAAGCTGTAAACCAAGAAAAAATCTAGTCCTGACATTTATTTTTTGAAATTATTTTGGATTCCCAAATAAATACCAATGTGGATTTTTCATAGTTTCTCATATTCAAATGTTGCACTTTTCTGAAAATGTTATGAATTTTAGTTATTACCTGAACTTATGTTGTGGTTTGTATTTCAGGGTAACTCGGCTATTATGTAAGTGGCAACTAAATTTATATACAAATAGATTGCCTCCTGAAGTCAGATAATACAATGCTCCCTTCTTTATGTGGGAAATCATACAAACCACAGAAAACTAATAGAAGCCAGGACCAGGACTGGACTACTACTATTCCTTCTCTAACTCCACAGACTCTGAACCAGCAGATCTTTATGAAAATCATGCTTAATCTTCATGTCCACCCCAAACTGGCTTGGAAGATAGAACCCTACTTGTCACACATGGATACATATGAGTCATGGATGTGGCCTAAGAATTTTTAAGTCCCAATAACCTACTTTTGGTTCAGAGCTTTCTGTTGACTGATTTCTATGTGAGGCATAATTTAAAATACTATGAAACCTATGGTAAATTTAAGTCACTTGGGAAACTTTCATTGTTATGGCAAAGAGATCACTTGAGAGGCCAACCTCAGTTATGGAACCTCAGGCAAGTTGGTGCCTACTGCTCTGAGAGAGTGATGTGGGACCTTCCACTACCTAAAGAAAGGTGCTCTACAGAATAGAAAGTGACCTTGGGGTGCAGATCTGGTAACAAAGGAGAAAGGAACATCTGGTCCTTTCCTACAGTGTTATTTGAATATCCCTGGCAGCTCAGAATGTTTCTAAGTAACTAAAACTTTCTAGCAGGAGAAAAACAAACAAACCAAGAACCTTAAAGGGTAACTAGTCTGAAAAGATCTGGGCTAAGAAGTAAGCTCCACATAAGCTTTCCAGTGTGTGTGTTGGGGCGGGGGGGCGGGAGGGTGTTGCAGTTGGGTAGAACTAGGAGGCCCAGCTTCCAGAATAGGGTGCTAGTAATTGGAATAGTGGCCAAGCACACAAAGCATATGTATATACACTGAGTGGCCAGATGATGATGATCTCTGAATGCATAATAATCTGGTCACTCAGTGTATATCCTATATAATTAAAGGCTAATATGCAAATTACACCCTTGACCAGGAGTTTGGCCAGCAGGCATGCTGGCCAACCACCCATGTCCCCGCCCCCTGGCCAGGCAAGTCAGATCCCACCCATTCACGAATGCATGCACCAGGCTTCTAATATATACACACACACACACACACACACACACACACACACACACACACACTAATAAAAGAAAAAGATGCAAATTGACCGTACCTTCGTGATGCCCAACAGCCAATCAGGAGTGAGTATGCAAATCAACCCAACAAAGGTGTTGGGTTAATTTGCATAAGCAGGAGCTAATGGCTGGGAGCATTCTGAACTGTCCCAGACCCTCAGGGCCTCTGGTCAGCGTGGGAAAGTGGGGCCAGAGTGGGAAGAGGCAGCTCCAGGGCTGGAGCAGAAAGGCGGTGCCAGCAGCCTGGGAAAGGAAGGCACATTCTTGCACGACTCATCGTGCATTAGGCTTCTAGTGTGTGTGTGTATATATACACACACACACACACACACACACACACACACACACACATACTGAGTGGCCACATTATTATGACGAACCCATCAGTACTTCGTTAGGCCACCTTTTGCCTTCAATACTGCAGCGATTCTTCTTGGCATTGACTCCGTGAGATGTTGAAAGGTGATGCAAGGAATCTGACACCATGCCTGATGAATTGCACTGTCCAGTTCTGTGAGATTTGATGGTTGTGGAACCAGCTGTCTGATGGCTCTTTTAACTTCGTCCCACAAATACTCAATTGGATTGAGATCTGGTGATTGTGGGGGCCACCTAAGCAAGATGAAGTCTCCCTCATGTTCTTGAAACCACTCCTGCACAATAGGAGCACCATGGAATGGCGCATTGTCTTGTTGGAAGAAGCCATCTCCATTGGGATAGCCCATCAACATGATAGGATGAACTTGATCAGCAACAATACTTAGGTATGTTGTGCTCATCAGAGGTTGTTCCACATGAATTAAAGGGCCCAAATCATGCCAGGAAAACATGTCCCAAACCATAACATTGCCCCCACCAGAAAAAAAATCACTTCTACTGTCACGGTAAACAACGTGCTTCCTTATTTATAATGGTCTGGCCCTCTAACAACTTCAGCCTGAAATTATAGCTAATTGGCCTACAAACATCAGGTGGTCATAATAACCTGGCCACTCAGTATAAGCTAAAAAAAATGCTGTATGTCTCAAGTCAAAGTGTGAATCAACATGAAGACTCAGGAATCTGAATCAGCAAGGCCAACCAGAGAGCAAAGATCAATCATGACTATATGATGGATTTCAATGTCAAGTCAGCAGCAATAGAATCAATGGAAACAACAGAAAAGTTAGAATGTCCTTTTTCACCTCTTCATCTGACTTGTGTGGGAGGATTGTCTCCCTTGAACTTAGAGAATCCTCTATATTCCTGAAGAATTCAAGGGGGAATGGAGAGGAAATACCCCCAGACACTACAGATTTTTCTTCTATAGTGAACAATTCAAAACCAAAAATAACTACTTAGAAAAATCAGAGATGAGACTTTATTTATAATCTCATGCATAGGAATTCTCTTGGAATGAAATGGGTAAAAATCTTATAAGTTTTAAGATATAGAATCTGCCCCATTGCTTCTTATAGCTAGTTGAGCCTTGAGTGATGCCAGTCAGATGACAGAGACTGACTGGCATCCCTAAACTACCTAACCCAAACTATGGCATCTCAGCTGTCACAAAAAAGTAACAGTGAAATGATTTTAAACCTCATTTATAGATAACTAGTATTTTAAAACAAACAAAAATTAAAACCACTAACAAAACATATTCTTCTGCAGTCCACCCACAGTAAACTTGAGAAAAGTCATCAGTACCTTGCTGAAGAAGAAGCCTGTCTGTGTCTGTGGACTCATTATTGCCAGCAAGCATGAGGGCTATGTATATAACACAGAGGTCACTTCACCCTCAGCTTCTGCAATTATGCGATTGAAACAGCTAACTTGATATACTCCCCAGTTAATACCCTGTTTGTCTGTCTAGAATTGACCATTTACATGCTGAAGTGTCCATCTGTGTAAATTACCTCCAAGGCTAAAATGAAGGAGAAAAAAGACCACCTCTTATCCCACTTGGGTATTGCTCATTTAAAGTCCTCTAACAGATCAGAAACTATGCTGAGGTCACTAATCTGAAGTAGGGGAAGTTTTAAATAAGGAACCACCACTTGGCCAAGATGGTAAACACAGGTTGAAATACTAGAGGATGTTTTGATTAACTAATTGGTAAGCTTCTTTAAACTCCTGAAATTCTACCTGCCTTTCATTCTGTCTACAGAAAAATGGAGAACACCGGAGATGCCAGAAGAGCAAATAAATAACCCAATGAAAGAAACGACAGAAAAAGTAGAGAAGAAAGTAAAAGAATCAAGGAGGCAATGGCAGATGAAAAAAGGACTCCAGGAGAAAAGAAAAAAACAAACCTTAATACAACTAGGCAAAGATACCAGCCTGAGTGGAAAGCCAGACTGGGAAATCAGTGCACAGAGAAATCTATTAGAAATATCCTCTAATTAGATGCTGAATGTAATGAATATAACATAGATATTCTTTACTCGCAGATAAACAATTCCTCCCAAGAAGAATAGATATCATTTTACCTAAAAACACTTGCCTGTGTAGGCATTGTTTAGGTAAAATCTTCGTTTCTGTGGCCATACCTAACTGAGGTGGGCCCTAGAAACTTTGGTGGGAAGAACAAGGTCCTATTTACCACTCCATTTGTCAAGGAGAGTAAGGTAACTGCTTAGACTCACTGGGCTTCTAAGAAAAACTCTAAATCAGAGTTAACACACAATCAGATTTGACTTTCTGAGTTGCTCTGATTTGCCTCTTTATCTCCATGGCAGAGCTTCACAGGAGCTTATCTGTGTATGGTGAGGGACAAGAGAATAATTTGGGAGCCAAAATGGTTGGCAGTCAAATCATGACTCAGCCCTTGCTAACTATGGGTAAATTCATCAACCTCCCGGAACCACAGTTGTCTCATTAATAAAATGTAGGCAGCAATAGCACAGTTACTTTACAGAGTTATTGTAATGACTATATAACACAGGTTAATTACATAGTATAGGTAGGATCTAGCCGACAGTAGAACACTCTAGAAATGTTAGTTTCTTTTCTCTGCATTTTCTCAGTTGACATATTAATTTTGAAAAATCCATAAAATCCTACCTGCTTGAAGAGTCTTCTTCAGAGGTATCAAAAACTATTTTTTTAAAAAAAGTAAAAGACATTTTAAAGCAATAAAAATGCAGGACTCTAAAAGTACCAGATGAATGCATTGTTAGAAAGTATAACTTTGGGACCACACCTGAAGACTATACTAGAGTGAATATTATTGGTAGGCCATTAGTGCATTAAGAACATTTAGTTTCTCTTTTTAAATATATCAAATGCCAAAAGAAAGCATTGGCTGTATCAAAATTTGATACTTACCTGTGAACTGCTATGTACAATGAACATAATCCTATTCAAACCCCATCAGACTGACAGAAAATTGCATCGTTAGAGGAAGCGGAATCATAGACTAACCATGTCAAACTTAAATATAATGAGTTTTCTGGACTCCTTACACTAATAGCAGTAAGAAGAGAGTTATTTTACCGTAACACAATGCATCTCCAGCTCTTGAGTGAGGAGTAGCCAGTGTAGGATGAAAACTCTACCACAAGGAAGCTAGATGACTAGGCAATACATTTTCCTTCAAAGCAAACCATAGGAAACAGACTCTTTCTGTCCCCATTTCCAATGGCAAATAAGTAAGAAAGACCTGTGATTCCAGTTATATAAGGTGTCACCCCTGGAGGCTGCTTCCTTCCATTGCTAGAGCCTATCTGTCCCCACCTCAGAGAGAAGTTGGGAGAGATACCTAGTGCTCTGCAGATGTGCATCAGGCATTTTCCTCAACCCTCCACAATAGGTGGCAAATGCCTAGAGAAAGCACTGTCTTTCAGCTTGTATGGCATATGTCATCAGGCACTATGCTGACGAAGAACAATAACAAACCGCCAAGGTCACAGAACATTTTGGATAACTGCACCCAATTACCATGAAATTTTCATTTGTTCAACATTCAAAAAGATAAACACGGTGTGATTCCTACTATACAACATTCAGCAAAAGGCAAATCTATGGAGACTACGAAATAGCAAAGGTTTCCAGATGTTAGGGATAGAAAGGGATGAATAAGGAGAGCATGGAGAAGTTTAGGGCAGTAAAATGACTCTATATGACACTATAATGGTGGGTATGTGCCATCATGCATTTGTCAAAGCCCATAGGATGTACAACACCAAAAGTGATCCTTCATGTAAACTATGGACTTTGATCAATACTGACAAGTCATTGCACATCCCTCCATTGCAATAAATGTCTCTCTCTGGTGCAGGATGACAAAAAGAGCAAGGCTGTGTGTGTTTGGTATGGGGGGACTCTCTGTGCTTTCTGCTCAATTTTAATGTGCACCTGAAACTGACCTAAAACATAAGGCTTATTAATTATTCTTTAAAATAATGTATTTCCTGGATCTGCTATTAACATATATCAACATATTAATGCTATATTCAAGACACAGTCACTTTGGAAATTAAGTTAAAGATACTTATATCAAAATATAATATTTTCCTGTCAATTCAGTTAGGCATATGGAAGGCATAAATAAAGCAACTACTTTTAAATTTATACAAATGGAAGAAAATAACTGAAAAATATGATTGAATATCTTGATTTGTAATGATAAACAGGGGTTTAGAGCAATATAAATCAAAACTGACTCATCCATATGATAAAGAACACTTTTTCTTCTAATTTTAAATCAGGAATCATTAAGTTGATTTTACCTAAAAATTATCTTGAAGCATCCTATCGAATAAAAGAGTAATATGCAAATTGACCATCACTCTAACACACAAGATGTCCGCACTCATGTGGTAAAGATGGCTGCCCCCATGTGAACACAAGATGGCCACCACAAACTGGCTGGCAGGGGAGGGCAGTTGTGGGTGATCAGGTCTACAGGAGAGGGCAGTGAGGGATGACCAGGCCTGCAGGGGCAGACAGTTGCGGGGGACCAGGCCTGCAGGAGATGGCAGTTGGGGGTGACTAGGACTGCAGGGGTGGACAGTTAGTGGTGACCAGGCCTGCAGGGGAGGACAGTTAGTGGTGACCAGGCCTGTAGGGAATAGCAGTTGGGGGAGACTAGGATTGCAGGGGAGGACAGTTAGGGGTGACCAGGCCTGCAGTGGAGGGCAGTTTAGGGGGCAATAGGGCTGGCAGGGGAGCAGTTAGTTGTCGATCAGGCTGGCAGGGAAGTGGTTAGCAGGTGATCAGTCAGGCAAGCAAGTGGTTGGGATCCATTAGTCCTGGATTGTGAGAGGTATGTCCCTATGCCCACTTAGGCACAACCCATAGATATTCATTAAACTCAACCTGCATGGAAAAATACTGGTCTTTCCTGTTGAACTGTTGCTCTTTTATGTGCAATCTAAATACCAGTGCACTACCTGGAAACCTATGAGTCACCTTGGATGTCTCTCTCCCTGCTAACTCTTCCCCTGCAATCATCACAAAAATCTTCTCAACTAGACCTCTCTACTTTCTCTGCTTTATTTTCCTTCTGTCAACTGCCCCAGTCAAACACGAGCTCTTTACACATGGCTCTCACAGGGGGCAAAATGCCAACAAGTATTTAGTGGTGTTTTTAAAATTAGTAAGATCTGTTTAAGCAAAACAAATGAGAGATAAATAGACTTAGAAAAACACCAATATTTTAAATGGAATAAGTTGAGCTTCCCGACTCATTTCTGCACAGATGCATGAAAATTTCTTAATGGACTGAGGCTGGTCTAAGGAAGCAAAATGTTCCTTTAGCCTCTCAGTCTCCTTATGCTTCTATCTATCCTCTACATAAGGGGCCAGCCAACTAGGGCCCACAGACCAAGTACAAGCTGCCAGCTAGTTTTGCAAATAAAGTCTCACTGGACGACAGCCATGCCTGTTCACTTACAGATTCTCTAGGACTGCTCTCACACTGCAATGGCAGACTTGAGTAGATATGACAGACCTCCTGAACTAAAATCAGGACCTTTACAG
This sequence comes from Plecotus auritus, assembly GCF_963455305.1. NCBI lineage: Eukaryota > Metazoa > Chordata > Mammalia > Chiroptera > Vespertilionidae > Plecotus > Plecotus auritus. Next base: position 16,538,132 of record NC_137781.1, on the reverse strand, counting down.
AGAAAGCTTGTTGATGCCTGCTTCATACCACAGCCACAGGGCCCTTATCAAATCTAATCTTGATCCTCTTCTCAAAACTCCAAGAAATCCTGCAGTATATATTGCTGGCTCCCTACCTTAGTCTTCATTTTTGCTGGAGAACCACACTCTATTGGGACATTCACTATCCTGATACACAAAGAAAGTGGTACCTCCCCCACTCCAAAGACAAAGGATTATGGTAAGCTCATCAGAGTCACTAGTTTACCACTAACTGGTTTAGGGATGAGCGTGGGATTAACCCAAGCCTATAAAAAGTTAGGAAAATCAACTCTCAGTTTCTTCCTATTTAAAAGAAAGTAATAGGCCCAGCCAGTGTGGTTCAGTAGATGGAGTCCTTTGTCCCATGCACCAAGAGATCGCTGGTGATATTCCAGGGCAGGGCAGGTGCCAGGATGGCTTGATCCCCCCGAGTGGATGTGCAAGAGGCAGCCCATGGATGTGATGGTACACTCTCATTGATGTTTCTATCTCACTCTCCCTTTTCCTTCCTCTCCCTCTAATGTCAATAAAAACATATTTTTTAAAACAGTTAAGGAAACACATAGGTCAACATTACTAATCTGGGAAATGCAAATGAAAGTCATAGGAAGTATCTCCTCACTCCTCTCAGAATGGCTCTCATCAAAATATAAATTAATAACAAGTATTGGGAGGATGTGGCGAAAAGAGAAAGCCTCCAGCACTGCTCATGTGATTGTAAATTGGCAGAGTCACTGGGGAAAGCAGCATGGACATTGCTCAAAAAATGAGAACTAGAACTGCTATCTACTTCTGGTGATTTATCAAACAGAAACATGAGCACAGATTTGAAAAGACATCTGCACCCCTATGTTCACTACAGCATTATTTACAATAGCCAAGGTATGGAAGTAAGGTACGTGTCCTTCAATAGATAAGTAAATAACCAGGAAGTGAAATGTATTGGCACACAGTCAAACTCACATATGTGTGTGTGTGTGTATGTGTGTGTGTGTTTATATGTTTATATACATATATATAATAAAAATTACTCAGACATAAAAAAACAAAGAATTTTTGCCATTTATGGCAACATGGAATGACTGAGTTGGTCCTATACTAACTGAAATAAGTCAGAAAGACAAATACCATAGTGTCACACTTACTGGTGCAATCTAAACAACAAAACAGAAATAGACCCCATAGCTACAAAGAACAAACTGATGGTTTCCAGAGGGTAAGCTGAGGAGATGTGTGAAATAAAAGAATATGAATAAGAAGTGCCAACTTCCAGTTATAAATTATATAAACCACAGTGATGTAGTGTGCAGAACAGGGGATGTGTCAATCTATACTAATAATAGCCTAGGTGGCATCATGCCCTCATGTCATCAAAAGATGGCTGTCACAAGATGGCCATCACAAGATAGCCGTCACAAGATGGCCACATGCGGAGGCGGGGCCAAGCGTCTCTGCCGCCTGGAACGGAGGAGGCGGATCCTGGTGGAGGAGGTGAGTCACAGCAGGGGAGGGCAGTTGTGGGTGATCAGGCCAGCAGGGGAACAGTTAGGCATCATTCAGGCTGGCAGGCAGAAGCAGTGAGGGGCAATCAGGCAGGCAGGCATGTGAGTGGTTAGAAACCAGCAGTGCTGGATTGTGAGAGGGATGTCCCAGATTGGAGAGGATGCAGGCCAGGCTGAGGGACACCCCAAACCCCCCATGCACGAATTTCATGCACCAGACTTCTAGTATCATAATAACTTTGCTTGTGATAGATTGATCCTAGACATTTTATTGTGAACATACCATAAGGTATTTTAATGTCAAACCACTGTGGTTGTGCACCTGAAAGTAATATAATGTGTCCCAACTCTACTTTATCAAAATGTTTTAAAAGTGAAAAGGAAATGTCTAAGGAATAGCAGTCCTTTTGACCTTCACATATTGATATGTGAGAATAGGATGCTTTGGAACCAAAACTAATAACTGACCAGGAAAGCAGATATAAACACTGTCAACCTCACAGCTAAACCAAGGACAAAAACTAGAATCCTGATATCACTGAGTCACCAAAACAATCCTGGTTCCTATTGTTTAGGCCTCTGTTAATTAGGCCACCTATTATCTGACACTGACAGCATTCTATCTGATAAATTTCCCAAGGCCTGGAGGATATGAACCACACCTGTCTGTGGTAGTAAAAACTTCCATAAGCCTGCCTTAGCTAGGCATTCACCTCATTCCCAACCATTCCCATAACACACATGTTGCACATTAAAACTGTACTGCTCATAATTCCCACAACACTCACTTGTGCACATTAGTGCTTGCCCTGCCATTCCTGTGTAATCATCATATATATCCCTCCTGCCGAACATCAGCCCTACTGCCCCTTTACCTGGCAAACTTCCTTGTGGTCTACATGCTTATTTTAAAACTGATCCACATTTTTTTTATTTTTAAACTTAAAAAAATGATTAAAGGTAGATAGAGAAAGCAAAACTGATGTGTTGATCCACTTATTTATGAATTCATTGTGTGAGTATGGTAAGTACCCTGACCAGGCATCAAATCACAACCTTGGGAGAAACCAAGATGGCGGCATAGGTAAGCACCTAAACTGCTGCCTTGCACAACAATTTCAAAACTACAACTAAAAGACAGAACGGACACCATTCAGAACCACAGGAAAGCTGGATGAGTGAAAATTCTACAACTAGAAGGAAAGAGAAAAGCTCACAGAGAATTGGAGGTACGGCAAAGGGTCTTTGTGCGCGCAGAGAGGAAGGGCGGCTGAGAGCCGGGCTGACTTTCTCTGGCGGAAGGGGGAAGGAAGCCCCTGACCGCACTGAACCCCAGTTCTGACTGCACTGAACCCTGGTTCCGGGCGAGCCTGTGGGGACCCACACTCTTACGGGGGGAGTCTGGACTCTCGGGCGGAGACTCGGAGCCGGGAAGGTGGAGGACTGAAGGCGCGCGCGCGTGCCAGTGCGCAGGAAGGCTGAGGAGGTTGCCACAGGCTTTCCCTAGTGGAAGGGAGTCGGAGGCTCCTGACTGCACTGAGCCCCAGTTCTGACTGCACTGGACCCAAGTTCCAGGCGAGCCCCTGGGGACCCACGCTCTTGTGGGAGGAATCTGGACTCTTGGGCGGAGACTCGGGAGCCGGGGAAGGTGGAGGACGGAAGACGCGCGCGCGTGCCTGTGTGCACAAAGGCTGCGGAGATTGCCACAGGCTTTCCCTGGTGGAAGGGAGTTGGAGGCTCCTGACTGCACTGGGCCCCAGTTCTGACTGCACTGAATCCCGGTTCCAGGCGAGCCCCTGGGGACACACTCTTGTTGGGGGAGTCTGGACTCTCAAGCGGAGACTCGGGAGCAAGGGAAGGCAGAGGTCTGAGGGCGCGCATGTGCGTGCAAGGGTGCGCGCAAGTCTTGGCTGAGTGGAAGCCAAGGCTGAGACTCCACCCTATCCAAGCTGAGCACAGAGGCTATTGCAATTTGGCAAGTCTAATCCTATAAGGCTGTCTCCAGCACCGAACTTCTGCCAGCATAGACACAGCTGATCCTTACAGCCAACTGGCCTGGAGGTCAATTCTTCCCAGTGATACCAACAACAATCAAAACTTAATTACAACAAGGCTGTACACACAGTCCACAAAGGGGTGCACCAAGAGTGTCCACCTAAGATTAACTGGGGAGGCAGACCCACTGGGACATATTGGAAACCTAGCACACAAATCTACCTTACCAACTCAGGGAAGCAGTGAAAATGCAGCGTCAAAGAATCAGATCACAAACAAAAGAAATGGAGGAAAACAAACGACTGGATATAGAATTCAAAACCACGGTTATAAGGCTTTTCAAGAATATTCTAGAAAAGGCTGATAAATATAACGAGACCCTCGAAGATATGAAAAAGGACCAACTAGAAATTAAACATACACTGACTGAAATAAAAAATATTATACAGAGACCCAAAAACAGACTAGAGGAAAACAAAAATCAAGTCAAAGAATTGAAATACAAAGAAGCAAAAAACACTCAACCAAAAAAGCAAAAAGCAAAAAAAAAATCCAAAAAGTTGAAGATAGTGTAAGAAGATTCTGGGATAACTTCAAGCGTACCAACATCAGAATTATGGGGGTGCCAGAAGAAGAGAGAGAGCAAGATACTGAAAACCTATTGGAAGAAATAATGACAGAAAACTTCCCCCACCTGGTGAAAGAAATAGACTTACAAGTCCAGGAAGCACAGAGAACCCCAAACAAGAGCCATCCAAAGAGGAACACACCAAGACACATCATAATTAAAATGCCAAGAGCAAAAGACAAAGAGAGAATATTAAAAGCAGCAAGAGAAAAACAGTTAGTTACCTACAAGGGAGCACCCATACGACTGTCAGCTGATTTCTCAACAGAAACTATGCAGGCCAGACGGGAGTGGCAAGAAATTTTCAAAGTGATGAATAGCAAGAACCTACAACCAAGATTACTCTACCCAGCAAAGCTATCATTCAGAATTGAAGGGCAGATAAAGAGCTTCACAGATAAGGAAAAGCTAAAGGAGTTCATCACCACCAAACCAGTATTATATGATATGCTGAAAGGTATTCTTAAAGAAGAGGAAGAAGAAAAAAGTAAAGATAAAAATTATGAACAACAAATACATATCTATCAACAAGTGAACCTAAAAATCAAGTGAATGAAAAACCTGAGGAACAGAATAATCTGGTGAATATAATAGAATCAGGGGCATAGAAAGGGAGTGGACTGATAATTCTCATGGGGAAAAGGGTATGGAGGGGTTCAGGAAGAGACTGGACAAAAATCATACACCTATGGATGTGGACAGTGGGGGGGAGTTAAGGGCAGAAGGTGGGGTGGGAACCGGGTGGAGGGAAGCTATGGGGGGGAAAAGGAGAAACAATTGTAATAATCTGAATAAAGATTTATTAAAATAAAAAAAATTAAAAATTAAAAAAATAAAAATAAAAAATCACAACCTTGGCGTATAAGGGACAATGCTTTCAGCAACCGAGAAACCCAACCAAAGCTTAAACTACGTTTTTAAAATTCTAATATGCATCATGGACCTAAAGTTCCTGGCACATATTAAACACCAATAAAAAAAATAAACAAGGATAATCATAAGCTCCTAATGCGATGTGGTACATGGTAAGCAATAAATAAATTAATGTAAATCATAGAAATGGCCATGATACTAACAAGCTCTTAGAGGGCAAGGACTATCTCTAAAACTAGATGCCTGGTGCACGAAATTCATGCACAGGGGTGTGTGTCCCTCAGCCTAGCCTGCACCCTCTCCAATCTGGGACCCTCGAGGGCAGTCGGAAATCCCTCTCACAATCCAGGACTGCTGGCTCCCAACTGCATGCCTGCCTGCCTTCCTGATTACCCCTAACTGCTTCTGCCTGCCAGCCTGATCACTCCCTAACCACTCCCCTGCCAGCCTGATTGCCCCTAATGGCCCTCCCCTGCAGGACTGGTCACGCCTAACTGCCCTCCCGTGCAGGCTTGGTCCCTCTCAACTGCCCTCCCCTGCTGGCCATCTTGTGTCCACATGGGGACTGCCATCTTTGACCACATAGGGGCAGCCATCTTGTGTGTTAGAGTGATGCTCAATCTGCATATTACTCTTTTATTAGATAGGATGTTTCAATTCTGCAACATCACAATAACACTTAGTACCTGAAAGACACCTGAAAGTTAAATGGCAGACCATTCAGCTGAAAAATGAATAACTGAATTTTGACATTTTGTTTGATAATTGGCTCATAAAAAGAAACAGAGAAAACAAAACAGGGACAGTTCTCTCATATCATTAGTACATTCAAGGTCAAAGTGCTATTTGATCTTTGTGTTTCCTATAATTTGCAAACCCAACCAACACAAGTCCTCTGATAACAGTATCCCAACTCCAAGGTGTCTTCATACAATTCAGATTGCATAAAGAACTAGGTAACATATCTGGCATTTTTATTTTGAGAAACATTTTTATACTTTATTAAAATTTGTTGAGTCCAGGTTGGGCTTTTTGAATATTTATTATCATTGTCATTACCAATGACAACAGAGCATCTGTTCTAAAGAAATCCCAGTATCCTGACAATTACCCAACTAATTAAGTCAACATATCTCATTATGTTTTCACTTCTGAGGAATGAAGTTGATAATAGTGAGACCTTGTGGGTATAATATGAAAATTTTTCTATGCTTCTCAACAAGAATTGCCTTTCTGACCTCAGTACCATGGGTAGATATCTTTAAAAAACACACACACACAACAACAACAACAATCTCTTTGGCTTTCTTGCACACTGGCTAAGTGTTTGATATTTGTTTGTGCTACCAGAAAAGTATTGTTGAGTTCCTAGTTTTAGTGAGACAAATCACTATGTAATAACAAGTATTCATTTACTAAGTGTAATCCATTCACATTTAAAACTAAACAAAAGATCCGTTTTTAGAACAGGTACAATTTGGTATATGTGAATATAGAGGAAACATACACCATCTTAGCTTAAAATCTTTTTTCTTTTTTACATAAAGATATCATATAGGATTTTAGGGGTCAGGACTAAATAAATGAACATCCTTTCAAATGATATTGTCCCAGATGTTAAATTGTCTACAATTCACTTTGTTAATAACACTGATTACTATTCTATTAAGAAAGAGAGTTAGAAAAACTGTACATGCAACTTACACATTGTTTGGTATATTTTCCCTGCTCTTTCATTATCAGAACTTCCTTACCCTTACTTCATCTATGGTAGGACCACCAAGAGTAATTCACTATTTGAAGTCTTACCAAGAGTGCGACCTCCAGATTTTTGGGGCCCCCTTCCTTCTTTAGGTTTAGAAGTTAGTGGTTGTTTGCTGTGTACAAAAAAAAGGTGTTAAATAATATTACTCTTTAAAATGAATATAAAAATATTTTCCAAATGTAATAACTTCTTAGAATATTGCAGATAATGTCAGAACTAATATTAAAACTTTAATTATCCCATACACTTTAAATTTGTAAGTTATATGACTGTCTTGTAAGGTATGTAATTAAAAAATAAGATATCACAGTCATGATTTGAGGAAAGTATAGTTCAGTGAATTAATTACAGTCAGCTTAACATGATGGCAAATACCACACATTCTAGTTCTATAACCAATAGCTCTTTGTTTTCAAACAAGTCACATTTTTGGCTCAAGGTCCTCCTCTACAAAATATGAATCTTACTACCTTAATTTATAAGGTTGGTAGGAAGATTAAATGGATACTAGAGAAAAAAACATATGCTCAGAAAATGGTAAAGAAAAGAAAAAAAATTGAGTCATGAACTTTATTTGTTGAAACTATTTTTGAACCCCAAATAAATCCCAATGTGAACTTTTCATGGTTTCTAACATCCAAATGTTGCAGTTTTCAGAAAATGTTAGGAACTTTGGTTATTACCTGTACTTATGTTGTGGATTGTAACTCAGGGCATCTCAGCTACTCTGTAGCTGGCAACTAAATGTATGTACAAATAGATTACAGAGATCACTTCACGCTGAGCATATTATATTAGGTTATTTAATATAAAATATGAAGTCAGATAACACCATGCTCCCTTCTTTATGTAGCAAATCATACAAACCACAGAAAACTAGTAAAGATCAGGACCTAGCCTGGGCTAGACTATCCCTTCTCTACCTACTCAAAAGGTGAACCAGCAGAGCTTCATGAGAACGATGCTTAATCTCCCTATCCACCTCAATTGACTTGGAAGATACAATCCTACTGTTCACTGGTGGATACTGATGAGTTATGCATGGTGCTTCAGCAATTATAAGGACCAATAACCTACTTTTGATTCAGAGCTTTCTGTTGACTGGCTTCCATGTGAGGTAAACTTAAATATTTTAAAACCTGAAGTACATTCCAGTCACCTGGGAAAGTTACATTGTTATAGCAAAGAGATCCCTTGAGGGTCCAATCTAAATTATGGAAACTCTGGTGCTTACTACACTTGGTAAGGGGATATGTGACCTTCCACTACCTAAACAAAGATGCTTCATAGGATATAAAGTGAACATGGAGTATAGATATGGTAAAATAAATATAATAAGAGAGAAAGGAACATCTGTTCTTTTCCTGCAGCATTATTTGAATCTCTCTGGCAGTTTAGAAATGTTCTAAGTAACACCTGCCAGCAAAAAACAAACAAACATGAAGCTCAAAGGATAACTCATCTTCAAAGGTTTGAGCTAAGACCTGAGCTCCATATTAGCTTTCCAGTGTGTGAGGGAGGCTGTGGGTGGCTAGAGCTAGGAGGCCCAGCTGCCAGAATAGGGTGCTGGTAATTGGAATAGTTGCTAAGCCAACAAGCATATGTATGTAAAGTAAAAATAGGTGTGACCCTGAAGTCCAAGTGTGAGTCAACATGAAGACTCAGGAATCTGGATCAGCAAGGCCAACCTGTGAGTAAAGATCAATTGTGACTATAGTAAGCATTTAGATGGCTACTCAGCAGCAACAGAATCAATGGATTCAACAGAATATTTAGAATGTACTTTTTGACATCTTCATCTTTTTTATGAAAGAAGATTGTCTCCCTTGGCCTTAGGGAATCCTTTATGTTCCTGAGAAATTAAGGCTGAGGGTATACGAGAGAGCCCCCAGAAACTACAGGTTTTTCGGCTACATTGAAGACTTCAAGATCCTGAATAAATAGTTAGAAAAATCAGAGCTGATATTTTATTTGTAACCCCATGCATAGAAGTTTTACTTCGAATGTAATGGTAAAAACCTTAAAAATTCTGAGATAAAGAATATGGCTCATTGTTTCTTCAAACTAGGTGAGCCTTTGCTTGATTTGGGCTAATTGCCTATTCTAACTGACAGGCATTCCCAAAGTGCCAGAACCAAACTATGAAATCTCACCTGGTATATAAAAAGGAACAAAGAAATGATTTTAAATCTCATTTTAATGATAACTAGCATTTAAAACAAACACAAACTAAAACCACTCAAAAAGCATATTCATCAGCCAAAACCGGTTTGGCTCAGTGGATAGAGCGTCGGCCTGTGGATTGAAGGGTCCCGGGTTCGATTCCAGTCAAGGGCATTACCTTGGTTGCGGGCACATCCCCAGAGGGGGGTGTGCAGGAGGCAGCTGATCGATGTCTCTCTCTCATCGATGTTTCTAGCTCTCTATCCCTCTCCCTTCTTCTCTGTGAAATATCAATAAAATATATTTTAAAAAAAAAAGCACATTCATCAGCAGTCCACCCACAGTTATCTTGAGAAAAGACATCAGTACCTTGCTGAAAAAGTAGCCAGACTGTATTTGTGGACACATCACTTCCAGCAAGTATGAGGGCTGTATATATAATACAGAGATTGCTTCACCCTCAGCATCTTCTATTGTGTTATTTAACTTGATATACTCCCCAAGTGATACCCTGTTTTACTGTCTAGAATTGCCCATTTACATGCTGAAGTGTTCATCTGTGTAAACTACCTCCAAGTCTAAAATGAATGGCAAAGAAGGGCAGCTCTGTCCCACTTAGGTATTGCTAACTTAAAGTCCTCTCACAGATAAGAGACCATGCTAAGGCCACTAATTTGAAGTATGTTAAACTCAGGTTGAGGTACTAGAGTTTTTGATTAATTAATTGCTAGGCTTACTTAAATCCTGAAATTTCACCTGCCTTTCATTCTGTCTATAGAAAAATGGAGAGCACTCCAGATAGCAGAAGTGGAAAAAAATAACACAATGAAAGAAACACCAAAAAGAAACAACAACAAAAAAAAGTAGAGAAGAAAGTAAGACAATCAAGAAAAATCATAGAAAAAGGGAAAAATGACTCTAGGACAAAATACAAAACTTCATGCAACTTGGCAAAAATACCACCCTGGAGGGAAAAACAGACTGAGAAATCAGCAAATGGAGAAATCCATTAAAAATATACAAAAATAGATGCTGAATTTAATTAACATAACATAAACTATACATAGATATTCTTTTCTTACAGATAAGCAATGCATTTCAGGAAGATTTCATATCATTTAAGCTAAAAACACTTGCCTGATTAAGACAAGCTGTGGTGAAACCTTTTGTTCTTTGGTCATACTAACTGAGTTGTGCCCTAAAAGCCTTTGTGGGAAAAACAAGGTCCTATTTACCACTACAATTGTCAAGAATAGTAAGATAAATGGTAGAACTAACTGTACCTCTTAGCAAACTCTAAATCAGATTTAACACACAGTCAGCTTTGATTTTCTGAGGTGATTGGATTCGCATCTATATCTAGTTGCCTGAGCTACACAGGAACTTATCAGTATATGTTGAGGGACAACAGAATAATTTGGGAGCCATGCTGGTTGACAGGCAAATCATCAGTCAGTCCCTTCCTAACAATGGAATCATTGGTCAATTCATCCACCTCCCTGAACCACAGTTGCCTCATTAAAGAAATTAGGCTACATTAGCACACCTACTTTTCAAAACTATTGTGATGACTATATAACACAGGTTAACTACATATTATAGGGTCTAGCCCACAGTAGAGTACTCTAGAAATGTTAGTTTATTTTTTCTGCATTCCCGTAGTTACCATAACATTTTTAGAAATCCATAAAATCCTACCTGCTTAATGAGTTGTCTGAAGAGACATCAATCACTATTTAAAAAGAAATAAAATACATTTTAGATCAATAAGAATACAGGGTTTTAAAAGTGCCGGTTTAATGTATTATTAGAAAGTATAACTTCAGTACCACATCTGAAGACCATATTAGAGTAAACAATAATCCTATTATTGGTAGGCCATTAATACATTAGGAACATTTACTTTCTATTTTTAAACATATATAATGCAAAAAAAAGAATGGGGTCTATCAAAATTTATAATTAACTGTGAACTGCTATGTGCAATGAACCCTTCATACTGACCGAAAATTATGTTGTTAGTGGAAGCAGAATCATAGACTAGTCATGTCAAACTTAAATAGCATGAGTTTTCTGGCCTCCTCCCATCAGCAGCAGTTGGAAGAGAGTATACTTATTCTGCTGTAACACGATACAAATTGTCTAGCTCTTCAGTGAAGACTAGATAATTTGAGATGAAATACTCTAGACACTACACTTTGCAGCACAGCTACACATAGAAAACAGACTCTTTCTGGCCCCATTTCATATTGCAAGATGAGTAGAAAAACTTTGTGATTCTAGTTGTATAAAGTAGAACCCCTTGAGCTGTCTCCTTGCATTACTAGAGTGTACCTCTTCCCACCTCATAGAGCAGGGTGGTCCACACAGTTAGTGCTCTGCACTAGTGCATAGATCACTTTTCTCAACCCTCTCCCTTAGGTGGCAAATGCCTATAGAAATCCTTCTCTTTCAGCAGGTATGGGACATGTCATCAGATCCTATGTTGATGAACAACAACAACAACAACAAAAACAACAACAACAAATAACTAAGATAAAAACATCTTGGATAACTACATCCATTTACCTTGGAATTTTCATTTGTTAAACATTCAAAAAGGTACCCACTGTATGAATCCAACTATACAATATTCAGGAAAAGGCAAATCTATGGAGACTAAGAAAGATCATTGTTTTCCAGGGATTAGGGAGAAGGGAGGGATGAATAAGCAAAGCACAGAGGATTTTTAGGATAGTGAAGTGATTCTGTATGATACTGTAATGGTGGGTATGGGCCATCATACATTTTCAGTGCACACACATCCATTGTTATAAATGCACCTCTCTGGTGCAGGATGTGAATAATGAGCAAGGCTGTGTGTTCGGGGTTCTGTGGTTTATGGGCACACACTGTACTTTCCGCTCAGTCTGACTGTGCACCTAAAACGGCTCTAAAAAATAAGTCTTAGTAATTTTTCTTCAAAATAATGTCTCACGGAATCTTCTATTAACATATATCAACATATTAATGCTGTTTTCAAGACACAGTCACCTTAAAAATTAAGATAAAGATCCAAGTATCAGAAAATGGGAATTATCCTCACAATGTAGTAAAGCCTATGGAAAGTCATAAATAAAGCAAATAGTGTTAAATGTATACTAGGGCAAGGAAATAACTAATAAATATGATTGAATAACTTGCTTTGTAATTATAAACAGGAATTTAATGAAATATAAAATATGAATCATCCATATTAAAGGACACTTTTTATTCTATAAAATCAGAAATCATTATACTGATTTTATGTAAAAATTATCTTGAAACAACTATACTAATAATAGAGGAATATGCAAATTGCCCGGGATGCCGTAACAGTAACAGAAAACAGCAGGCTGGGTGGGGTGACCAGGCCAGTAAAAGGTTTAGTGAGGGATGACTAAACAACTGAACAGCAGGCTGCATGGGCCAACTAGGCCAGCAGGGGGGGCATTCAGGGGTGGACAGACAAGCAGCAGATAAGCAGTTAGGAGCCAGTGGTCTTAGATTGTGAGAGGGTTGTCCAACTGCCAGTTTAGGCCCAATCTGAGGGGTTCCAGATTGGAGAGGGTGCAAGCTAAGCTGAGGAAAGATCCCCCAAGCATCAATTTTGTGCAACAAGCCTCTAGTTAATTGGATAAAAAGGAAAGCTGATCATTGCCTAATATTGCCCTAGTAATTTATATACAAATACCTGTGAAATGCTCACCAAGAATAACAAAAGTGGCCAGCTTTGCAAGCAATTATAGATGATGCAACTGAAACCAGTACCATGATATCCTATCTAATAAAGAGGGAATATGCAAATTTACTGTCACACTGTCACAAATATGGCAGAACCCATAGCCACAAGATGGTGGTGCCCACTACCCTCAGCCCTGACAGAGTCCCCCAGTCCTTTCAGCCCCGCTGGAGTGGTGGTGGCTGGTGCATGGTGCGGCCAGACCCACCCTCAGCCCCCCAGCCGCCCAGTGCCAGCCCGAGGCACAGGCAAGCATTGGATGGCAGATGCCCAGCCGACACCTGAGGCACAGGCAAGCCTCAGATGTCGGTTGCCCCACGGCCCAGGGCTACCCGAGGTTCAGGTAACCAGGGCCAGCCAAGGCTTGTGCTGCTAGCAGTGGCAGCAGCATAGGTGTGATGGGGGCATCTCCTTCCCCTGATGACCGGGGTGCCTGCCACCCCTGATCGCTCCCAGACTGTGAGACGGGGGAGGCTGGGCTGAGGACCACCCACCTTAAATGCATGAATTTTCATGCACAGAGCCTCTAGTGTTATCATGTTACTTGCTTTAAAAACAAAATTTTAGGCTACAGCCAAAGATCCAGTCAGGGCTATACCTGCTGTGCAGAACATTTCCATGCAGCCTGCCTAAGACTGCTATCCTTAGAAAGTCCTGCTTAAATGGTTATACTTCAGTTGGAGTCTGAAAACCTGAATCTGGGGAGGGTTTCCACCTTTCCCTAACTGAGAAGAGTGGCTCCACATGCCTAAATACTTTGGACAACCGATCAGGTTCATACTGTACACCTGCTTTCCTTCTGGGAATCTAGAACTTTGGTACATGCTATGGGGAAGATTCCTATGCAACTAGCGTGCCATAAAAACCTTGGCACTAAGTCTAACAAGACTGGTAGATGACATATTTCATGTGCGTTGTCAGAATTTGACACTGGAATAACTAAGCATATCCGGGTAACTCCACAGGGTGAGGACTCTTGGAAGCTTGTACCAGATGTCTGCCACACTTTGTCACACGCATCTTTTCTCTTTTGCTGATTTTGCTTTAAACCTTTAACTGTAATAAAACTCATGTGTGAGCACACCTATATGATGAGCCCTGTAAATTTTTCCAGTGAATAAACAAACCTAGAGGTATGTTTAGAAACATCTAACAAAATTTCATGATGTAAAAATATTATTTGGATTGATGTATTATACAGAATCACAATACAGAAGTTGATTTCACTGAATACCTGTACTTGATTTTGTTTCGGTCCGTGCTTGTTTTTGAGTTTTCTGTAGATCTATAACAATTGAAATAAAGACATGAAAGGGATAAATGAATCAATGATGTCAGAAAGTTATGTGAAACTTGCAACATTCCTATTTAGTCAGAATAAGAAATACAGAATCATAATGCTTCACAGTATGTTCTATAGTATCAAAGTTCCTGTAAAGGAGAGGAAGACATCTAACTGACAAATTTCTCTAACTGAACAGGGTTTAATTCCCTTTTACAAGAGTTATGAATCAATCAACTAACTGGGATAACTGCAAAAAACAGTAATTGTCATCTATATATATAAAAGCCCAGGGACCGTTACGGCCTAACAAACAGAACGACCAAAATGACTGGTGGCTATGACTCGCACTGCAGCAGCCAACCAGCCAGATCCGGGCTGTGATTGGCTTCTCCTCCCAGCAGGCCCGGTCCCCTATCAGCCCCCAATACACCGATCAGGAGCTTGGCTGGCCGCCAACCACCTGCAGCCCCTCCCCCTGGCCAATCCCCATCCTGATAGGCCCCCAACACCCCTAAATCACTGCCTGGATCCCTGGTGCATGTACATTTAGTGCAAGCACAAGAAAATAATTATCACTCCCTTTTGACCCCGTCCCCAGTCTTCAGAGGGCTCTGCTAATATTGCAGCCAAGGTGTTGAATTCTCCCTCCACGGCCCGCAGCCCCAGGAGAACTTCCAAGTTAGCCAAAAAGGCGACCTAATCATTAATGGGATGGCAGCCCTTTGCTGAGGAATGTAAAGAGGCTGTGTGGGGATTTTGTGAAATTGCATTGCCTTGCAGATTAGGTGAGCTTTCAATCTATCTTTAAAAGGGGCGGAAAGAGGACCTGCAGGCTGCCAGGAGCAACAGCGAAGGGTAGGCACATTCAAAAACAGAAAAACTTTTAAACAGACAGACATGAAGATCATATTGAGAAACTCAGAGTAGAGCCCCAGAAAGAAAGCAAAAATTATTAAAGGGCCATCATCCATCTTGATATATGTTTGCAACAACACATAAACAACTTCATCTCATGGCATGTGAAATGCAAAACCATTCTGTTGTGGGTTTTCTTCTAGCCATCCCTAAAGTATAATTAGATCCAGCTGGAGGAAATCTATAGCTTCCAATATTAGACACCCACACTGGCCCCCCTCCTGGTCAATGCCCATCATGGCGGATGGAAGGACCCCACCCATGCACGAATTCATGCACTGGGCCTCTAGTATATAACAAAAGAGTTCTAATGATTGCATAGTTGTAGTTGGTTTTTTTATTATTACTAATCATTTTAAATTATTTTATTAAACTAATATCATGGCTCACCTATTAAAGGCAGTTGTTGACAGGACAAGTAAAAAGTGAAAGAAATTGTATCCAAAATGTAGGCATATCCATGGATATACCATCCAATTAAACATGTATGGAAAGATACTGGTCTTTCTGGATGAACTGTTGCTCTTTCCTGCTGATCAGTTAAAGTCCTAGTCTTCATGTCCAATCCAAATGCCAGTGCAGGCCCTCACTGGTTTTGCTCAGTGGATAGAGCCTTGGCCCACAGACTGAAGTGTCCCAGGTGTGATTCCCGTCAAGGGCAAGTACCTTGGTTTCAGGTTCCCTGACCCTGGTCAGGGTGCATGAAGGAGGCAACCGATTGACGTGTCCCTCTCACATTGATGTTTCTCTCAGTCTCTCCCTCTCCCTTCCACTCTCTCTAAAAATCAATGGAAAATACCTTTGTGTGAGGATTAACAACAAAAACTGAAAAAATGCCAGTGCATGACCTGGAAACCTATGAATCACCTTAGATTTCTCTCTTCCCACTAACTATTTACGTGCAATCATCAAAGAACCTACCACCTCTGCTTTGTTTTGCTACTGTCAACTGCCCTAATCAAACACAGGCTCTTAGCAGATGGCTATCACAGCAGGGAAAATACTACCAACTATTATTATTATTTCTTAAATTAATAAGGTTTTTTTAAGCAAAACAAATGAGAAAGACATAAACGTAAAAAAACACCAACATTTTAAATGGGATAAATTGAGCTTCCTGACTCATTTCAACATGGATGCTTGAAAACTTTATAGTAGACTTATGCTAGTCCAGAGGCAAAATATTTTTTGGTCCCCCATCTCTTTATGCGGTTTCCTTCCATCTATCCTCTACATGAGGGGTCAGCAAAATAAGACCCACAGACCAAATACAAGCTGCCATCTGGTTTTGCAAATAGTCTCACTGGAACACAGTCATGCATATTCACTTATACATTCTCTAGGACTGCTCTCACACTTCCATTGCATACTTGAGTAGATATGACATGGACTAATATACCCACAGGCCAGGCCAGTATTGCTAAGTGGATTAAGAGTTGCCCCATAGGCCTGAACCCTCACCACGTCTGAGGGAGGTTTCCTGCCCCCATGGCTGCTCTGCTTCCCACGCCCAGCTCAGATCGGGACACAGGTGATAGACAGTGACTTGGCCCAGCTCAGATTGGGACCCAGGTAACAGACAGAGACTTGGCTGACAGCAGCTGCCCTATATCTAAATCCAGCCTAGTACCAGGAATGCTCAGGGCCTACTCAAGAATGCAAATAATCCTTTCCACTATTATTTACAGGGTAAACTAAGATTCTTGGTAGAGTATTAAATTTGACAGTAAAATAATAATCAAGTTTTCAGATTAATTTAAATAGGCTAATTGAAATAAGTGACTATTCAAGAAAATTTAATTGTACTGGACAAAAAGCTGTTCCTAAAGTGGTAACTAAAATTTCTATTGGTAGTTCATCTCATGGTAAAATTCCTGAACATACAATGAAACTAAAGCAGTCATATTTTTGTGCAAAAAATTAAAATTTAAAGTTATCAAGACTGTAATATAAAATTTACAAAAGCCTCCATTAATCAAAAAAGGGGGGATAGTAGGGTAATATCACGTAAGGAAAAATATCCTATAAGTAAATTACATCTAGAAAACTTTTACTTTACAAAATTAATTTTCATTTGTAATGCTAACAGCAAGACACCCATGAAAAACACACATGGTGTCTAAATAAGACAAAGGAAAATCGTTTGGGCAAAAATAAGAGGATCCCAAATCAATTATATAGAAAAGATTCCTTTATTAACTTTTGGTCGAGAATATGTTTGTATATTTTCAGAAAACAACTCCAAGATCATGTGGATTCCTGCAACAGAGAGGAATTGACAGGTCTGCTCCAACCATGAAGACAAGAGGAGAAACAGTCCAGAGATGGGAGACGCTGACGACGCCTTGCCATGCTAGCAGTCAGCAGCTGTGCGACGCAGCAGCTTGCCTAGGACCAAACCAGAGAGGGTCGGACCTGCATTGCCACCATGTGCCCACCATCCAGATATCATTGCTGACATGTACACTAAAGGAACTGTTTGACATTGAAACTGGGACTCAGACCTGCAGGACATTGAAAATGGGACTCAAACATTTTTTGTTATTATACGTTTATTTCTAGTCTGCACAGGCAAGATTTTTTAAAGGAAAGAAATGGGGAAAAAAGAGCCGGAACCGGTTTGGCTCAGTGGATAGAGCGTCGGCCTGTGGACTGAAGGGTCCCGGGTTCGATTCCGGTCAAGGGCATGTACCTTGGTTGCGGGCACATCCCCAGTGGGAGGTGTGCAGGAGGCAGCTGATCGATGTTTCTCTCTCATCGATGTTTCTAGCTCTCTATCCCTCTCCCTTCCTCTCTGTAAAAATATCAATAAAATATATTTAAAAAAATAATAATAAAAAAAATAAAAGGGGGAAAAAGAGATACAGAGGAAAAGAAACATTGAACAGACTGTCAAGCTACAGCGGGAAGGCAGAGGAGGTTGGGGGGCGGGGCTGTAAGAGATCGACCGAAGGACTTGTAGGCATGCATATAAGCATAACCAATGGATAAAAGACACTTGAGGAGGCAGGTAAAGGCATGTACTGGGGAGAATGGGAGGCCAGGGGGAGGTCAATGGGGGGAAAAAAAGGAGACATATGTACTACTATTTGGAATACTTCAAACAATTAAAAATAATAATAATAATAAAATAAAAATAAAAATAGAATTTAAAATAAAATAAAATAAAAAAAGAGTTGCCCCATGCACCTGGTTCAATTCCCAGTCAGGGCACATGCCCTAGTTGCAGGCTCAACACCAGCAGTGGCGTGCAGGAGGCAGCCGATGGATATGATGGTTCTCTCTCATTGATGTTTCTATCTCTCACTTTCCCTTCCACTCTCTCTAAAAATAATTAAAAACATGTTTTAAAAAATTAAAGGAAACAAATAGCTCAACATCACTAATCAGGGAAATGCAAATTAAAGCCATAGAGAAGTACCACCTCACTCCTCTCAGAATGGCTATTCTCAAAATACAAATAGCAAGTGTTTTCGAGAATATGGAGACGAGACAAAGCCTCACACACTGTTCATGTGAATATAAATTGGTCCAGTAATTGTGGAAAACAGCATGGAGATTCCTCAAGAAATGAGAAATAGAACTGCCATTCCTCATCTGGGTATTTACCCAACAGATATATATATATAAACATGAATTTTGAAAAAAAAATATGTTGCCACCCCTATGTTCACTGCAGCATTATTCACAATAGCCAGGATATGGGAGCATCCTAGGATTCTTTCCATACATAAATGAATAAAGAAGATGTGTTATGTATATGTGATATATAATATTATATTACTCAGGCATAAGAAAGAATGGAATTTTGCCATTTGCAGCAACATGGATGGGAAGCCAGGGTGTTAGGCTAAATTAAATGAGATAGAGAAAGTCAAATGTCATATGATCTCACTTACATGTGCAATTTAAAACAGGACTTATATGCATGTATATAAGAGTAACCAACGGATGCAAAACATTGGGGGGTGAGGCATGTATGGGAGTGGGGTGGGGGGGCAATGGTAAGATATGTACACATATAATACCTTAATAAAAAAAAAAACAACAAAAAAACAAACAAACAAACAAAACAGAAACAGACTCCATAGCTACAGAGAACATACTGATGGGTTCGCAGAGGACAGTGACTTGAGGAGAGTGAGAAAACAGGGGAATATGAATAAGAAGTGCAAACTTCCATACAATGGAGTCAAGACAGTCTCTTCAATAAATGATGCTGGGAAATTTGGTCAGATACATGCAAAAAAATGAAACTAGATCACCAACTTGCACCATACACAAAAACAAACTCAAAATGGCTAAAGGACTTAAATGAAAGATGGGAAACCATAAAAGTCCTACAAGACTTCATAGGCAGCAAAATAGCAGACATATATCTTTGCAGACACAGCTCCTAGGGCAATGGAAACTAAGGAGAAAATAAACAAATGGGATTAAATCAAAATAAAAAGCTTCTGCACAGCAAAAGAAACCATCAATAAAACAACAAGAAATCCTACTGCTTGGGAGAACATATTTGCCAATGATATTCTGATAAGGATTTAATCTCTAAACTTTAGAGAGAACTCATACTATTTAACAAAAGGAAGATAAAAAATACAATAAAAAAAACGGACAAAGGATCTAGATAGACACTTTTTGAAAGAGGACATACAGAAGGCCCACAGACATATGAAAACATTCTCAAAGTCACTAATCATCTGAGATATGCAAATCAAAACAACAATGAGATACCATCTCACACCTGTCAGAATGGCTATCATCAACAAATCAACAAATGACAAGTGCTGGTGAGGATGTGGAAAAAAGGAACCCTCATGCACTGCTGGTGGGAATGCAGACTGGTGCAGCCACTGTGATAGACATTATGGAGTTTCCTCAAAAAGTTAAAAATGGAGCTCCCATTTGACTCACTTCTAGGACTATATCCCAAGAAACCAGAAACACCAATCAGAAAGGATATATGCACTCCTATGTTCACAGAAGCACAACGTAGTTATAATAGCTATGATTTGGAAACACCTAAGTGCCCATCAACAGATGAGTGGATTAAAAAACTGTGGTCCATCTACACAATGTAATACTATGCCGTTATAAAAATAAAAAAAAAAGGAACTTTTAACATTTTCAACAGCATGCTTGGAACTGGAGACCATTAGGCTAAGCGAAATAAGCCAGTTGGAGAAAGATAAATATCACATGCTCTGAGTCATATGTGGGATATAATGATCAACATAATGTGATGAACAAGAATAGATCCAGAGACAAATGGTGGGAGGGTTGGGGGTTAGAGAGCCACCAAAGGGCTTGTATGCATGCATATTAGCATAATCATAGACATAGACACTGGGCCAGTAGGGACTTGCCTGGTGTGGGAATGGCTTGGGGGCAGTCAACTGGGGAAAAAGGAGACTTATGTAAAACTTTAGACAATAAAAAATAAGAAGTGCAAACTTCCAGTTATAAAATACATGAGTGACATGGATCTAGTGTATAAAACCAGGAATGGACTAATGTAGTAATGACTTCGCATGGTGATAGATGGTTACTAGGCTTATCAGTGTGACACATCATAAGGAATGTAGATGTCACATTATTATTTTGCACACCAAAACGTAATATATAGTTTGTCAACTACATTTTAACAAAAATTTTATGAAATAAAAGAGATCTCGTCCTTTGTGTAGTACTAGAGTCTTTCATGAGCCTGCTGCTAGGCACTCACCCATTCCCAACTCTCCCCATAGCACACATTTGGCACCTTGGAAACTGTACTGCTCACATTTCCCACCAAGTTCACTTGTACATCCCAGCCCTTGCACTGCTGTTCATTCTGCTAAATGTGTAATCTCAATACATGTCGTTCCTGCCAAACATCACTGTCTGTCTCTTCACCTGGTGAACTTCATCATACTCTGCATGCTTACTTTAAATATCACACACATTTAAAAAAAATTAATAGATTGATTAGAAAGTGAGTAGGAGGAAGGGAGACACACAGAGAGAAAACATTGCTCTCTTGATCCACATATTTATGCACTCACTGACTTATTCTGGTATGTGCCCTGACCAGGCATCAAAACCACAAGCTAGGCATGTCCAGGACAAAGCTTTAAGCAAATGAGAAACCCAGCCAAAGCCTCACCCACATTTTAAAAACTCTAATTCTCATCATGAATTTAAAGTTTTTGGCACATACTATGACCCAATAAATAACTATATTTGTAAGCACCTAGTGCGATATTGCACCTAATAAACACTGAATAAAGTATAGTAAATAATGTCATGGAAATGATAATAACAAGCTCTTGGAGACAGAGACAATATTTGAATTCTGCAACATCACAGTAACAAGTATCTAAAAGACACCTGAGAGTTAGATGGTAGATCATTAAGCCAAAAGATGAATAACTGAATTTTGATATTTTCTGTGAAAATTCTGTTTAAAAAAAAAACAAGAGAGAAATAAACCTGGGAAAGCTCTTCCATATTATGCATACCTTCAAGGTCAAAACACTATTTGATCTTTGTGTTTCCTATCACTTGTAAAACCAACCTACACAAGTCCTCTGATAAAGTCTACTAAGTCCAAGGTGTCTTCACACAATTCAGGCTGCACAATGAACTAGGTAACATATCTGGCATTTTTGTTATTGAGTAACATTTTTGTACGTTTATGGTAATTTGTTGAGTCCCAGGTTGGGCTATTTGAATACTTATTGTGATTTATTTTTTACCAATGGCAACAGAACATCTTGTTCTAAAAAAATTCCAGTGTCCTGATAATTATCATATTAATGAAGTCAACAGATCTACTTCTGTTTTCACTTCTGAGGATTGAAGTTGATATAATGAGACCTTGTTGGTATAATGTGAAAAATACGCTGTGTTTCTCAACAGGCATTGTTTTTCTGACTTCTGTTCGATGGGTAGATATCTTTAAAACACAATCTCACTGAGATTCCTGCACACTGGCTAAGTGGTGTAGCTCTTATTGTTTGCCATTTGCTTGTGCTATGAGGAAAGTATTATTGAGTTCCTAGTTTTAGTTCCTTTTTTTAGTGAGACAACTCTCCATGTAATAACAAGTACTCATGAAATATAATCCATTCACAGTGAAAACTAAATAAAAGATCCATTTTTAGAACAAGTCCAATTTGGTATAATGTGAATATAGAAGAACATACACCACCCTAACATAATTTTTTTTACACAAGATATCTTATGGGATTTTAGGGATCAGGACTCACTAAATGAATTTCTTTTCAAATGATATTGCCCCAGATTTTAACTTTGTTTTTAATACTGAGTACTGTGCTATTAAGAAAGAGATTAAGAAAAATTATACATGCAACTTGCACATTGTTTGGTATTTTTTCACTGCTCTTTCATTATCAAACTTTCTTTCTCTTACTTCATCTATGTTAGGAGCACCAAGAGGAATTCACTATCAGAAGTCTTACCAGGTGTGCTACTTTCAGATTTTTGAGGTCTCCTTTCTTCTTTACATTTAAAGGTTATCAGTTCCATGCTGTGGACAAAAATGGTGATAAATAACATTACTCTCTTAATATTAATATAAAAATATTTTCCAAATATAGTAAATTCTTAGGATATTTCAGATAATATCAGAGCTAATATTACAATGTTAACGATACCATACACTTTAAATTTGTAAATTCCACAACTGTTTTATGAAGTACAAAATAAAAATATATACATATAACCTTCATGTTGAGAGCAGTATAATTCAGTGAATTAACTAGAGTTAGCTTGACATAATCACACGTTTATAGGACTCAGGCACCCTGGTTCTATAACCAACAGCTATTTGTTATCAAACAAGTCACATATCTTTGGCTCAGCTCACCTCTACAAAATAAGAAACTTACTGTCTTATTTTACAAGTTTGTTAGGAGGATTAAGAGAGATGCAAAAAGACATGCTCTTAAAGCTGTAAACCAAAGAAAAAATATAGTCCTGACATTCATTTCTTTAAATTATTTAGGATTCCCAAATAAATACCAATGTGGATTTTTCATAGTTTCTCATATTCAAATATTGCCGTTTTCTGAAAATGATATGAATTTTAGTTATTACCAGAACTTATGTTGTGGTTTGTATTTCAGGGTAACTCAGCTATTATGTAAGTGGCAACTAAATTTATATACAAATAGATTGCCTCCTGAAGTCAGATAATACAATGGTCCTTTCTTTATGTAGCAAATCATACAAACCACAGAAAACAAATAGAAGCCAGGACCAGGACTGGACTACTAGTATTTCTTCTCTAACTCCTCAGACTCTGAACCAGCAGATCTTTATGAAAATGATGCTTAATCTCCATGTCCACCCCAAACTGGCTTGGAAGATAGAACCCTACTTGTCACACATGGATACGTATGAGTCATGGATGTGGCCTAAGAATTTTTAAGTCCCAATAACCTACTTTTGATTCAGAGCTTTCTGTTGACTGTGAGGCATAAATTAAAATACTCTGAAACCTAAGGTAAATTTTAGTCACTTGAGAAACTTTAATTGTTATGGCAATGAGAACGCTTGAGGGACCAACCTCAGTTATGGAACCTCAGGAAAGTTGGTGCCCACTGCTCTGAGAGAGTGATGTGGGACCTTCCACTACCTAAAGAAAGGTGCTCTACAGAATAGAAAGTGACCTTGGGGTGCAGATCTGGTAACAAAGGAGAAAGGAATATCTGGTCCTTTCCTACAGCATTATTTGAATATCCCTGGCAGCTCAGAATGTTTCTAACTAACTAACATTTTCTAGCAGGAGAAAAACAAACAAACCAAGAACCTTAAAGGGTAACTAGTCTGAAAAGATCTGGGCTAAGAAGTAAGCTCCACATAAGCTTTCCAGTGTGTGTGGTGGGGGGTGGGGAGGGTGTTGCTGTTGGGTAGAACTAGGAGGCCCAGCTTCCAGAATAGGGTGCTAGTAATTGGAATAGTGGCCAAGTACACAAAGCATATGTATATACACTGAGTGGCCAGATGATGATGATCTCTGAATGCATAATAATCTGGCCACTCAGTGTATATCCTATATAATTAAAGCCTAATATGCAAATTAAACCCTCGACCAGGAGTTTAGCCAGCAGGCAGGCTGGGCAACCACCCATGTCCCCTCCCCCTGGCCAGGCTGGTCAGATCCCACCCATGCACGAATTCATGCATCAGGCCTCTAATATATATATATATATATATATATATATATATATATATATATATGTATATATACACACACACACACACACACTAATAAAAGAAAAAGATGCATTTGACCATACCTTCGTGATGCCCACCAGCCAATCATGAGTGAGTATGCAAATAAACTCAACAAAGGTGGCGGATTAATTTGCATAAACAGGCACTAGCGGCTGGTAGCATTCCGAACTGTCCCAGACACTCAGGGCCTCTGGGCAGCATGGGAAAGCGGGGCCAGAGTGGAAAGATGCAGCTCCAGGGCTGGAGCAGAAAGGCGGTGCCAGCAGCCAGGGAAAGGAAGGCGCATTCTTGCACGAATCTTCGTGCATCGGGCTTCTAGTGTATGTGTATATATATATATATATACACACACACATACTGACTGGCCAGATTATTATGACGAACCCATCAGTACTTAGTTAGGCCACCTTTTGCCTTCAATACTGCAGCGATTCTTCTTGGCATTGACTCCATGAGATGTTGAAAGGTGATGCAAGGAATCTGACACCATGCCTGATGAATAGCACTGTCCAGTTCTGTGAGATTTGATGGTTGTGGAACCAGCTGCCTGATGACTCTTTTAACTTCGTCCCACAAATGCTCAATTGGATTGAGATCTGGTGATTGTGGGAGCCACCTAAGCAAGATGAAGTCTCCCTCATGTTCTTGAAACCATTCCTGCACAATATGAGCACCATGGCATGGCGCATTGTCTTGTTGGAAGAAGCCATCTCCATTGGGATAGCCCATCAACATGATAGGATGAACTTGATCAGCAACGATACTTAGGTATGTTGTGCTTATCAGATGTTGTTCCACATGAATTAAAGGGCCCAAGTCATGCCAGGAAAACATGTCCCAAACCATAACACTGCCCCCACCAGAAAAAAATCACTTCTACTGTCGTGGTAAAGAACGTGCTTCCTTATTTATAATGGTCTGGCCCTCTAGCAACTTCAGCCTGAAATTATAGTTAATTTGCCTACAAACATCAGGTGGTCATAATAACCTGGACACTCAGTATAAGCTAAAAAAAAAAATGCTGTAACTCTCAATTCCAAGTGTGAATCAACATGAAGACTCAGGAATCTGAATCAGCAAGGCCAACCAGAGAGCAAAGATCAATCATGACAATATGATGGGTTTCAATGTCAAGTCGGCAGCAATAGAATCAATGGAAACAACAGAAAAGTTAGAATGTCCTTTTTCACCTCTTCATCTGACTTGTGGGAGAGAATTGTCTCCCTTGAACTTAGAGAATCCTCTATATTCCTGAAGAATTAAAGGGGGAATGGAGAGGAAATACCCCCAGACACTACAGATTTTTCTGCTATAATGAGCACTTCAAAACCAAAAATAACTACTTAGAAAAATCAGAGATGAGACTTTATTTATAACCCCATGCATAGGAGTTCCATTGGAATGAAATGGGTAAAAATCTTAAAAGTTTTAAGATAAAGAATCTTCCCCATTGCTTCTTATAACTAGTTGAGCCTTGAGTGATGCCAGTCAGATGACCGAGACTGACTGGCATCCCTAAACTACCTAACACAAACTATGGCATCTCACCTGTCACAAAAAGAGTAACAGTTAGATGACTTTAAACCTCATTTAGTGATAACTAGTATTTTAAAACAAATTCAAATTAAAACCACTAACAAAACATATTCTTCTGCAGTCCACCCACAGCAAACTTGAGAAAAGACATCAGTACCTTGCTGAAGAAGAAGCCTGTCTGTGTCTGTGGACTCATTATTGCCTGCAAGCATGAGGGCTATGTATATAACACAGAGGTCACTTCACCCTCATCTTCTTCAATTATGTATCTGAAACAGCTAACTTAATATACTCCTCAAGTTAATACCCTGTTTGTCTGTCTAGAGTTGACCATTTACATGCTGAAGTGTCCATCTGTGTAAATTACCTCCAAGGTTAAAATGAAGGAGAAAAAAGACCACCTCTTATCCCACTTGGGTATTGCTCATTTAAAGTCCTCTAAGAGATAAGAAACTATGCTGAGGTCACTAATCTGAAGTAGGGGAAGTTTTAAATAAGGAACCACCACTTGGCCAAGATGGTAAACACAGGTTGAAATACTAAAGGATGTTTTGATTAATTAATTGGTAAGCTTCTTTAAACTCCTGAAATTCTACCTGCCTTTCATTCTGTCTACAGAAAAATGGAGAACACCGGAGATGCCAGAAGAGCAAATAAATAACCCAATGAAAGAAACGACAGAAAAAGTAGAGAAGAAAGTAAAAGAATCAAGGAGGCAATGGCAGATGAAAAAAGGACTCCAGGAGAATAGAAAAAAAACAAACCTTCATAAAACTAGGCAAAGATACCAGCCTGAGGGGAAAGGCAGACTGGGAAATCAGTGCATAGAGAAATCTATTAGAAATATCCTCTAATTAGATGTTGAATGTAATGAATATGACATAGATATTCTTTACTCACAGATAAACAATTCCTCCCAAGAAGAACAGATATCATTTTACCTAAAAACACTTGCCTGTTGAGGCATTGTTTAGGTAAAAACTTGGTTCTGTGGCCATAGCTAACTGAGATGTGTCCTAGAAGATTTGGGGAAGAACAAGGTCCTATTTACCACTCTATTTATCAAGGAGAGTAAGGTAACTGCTTAGACTCACTGGGCTTCTAAGAAAAACTCTAAATCAGAGTTAACACACAATCAGATTTCACATTCTGAGTTGCTCTGATTTGCCTCTTTATCTTCGTGACAGAGCTTCACAGGAGCATATCTGTGTATGTTGAGGGACAAGAGAATAATTTGGGAGCCAAAATGGTTGTCAGTCAAATCATGACTCAGCCCTTGCTAACTATGGAATCATGGGTCAATTCATCCACCTCTCTGAACCACAGTTGCCTCATTAATAAAATGTAGGCAGCAATAGCACAATTACTTTACACAGTTATTGTGATGAGTATATAACACAGGTTAATTATATAGTATAGGTAGGAGCTAGCCGACAGTAGAACACTCTCGAAATGTTAGTTTCTTTTCTCTGCATTTTCCTAGTGACATATTAATTTTGAAAAATCCATAAAATCCTACCTGCTTGAAGAGTCTTCTTCAGAGGTATCAAAAACTATTAAAAAAAAAAGTAAAATACATTTTAAAGCAATAAAAATGCAGGACTCTAGAAGTACCAGATGAATGCATTGTTAGAAAGTATAACTTTGGGACCACACCTGAAGACTATACTAGAGGGAATATTATTGGTAGGCCATTACTGCATTAAGAACATTTACTTTCTCTTTTTAAATATATCAAATGCCAAAAGAAAGGATTGGCTGTAGCAAAATTTGATACTTACCTGTGAACTGCTATCCACAATGAACATAATCCTATTCAAACCCCATCAGACTGACAGAAAATTACATCGTTAGGGGAAGCAGAATCATAGACTCACCATGTCAAACTTAAATATAATGAGTTTTCTGGACTCCTCACACTAATAGCAGTAAGAAGAGAGTTATTTTACTGTAACACAATGCATCTCCAGCTCTTGAGTGAAGAGTACCCACTTTAGGATGAAAACTCTACCACAAGGAAGCTAGATGACTAGGCAATACATTTTCCTTCAAAGCAAACCATAGGAAACAGACTCTTTCTGTCCCCATTTCCAATGGCAAATAAGTGAGAAAGACCTTGTGATTCCAGTTATAAAAGGAATCACCCCTTGAGGCTGCTTCCTTCCATTGCTAGAGCATATCTGTCCCCACCTCGAGAGAAGGTGGGAGAGATACCTAGTGCTCTGCAGATGTGCATCAGGTCATTTTCCTCAACCCTCCCCAATAGGTGGCAAATGCATAGAGAAAGCACTCTCTTTCAGCTTGTATGGCATATGTCATCAGGCACTATGATGATGAAGAACAACAAACCGCTAAGGTCACAGAACATCTTGGATAACTGCACCCAATTACCATGAAATTTTCATTTGTTCAGCATTCAAAAAGATAAACACGGTGTGATTCCTACTATAAAACATTCAGCAAAAGGCAAATCTATGGAGACTAAGAAATAGCAATGGTTTTGAGATGTTAGGGATAGGAAGGGATGAATAAGGAGAGCATGGAGAAGTTTTAGGGCAGTGAAATGACTCTGTATGACACTGTAATGGTGGGTATGTGCCATCATGTATTTGTCAAAGTCCATACGATGTACAACACCAAAAGTGGTCCTTAATGTAAACTATGGACTTTGATCAATACTGACAATTCATTGCACATCCCTCCATTGCAAATAATGTCTCTATTTGGTGCAGGATGAGAAAAAGAGCAAGGCTGTGTGTGTTTGGTCTGGGGGGGACTCTCTGTACTTTCTGCTCAATTTTAATGTGCACCTAAAACTGATCTAAAAAATAAGGCTTATTAATTATTCTTTAAAATAATGTATTTCCTTTTTTTTTTTTTTTTTTTATATTTTATTGATATTTTACAGAGAGGAAGAGAGAGGGATAGAGAGCTAGAAACATCGACGAGAGAGAATCATCGATCAGCTGCCTCCTGCACACCTCCCACTGGGGATGTGCCCGCAACCAAGGCACATGCCCCTGACCGGAATCGAACCCGGGACCCTTCAGTCCGCAGGCCGACGCTCCATCCACTGAGCCAAACCAGTCCCGGCAAAATAATGTATTTCCTGAATGTACTATTAACATATATCAACTTATTTATGCTATTTTCAAGACACAGTCACTTTGGAAATTAAGTTAAAGATACTTATGTCAAAATATAAGTATTTTCCTGGCAATTCAGTTAGGCATATGGAAGGCATAAATAAAGCAAGTACTTTTAAATGTATACTAATGCAAAAAAAAAACTGAAAATCATGATTGAATATCTTGCTTTGTAATTATAAACAGGGGTTTAGAGCAATATAAATCAAAACTGAATCATCCATATGATATAGGACACTTTTTGTTCTAATTTTAAATCAGGAATCATTAAGCTGATTTTACCTAAAAATTATCTTGAAGCATCCTATTGAATAAAAGAGTAATATGCAAATTGACTATCACTCCAACACACAAGATGGTCGACCTCATGTGTTAATGATGGCTGCTCCCATGTGAACACAAGATGGCTGCCACAAAATGGCTGGCCGGGGAGGGCAGTTGTGGGTGATCAGGCCTACAGGAGAGGGCAGTGAGGGGTGACCAGGCCTGCAAGGGAGGACAGTTAGGGGCGACCAGGCATGCAGGAGCGGACAGTTGGGGGGGACCAGGACTGCAGGGAATAGCAGTTGGGGGTGACTAGGACTGCAGGAGTGGACAGTTAGGGGCAACCAGGCCTGCAGGAGCGGACAGTTGGGAGGGACCAGGCCTGCAGGGGAGGGCAGTTGGGAGCAATCAGGCTGGCAGGGAAGCAGTTAGTTGTTGATCAGGCTGGCAGGGGAGTGGTTAGCGGGTGATCATTCAGGCAGGCAAGTGGTTGGGAGCCAGCAGTCCTGGATTGTGAGAGGGATGTCCCAATGCCCGTTTAGGCACAATCCATAGAGATTCATTAAACTCAACCTGCATGGAAAAATACTGGTCTTTCCTGTTGAACTGTTGCTCTTTCATGTGCAATCTAAATACCAGTGCACTACCTGGAAACCTATGAATCACCTTGGATGTCTCTCTCCCTGCTAACTCTTCCCCTGCAATCATCACAAAAATCTTCTCAACTAGACCTCTCTACTTTCTCTGCTTTATTTTCCTACTGTCAACTGCCCTAGTCAAACACGAGCTCTTTACAGATGGCCCTCACAGGGGGCAAAATGCCAACAAGTATTTAGTGGTCTTTTTAAAATTAGTAAGATCTGTTTAAGCAAAACAAATGAGAGATAAATAGATCTAGAAAAACACCAATATTTTAAATGGAATAAGTTGAGCTTCCTGACTCATTTCTGCACAGATGCATGAAAATTTCTTAATGGACTAAGGTTAGCCCAAGGAGGCAAAATATTCCTTTAGTCTCTCAGTCTCTTTATGCTTCTATCTATCCTCTACATAAGGGGCCAGCCAACTAGGGCCCACAGGCCAAATACAAGCCGCCAGCTAGTTTTGTAAATAAAGTCTCACTGGACCACAGCCATTCCTGTTCACTTACAGATTCTCTAGGACTGCTCTCACACTGCAACGGCAGACTTGAGTAGATATGACAGACCTCCTGGACTAAAATCAGGCCCTTTACAGAGAAAGCTTGCTGATGCCTGCTTCATACCACAGTCACAGGGCCCTTATCAAATCTAATCTTAATCCTCTTCTCAAAACTCCAAAAAATCCTGCAGTATATATTGCTGGCTCCCTACCTTAGTCTTCATTTTTTTCTGGAGAACCACACTCTATTGGGACATTCACTATCCTGATACACAAAGAAAGTGGTACCCACCCCCTCACTCCAAAGACAAAGGATTATGGTAAGCTCATCAGAGTCACTAGTTTACCACTAACTGGTTTAGGAATGAGCATGGGGTTAACCCAAGCCTATATAAAGTTAGGGAAGTCAACTGCAAGCCTCTCAGTTTCTTCCTATTTAAAAGAAACACATAGGCCCAACCAGTGTGGTTCAGTAGATGGAGTCCATTGTCCATGCACCAAGAGAACGCTGGTGATATTCCAGGGCAGGGCAGGTGCCAGGGTGGCTTGATCCCCCGGAGGGCGTGTGCAAGAGGCAGCCCCTGGATGTGATGGTTCTCTCTCATGGAAGTTTCTATCTCTCCCTTATCCTTCCTCTCCCTCTAAAGTCAATAAAAACATATTTTTTAAAAAAGCTAAGGAAACACATAGCTCAACATAACTAATCTGGGAAATGCAAATGAAAGTCATAGGAAGTATCTCCTCACTCCTCTCAGAATGGCTCTCATCAAAATATAAATTAATAACAAGTGTTGGGAGGATGTGGCAAAAAGAGAAAGCCTCCAGCACTGCTCATGTTATTGTATATTGGCACAGTCACTGTGGAAAGCAGCATGGACATTGCTCAACAAATTAGAACTAGAACTGCTATCTACTTCTGGGGATTTATCCAACAGAAACATGAGCACAGATTTGAAAAGACATCTGCACCACTATGTTCACTACAGCATTATTTACAATAGCCAAGATATGGAAGTAAGGTAGGTGTCCTTCAATAGATAATAAATAACCAGCATGTGAAATGTATTGGCACACTGTCACACTCACATATATGTGTGCATGTGTGTGTATGTGTGTGAGTGTGTTTATATGTTTACATACATATATATAATAAAAATTACTTAGATATAAAAAAAACAAAGAATTTTTGCCATTTATGGCAACATGGAAGGACGGAGTGGGTTCTATACTAACTGAAATAAGACAGAAAGACAAATACTATAGCGTCACACTTACAGGTGCAATCTAAACAACAAAACAGAAACAGACCCCCATAGCTACAGAGAACAAACTGATGGTTTCCAGAGGATAAGCTGAGGAGATGTTTGAAATAAAAGAATATGAATAAGAAGTGCCAACTTCCAGTTATAAATTATATAAGCCACAGTGATGTAGTGTGCAGAACAGGGGATGTGTCAATCTATACTAACAATAGCCTAGGAGGCATCATGCTCTCATGTCATCACAAGATGGCTGTGACAAGATGGCCATCACAAGATAGCCATCACAAGATGGCCACATGCGGAGGCGGGGCAAAGCGTCTCTGCTGCCTGGCAAGGGAGGAGGCGGATCCTGGTGGAGGAAGTGAGTCACAGCAGGGGAGGGCAGTTTTGGTGATCAGGCCAGCAGGGGGACAGTTAGGCATCAATAAGGCTGGCAGGCAGAAGCAGTGAGGGGCAATCAGGCAGGCAGGCATGTGAGTGCTTAGAAGCCACCACTGCTGGATTGTGAGAGGGATGTCCCAGATTGGAGAAGGTGCAGGCCAGGCTGAGGGACACCCCCAATCTCCCATGCACGAATTTCATGCACCAGGCCTCTAGTATCATAATAACTTTGCTTGGTGATAGATTGATCCTAGACATACTATTGTGAACATACCATAAGGTATTTTAATGTCAAACCACTGTGGTTGTGCACCTGAAAGTAATATAATGTGCACCAACTCTACTTTATCCAAATGTTTTAAAAGTGAAAAAGAAATGTCTAAGGAAAAGCAGTCCTTTTGACCTTCACATATTGCTATGTGAGAATAGGATTCCTTGGAGCCAAAACTAATAACTGACCAGGAAAGCAGATATAAAAACTGTCAACCTCACAGCTGAACCAAGGACAAAAACTAGAATCCTAATATCACTGAGTCACCAAAACAATCCGGGTTCCTATTGTTTCGGCCTCTGTTAATTAGGCCACCTATTATCTGAAGCTGACAGCATTCCATCTGATAAATTTCCCAAGGCCTGGAGGATATGAACCACACCTGTCTGTGGTAGTAAAAACTTCCATAAGCCTGCCTTAGCTAGGCATTCACCTCATTCCCAACCATTCCCATAGCACACATGTTGCACATTAAAACTGTACTGCTCATAATTCCCGCAACACTCACTTGTGCATCTTAACGCTTGCCCTGCCATTCCTGTGTAATCATCATATATATCCCTCCTGCCAAACATCAGCCCTACTGCCCCTTTACCTGGCAAACTTCCTTGTGATCTACATGCTTATTTTAAAACTGATCCACATTTTTTTAAACTTAAAAAATGATTAAAGATAGATAGAGAAAGCAACACTGATGTGTTGTTCCACTTATTTATGAATTCATTGTGTGAGTATGGTATGTACCCTGACCAGGCATCAAATGACAGCCTTGGCGTATCAGGGACAATGCTTTCAGCAACCAAGAAACCCAACCAAAGATTAAACTACATTTTTAAAATTCTAATATGCATCAGGGACCTAAAGTTCCTGGCACATACTAAACACCAATAAAAAGAATAAACAAGGATAATCATAAGCTCCTAATGCAATCTGGTACATGGTAAGCAATAAATAAATTAATGTAAATCATAGAAATAGCAATGATACTAACAAGCTCTTAGAGGGCAAGGACTATCTCTAAAACTAGATGCCTGGTGCACGAAATTCATGCACAGGGGTGTGTGACCCTCAGTCCAGCCTGCACCCTCTCCAATCTGGGACCCCTCGAGGGCAGTCGGACATCCCTCTCACAATCCAAGACTGCTGGCTACCAACTGCTTGCCTGCCTGCCTTCCTGATTACCCCTAACTGCTTCTGCCTGCCAGCCTGATCACTCCCTAACCACTTCCCTGCCAGCCTGATTGCCCCTAACTGCCCTCACCTGCAGGCCTGGTCACTCTTAACTGCCCTCCCATCCAGGGCTGGTCACCCCTAACTGCCCTCCCCTGCAGGCCTGGGTCCCCACCAACTGCCTTTCCCTGCAGGCCCAGCCACCCCCAACTTCCCTGCTCTGCCAGCCTGGTCACCCCTAACTGTCCTCCCTTGCAGGCTTGATCGCCCCCAGCTGCCCTCCCTTGCAGGCTTGGTCCCTCCCAACTGCTCTCCCCTGCTGGCCTGATTGCCCACAACTGCTGTCCCTTGCTGGCCTGATCCCTCCCAACTGCCCTCTCCTGCTGGCCATCTTATGGTGGCCATCTTGTGTCCACATGGGGACAGCCATCTTTGACCACATAGGGGCAGCTATCTTGTGTGTTGGAGTGATGCTCAATCTGCATATTACTCTTTTATTAGATAGGATGTTTCAGTTCTGCAACATCACAATAACACTTAGTACCTGAAAGTTAAATGGCAGACCATTCAACTGAAAAATGAATAACTGAATTTTGACATTTTTTTTATCATTGGTTTAAAAAAAGAAACAGAGAGAATAAAACAGGGACAGTTCTCTTATATTATTAGTACATTCAAGGTCAAAATGCTATTTCATCTTTGTGTTTCCTATAACTTGCAGACCCAACCAACACAAGTCCTCTGATAATGGTATCCTAACTCCAAGGTGTCTTCATACAATTCAGATTGCATAAAGAACTAGGTAACATATCTGGCATTTTTATTTTGAGAAACATTTTTATACATTACTAAAATTTGTTGCGTCCCACGTTGGGCTTTTGAATATTTATTATCATTTTCATTACCAGTGACAACAGAGCATCTGTTCTAAAGAAATCCCAGTGTCCTGACAATTATCCCACTAATTAAGTCAACATATATCATTCTGTTTTGACTTCTGAGGAATGAAGTTGATAATAGTGAGACCTTGAAGGTATAATAGGAAAATTTTTCTATACTTCTCAACAGGCATTGCCTTTCTGACCTCAGTACCATGGGTAGATATCTTAAAAACACACACACACAACAACAACAACAAAACAACAACAACAAAAAAACAACAACAACAATCTCTTTGGGTTTCTTGAACACTGGCTAAGTGTTTGATATTTGTTTGTGCTACCAGAAAAGTATTGTTGAGTTCCTAGTTTTAGTGAGAAAAATCACTATGTAATAACAAGTATTCACTTACTAAGTGTAATCCATTCACATTTAAAACTAAACAAAAGATCCGTTTTTAGAACAGGTCCAATTTAGTATAATGTGAATATAGAGGAAACATACACCATCTTAGCTTAAAATCTTTTTACTTTTTTACATAAAGATATCATATAGGATTTTAGGGGTCAGGATTAAATAAATGAACATCTTTTCAAATGATATTGCCCCAGATGTTCAATTACCTACAATTAATTTTGTTAATAACACTGATTGCTATTCTATTAAGAAATGGAGTAAGAAAAACTATACATGCAACTTACACATTGTTGGGTATTTTTTCCCTGCTCTTTCATTATCAGAACTTCCTTACCCTTACTTCATCTATGGTAGGACCACCAAGAGTAATTCACTATTTGAAGTCTTACCAAGAGTGCGACCTCCAGATTTTTGGGGCCCCCTTCCTTCTTTAGATTTAGAAGTTAGTGGTTGTTTGCTGTGTACAAAAAAAAGGTGTTAAATAATATTACTCTTTAATATGAATATAAAAATATTTTCCAAATGTAATAACTTCTTAGAATATTTCAGATAATGTCAGAGCTAATATTAAAACTTTCATTATCCCATATACTTTAAATTTGTAAGTTATATAACTGTCTTATAAAGTATGTAATTAAAAAATAAGATATGACAGTCATGATTTGAGGAAAATATAGTTCAGTGAATTAATTAGAGTCAGCTTAACATGAAGGCAAATATCACACATTCTAGTTCTATAACCAATAGCTCTTTGTTTTCAAACAAGTCACATTTTTGGCTCAAGGTCCTCCTCTACAAAATATGAATCTTACTACCTTAATTTAGAAGGTTGGTAGGAAGATTAAATGGATACTAGAGCAAAAACGTATGCTCAGAAAATGGTAAAGAAAAGAAAAAATTGAGTCATGAACTTTATTTGTTGAAACTATTTTTGAACCCCAAATAAATCCCAATGTGAACTTTTCATGGTTTCTAACATCCAAATGTTGAAGTTTTCAGAAAATGATAGGTACTTTGGTTATTACCTGTACTTATGTTGTGGTTTGTAACTCAGGGCATCTCAGCTACTATGTAGCTGGCAACTAAATGTATGTACAAACAGATTACAGAGATCACTTCACGTTGAGCATATTATATTAGGTTATTTAATATAAAATATGAAGTCAGATAACACCATGCTCCCTTCTTTATGTAGCAAATCATACAAACCACAGAAAACTAATAAAGATCAGGACCTGGCCCGGGCTAGACTATCTTTTCTCTACCTACTCAAACGGTGACCCAGCAGAGCTTTATGAGAACGATGCGTAATCTCCCTGTCCACCCCAATTGACTTGGAAGATACAATCCTACTGGTCACCAGTGGATACTGATGAGTTATGCATGGTGTTTTAGCAATTATAAGGACCAATAACCTACTTTTGATTCAGAGCTTTCTGTTGACTGGCTTCCATGTGAGGTAAACTTAAATATTTTAAAACCTGAGGTAAATTCCAGTCACCTGGGAAAGTTTCATTGTTATAGCAAAGAGATCACTTGAAGGTCCAATCTAAATTATGGAACCTCAGGCAAGCTGGTGCTTACTACACTTGGTGAGGAGATATGTGACCTTCCACTACCTAAACAAAGATGCTTCATAGGATATAAAGTGAACTTGGAGTATAGATATGGTAAAATAAATATAATAAGAGAGAAAGGAATATCTGGTCTTTTCCTGCAGCATTATTTGAATCTCTCTGGCAATTTAGAATTGTTTTAAGTAACACCTGCCAGCAAAAAAGAAACAAACATGAAGCTCAAAGGATAACTCACCTTCAAAGGTTTGGGCTAAGACGTGAGCTCCATATATGCTTTCCAGTGTGTGAGGGAGGCTGTGGGTGGCTAGAGCTAGGAGGCCCAGCTGCCAGAATAGCGTGCTGGTAATTGGAATAGTGGCTAAGCCAACAAGCATATGTATGTAAAGTAAAAATAGGTGTGACCCTGAAGTCCAAGTGTGAGTCAACATGAAGACTCAGGAATCTGGATCAGCAAGGCCAACCTGTGAGTAAAGATCAATTGTGACTATAGTAAGCGTTTAGATGGCTACTCAGCAGCAACAGAATCAATGGATTCAATAGAATATTTAGAATGTACTTTTTGACATCTTCATCTTTTTTATGAAAGAAGATTGTCTCCCTTGGCCTTAGGGAATCCTTTATGTTCCTGAAAAATTAAGGCTGAGGGTATAGGAGATAGCCCCCAGAAACTACAATTTTTGTTTTCTGCTACATTGAATACATCAAGATCCTGAATAAATAGTTAGAAAAAACAGAGCTGAAATTTATTTGTGACCCCATGCATAGAAGTTTTACTTCGAATGTAATGGTAAAAATCTTAAAAATTCTGAGATAAAGAATATGGCTCATTGTTTCTTCAAACTAGGTGAGCCTTTGCTTGGTTTGGGCTAATTGCCTATTCTAACTGACTGGCATTCCCAAAGAACCAGAATCAAACTATGAAATCTCACCTGGTATATAAAAAGGAACAATGAAATGATTTTAAGCCTCATTTTAATGATAACTAGCATTTAAAACAAACACAAACTAAAACCACTCAAAAAGCATATTCATCAGCAGTCCACCCACAGTTATCTTGAGAAAAGACATCAGTACCTTGCTGAAAAAGTAGCCAGACTGTATTTGTGGACACATCACTTCCAGCAAGTATGAGGACTGTATATATAATACAGAGATTGCTTCACCCTCAGCATCTTCTATTATGTTATTTAACTTGATATACTCCCCAAGTGATACCCTGCTTTTCTGTCTAGAATTGCCCATTTATATGCTGAAGTGTTCATCTGTGTAAACTACCTCCAAGTCTAAAATGAATGGCAAAGAAGGGCAGCTCTGTCCCACTTAGGTATTGCTAACTTAAAGTCCTCTCACAGATAAGAGACCATGCTGAGGCCACTAATCTGAAGTATGTTAAACTCAGGCTGAGGTACTAGAGTTTTTGATTAATTAATTGCTAGGCTTACTTAAATCCTGAAATTTCACCTGCCTTTCATTCTGTCTATAGAAAAATGGAGAGCACTCCAGATAGCAGAAGTGGAAAAAAATAACACAATGAAAGAAACACCAAAAAGAAACAACAACAACAAAAAAGTAGAGAAGAAAGTAAGACAATCAAGAAAAATCATAGAAAAAGGGAAAAATGACTCTAGGACAAAATACAAAACTTCATACAACTTGGCAAAAATACCACCCTGGAGGGAAAAACAGACTGAGAAATCAGCAAATGGAGAAATCTATTAAAATATACTCAAAATAGATGCTGAATTTAATTAACATAACATAAACTATACATAGATATTCTTTTCTTACAGATAAGCAATGCATTTCAGGAAGATTTCATATCATTTA
The DNA here is from genome assembly GCF_963455305.1 of Plecotus auritus. Classification (NCBI taxonomy): domain Eukaryota; kingdom Metazoa; phylum Chordata; class Mammalia; order Chiroptera; family Vespertilionidae; genus Plecotus; species Plecotus auritus. The sequence continues at coordinate 16,500,109 of NC_137781.1, read as the reverse complement.
AGCTAAAAACACTTGCCTGATTAAGACAAGCTGTGGTGAAACCTTTTGTTCTTTGGTCATACTAACTGAGTTGTGCCCTAAAAGCCTTTGTGGGAAAAACAAGGTCCTATTTACCACTACAATTGTCAAGAATAGTAAGATAAATGGTAGAACTAACTGTACCTCTTAGCAAACTCTAAATCAGATTTAACACACAGTCAGCTTTGATTTTCTGAGGTGATTGGATTCGCATCTATATCTAGTTGCCTGAGCTACACAGGAACTTATCAGTGTATGTTGAGGGACAACAGAATAATTTGGGAGCCAGGCTGGTTGACAGGCAAATCATCAGTCAGTCCCTTCCTAACAATGGAATCATGGGTCAATTCATCCACCTCCCTGAACCACAGTTGCCTCATTAATAAAAAAGTAGGCTACATTATTAGCACACCTACTTTTCAAAACTATTGTGATGACTATATAACACAGGTTAACTACATATTATAGGGTCTAGCCCACAGTAGAGTACTCTAGAAATGTTAGTTTATTTTTTCTGCATCCCCTTAGTTACCATAACACTTTTAGAAATCCATAAAATCCTACCTGCTTAAAGAGTCGTCTGAAGAGACATCAATCACTATTTAAAAAAAAAATAAAATACATTTTAAAACAATTAGAATACAGGGTTTTAAAAGTGCCAGTTTAATGCATTATTAGAAAGTATAACTTCAGGACCACATCTGAAGACTATATTAGAGTAAACAATAATCCTATTATTGGTAGGCCATTAATACATTAGGAACATTTACTTTCTCTTTTTAAATATATATAATGCAAAAAAAAAGAATGGGATCTATCAAAATTTATAATTAACTGTGAACTGCTATGTGCAATGAACGTAATCCTAACCAAACCCCTTCATACTGACCGAAAATTGCACTTTGGGTGGAAACAGTCATGAACTAACCATGTCAAACTTAAATAACATGGATTTTCTGGCTTCTTCCATTAAGAACAGTTAGAAGAGAGTACACTTACTTTACTGTAACACAATATAACATCTCCAGCTCTTGAGTGAAGACTAGCTGGTTGAGGATTAAACACTCTTATCATAAGGAAGCTTGGGTGCTAGGCAAAGCAAAGCATAGGAAGCAGATTCCTTCTGACCCCATTTCCAATTGCAAGCTAAGTAGGAAAGACTTTGTGATTCCAGTTGTATAAAGTAGGACCCCTTGAGACTGTCTCCTGCCATTGCTAGAGCGTACCTGTTCCCATCTCAGAGAGCAGGGTAGTCCAGAGTGTTAGTGCTCTGTAACAGTGTGAGAGGTCATTTTTCTCAACTCTCCCCATTAGGTGTCAAATGCCTATAGAAATCATTCTCTTTCAGCTAGTACAGCATATGTATTCAGATCCTATGCTTTTGAAGGACAACAAACCTCTAAGGCCAAAGAACATCTTGGATAACTACATCCAATTACCTTGGAATTCATTTTTTTAAAACTTTCAAAAAGATATCAACTGTATGATTCCAACTATACAACATTCAGGAAAAGACAAATGTAGAGAGACGTAAAAAAACATCAGCGGTTTCCAGAGTTTAGGGGGAAGAGAAGGATGAATAAGCAGAGCATGGAGGATTTTTAAGGTAGTGAATGGATTCTATATGATACTGTAACGGTGAGTATGTGCCATCATACATTTGTCAAAACCCATAAGATGTTCCACACCAACGGTGAAACTTAATGTAAACTATAGAATTTGGTTGATAATGTTGAGTCAATGCACATCCATTCATTGCAAAATATATACTTCACTGTTACTGGAGGTCAAAAATGAGCAAGGCACCAGGCCTGCATGGCTCAGTGGTTGAGCATCCAGGTTAGGAACCAGAAGGTCAAGGTTTGATTCCCGGTGGGGGCACATGTCCCGGTTGTGAGCTTGATCCCCAATTTGTGGTGTGAAACAGGCAGTAGAACAATGATTACCTCTTATCATTGATGTTTCTATCTCTGTCTCCCTATCCCTTCCTCTCTGAAACCAATAAAAAATAAATTTAAAAAATGAGCAAGGTTGTGTGTGTTTGAATTTATGTGGTTTATGAGAAATGTCTATACTTTCCACTCAATTTTACTGTGCACTGAAAACTGCTCTAACAAATAAGGCTTTTAAAATGATAAAATAAAAAATGCTTATTAATTTTTATTTAAAAAAATGAATTTCCTCCAGGGATGCAAGGCTGGTACAATATCCACAAATCAATAATCGTGATACATCACATAAACAAACTGAAAAACAAAAATCACATAATCATATCAATTGATGCAGAAAAATCATTTAACAAAATCCAACACCCTTTTCTGATAAAAACTCTCAAGACAGTGGGAATAGAGGGTCATACCTCAACATAACAAAAGCCTTATATGACAAACCTACAGCCAACATCATACTCAATGGGCAAAAACTAAACTCATTTCCCCTAAGAATGGGAACAAGACAGGGATGCCCTCTTTCACCACTCCTGTTGGACATAGTACTGGAAGTGCTATCCATAGCAATCAGACAAAAAGAAGAAATAAAAGGAATCTGAATTGGAAAAGAAGAAGTAAAATTGTCATTATTCGCAGATGACATGATATTGTACATTAAAAACTCCATCAAAAAATTACTAGACTTAATAAATTAATTTTGCAATGTAGCAAGATACAAAATTAACACCCAGAAATCTATGGCCTTTTTATACACCAATAATGACCTCAAAGAAAGAGAAACTAAAAAAAAAAAATCCCATTTACCATTGCAACAAAAAAAATTAAGATATTAAGATACCGAGGAATAAATTTAACCAAGGAGGTAAAAGACATGTACTCAGAAAATTACAGGATGCTGAAAAAAGATCTAGAGGAAGACATAAACAAATGGAAAATATACTGTGTTCATGAATTGGTAGACTCAACATCATTGAAATGTCCATACTACCCAAAGCAATCTATAGATTCAATGCACTCCCCATTGAAATACCAATGGCATACTTCAAAGACCTAGAACAAACTCTCCACAAATTCATCTGGAGTCAAAAAAGACCTCGATTAGCTGAAGCAATTTTGAGATCGAAGAACAATGTGGGATGGATGACAATACCAGATATCAAGCTATATTACAAAGCCACTGTTCTCAAAACTGACTGGTACTAACACAAGAACAGACATAGACCAATGGAACAGAACTGAGAAACCAGAGATCAACCCAAGCCATTATTCTCAATTAATATTTGTCAAAGGAGCCAAGAGCATACAATGGAGTCAAGACAGTCTCTTCAATAAATGGTGTTGGAAAACTTGGATACTTGCAAAAAAATGAAACTAGGACACCAACTTACACCATACAAAAAAATAAATTCAAAATGGATAAAGGACTTAAATGTAAGATGGGAAACAATAAAAATCCTACAAGACTCCATAGGCAGCAAAATAGCGGACATATTTCATAGCAATATCTTTACTGATACAACTCCTAGGGCAATGGAAACTAAGGAGAAAATAAACAAATGGGACTACATCAAAATAAAAAGCTTCTGCACAGCAAAGGAAAGCATCAACAAAACAAAGAAAAAGTGCACTGCACGGAAGAACGTATTTGCTGATGTCATCTCTGATAAGGGTTTAATCTCCAACATTTATATGAACTCAGACAACTTGACAAAAGGAAGGTAAACAATCCAATAAAAAAAAAAATGGGCAAAGGACCTAAATAGACACATTTTGAAAGAAGACATACAGAAGGGCAGGAGACCTATGAAAACATGCTCAAAGTCACTAACCATCTGAGATATGAAAATCAAAACAGCAATGAGGTACCATCTCACACCTGTCAGAATGGCTATCATCAACAAATCAACAGAGGCCAAGCGCTGGTAATGATGCGGAGAAAAAGGAACCCTCCTGCACTGCTGGTGGGAAGGCAGACTGGTGCAGCCACTGTGGAAGACAGTATGGAGTTTCCTCAAAAAATTAAAAATGGATCTTTCATTTGACCCAGTGATCCTACTTCTAGGAATGCATCCCAAGAAAACAGAAGCACCAATCAGAAAGGACATATGCACCCCTATGTTCACAGCAGCACAACATAGTTATCATAGCTAAGATTTGGAAACAGCCTAAGTGCCCATCAGCAGATGAGTGGATTAAAAACTGTGGTACATTTACACAATGGAATACTATGCTACTGTAAAAAAGAAGGAATTCCTACCATTTGCAACAACATGGATGGATATGGAGAGTATTATGCTAAGCGATATAAGCCAGTCAGAGAAAGATAAATATCACGTGATCTCAGTCATTTGTGGAATATAATGAGCAACATACACTGATGAACAAAAACAGAACCAGAGACATAGAAGCATTGAACAAACTGAATAACCTATGAGGGGAGGTGGGGGGTGTGGGAGTAAGAGATCAACCAAAGGATTGGTTGAGCAAAACCAATGAACACAGACAGTAAGAGGGTGAGAGCTTGTTCTTGGGGGAGGGGGAATGGGGGTGAGGCCAATGGGGGAAAAGGAGACTCCTGTAATACTTTAAAAATAATTTTAAAAAGGTATTTCCTGAATCTGCTATTAACATATATCAACATATTAATGCTATTTTCAAGAAACAGTCACCTTGGAAATTAAGATAAATATCCAAGTATCAGAATATGGATGTTATCCCCAAAATTGAGTGAAGCATATGGAAAGATAAATAAAGCAAATGATTTTCATTGTATACTAAGGCAAGACAATACTGATATATATGATTGAATATTCTTGCTTCATAATTATAAACAGGGGTTTAGTGCAGTATAAATCAAAACTGAATCATCCATATAATTAAAAGTCACATTTTTTTTCTAATTTTAAATAAAAAATCTGATGATTTTATCTAAATATTATCTTGAAGCATTAATTGGATAAAAAGGAAAGCTTATAATTGCCTAATATTGCCCTAGTAATTTATGTACAAATATCTGTGCAATACTCACCAGGCGTCACAAATGTAAGCAGCATTGAAGCAATTATGGATGATGTGAATGAAACCAGTACCATGTTATGTTATAATATTCCTTACTCTTAAAATAAATTCTTAGGTCAAGGCTAAAAGGTCAGTCAGTTTTGCTGGGTGAAACCATTTCATGCAGCAGGCCTAAGACTGCTCTCCTTAGAAAGTCCTGCTTAAATGGCTACCCTTCAGTTAGAGTCTGAAAACCTGAATCTGGGGAGGCTTTCCACCTTTCCCTAACAGAGGAGAGTGGCCCCCTGTGCCTAAACACTTTGTACAATTGATGGGGTTCATGCTGAACACCTGCTTTCCTTCTAGGAATCTAGAACTTTGGTACATGCTATGGGGAAGATGCCTATGTGACTAGCGTGCCATAAAAACCTCTCATTGAGTCTAACAAGACTGGTAGATGATATATTTCACATATGTTGTCATAATTATACACTGGAATAACTAACACATCAAGGTAACTCCACAGGGAGAGGACTCATGGAAGCTTGTGCCCGGTGTCCTCCACCCTTTGTCACACACACCTCTTCTCTTTGCTGATTTTACTGTGGGCTTTCACTACCATAAATCTCAGGTATGAGCACAGCTATATGCTGAGTCCTGTAAAGTTTTCTAGTGAATAAGCAAACCTAGGGGTGGGTTTAGGAACCTCTAACAAAATTGCGGTATGTGAAAATATTATGTGAATTGATGTGTTATACATGATTACAATAGAGAAGTTGATTTCGCAAATACCTATCATTGAGTTTGTTTCGGTCCATGCTCCTTTTCCAATTTTCTGTAGATCTATAACTATTGTAATAAAGACATGAAAGGAAGAAATCAAACATTGATGTCAAAAAATAATGTGAAATACGCAACATTCCTATTTAGACACAATAGAAAATACAGAATTCTAATGATTGACAACAAGTTCTATAGTATCAGAATTTCTATAAAGGAAATGAAGACATAACACTGACAATTTTCTCCAACTAAACAAGGTTTAATTCCTTTGTACAACAGTTGTGAATCAATCAAGTAACTGGGGTAACTTCAAAAGAACAGTAATTATCATTTGTGTATCAGTTCCAAAAAGAGAAATGATATAATAAGCTCATCAGAGTCACTACTTTACCACTAACTGGTTTAGATATGAGCACCCGAATAACCCAAGCCTATAAAAAGTTAGGGAAGTCAACTGCAAGCCTCTCAGTTTCTTCCTATTTAAAAGAAACACATAGGCCCAGCCAGTGTGGTTCAGTAGATGGAGTCCTTTGTCCCATGCACCAAGAGATCACTGGTGATATTTCAGGGCAGGACAGATGCCCGGGTGTTTGATCCCCTGGAGGGGGTGTGCAGGAGGCAGCCCATAGATGTGATGGGTCTCTCTCATTAATGTTTCTATCTCTCCCTTTTCCTTCCTCTCCCTCTAAAGTCAATAAAAATATATTTTTTTAAAAAGTTAAGGAAACACATAGCTCAACATCACTAATCTGGAAAATGCAAATGAAATTCATAAGGAAGTATCTCCTCACTCCTCTCCGAATGGCTGTCATCAAAATATCTATAATAATAAAATTGTAATATGCTAATTAGACCAGAGGTCCTTCTGGGTGAAGACAGGGCTGTGAGGGAAGCCCGGGTCCTGGGTTCCAGAGGGAAGCAAGTGCCGGTAGCTGGGGGAAGGGAGGCCTACTCTTGCACGAATTTCGTGCATCGGGCCTCTAGTATATAAATAAGTGTTGGTGAGGATGTGGAGAAAAGAGAAAGCCTCGAGCACTGTTCATGTGATTGTAAATTCGTACAGTCACTGTGGAAAGCAGAGGACATTCCTCAAAAAATTAGAAATAGAACTGCCATTCTACTTCTGGGTATGTATCCAACAGAAACATGAACATGAATTTGAAAAGACATCTGCACTCCTATGTTCACTACAGCATTATTTACAATAACCAAGATATGGAAGTAAGGTAGGTGTCCTTCAATAGAAAAGTAAATAAAAAGATGTGGAATTTATAAACTCTCTCTCCTCTCTCTCTCTCTCTCTCTCTCTCTCTCTCTCTCTCTCTCTATATATATATATATATATATATATATATATATACACACACACATATGCATAATGAAGGACTACTCAGACATAAAAAACAATCAATTCTTGCCTTTTATGGCAACATGGATGGACCAGGAGGGTCTTATGCTAAGTGACATAAGACAAAGAAAACAAATACCGTAGGGTCTCACTTACAGGTGCAATCTAAAACAACAAAACAGAAACAGACCACATTGCTACAGAGAACAAACTGGTGGTTGCCGGAGCGTAGTAAGCTGAGGTGATGGGTGAAATAAAAGACTATCAAGTGCAAACTTCCGGTTATAAATTGCATAAGCCAGAGGGTGTAGTGTGCTGTGCAGCCCAGGAAATGGGTCAATGTCATAATAACTTTGCTCAGTGACAGATGGTTACTAGACATATCATTGTGAACACATCCTAAGAAACATAAATGTCAAACCACTATGGTTGTTCACCTTAAAGTAATATAACATGTGCCAACTCTAATAAAATGTTGTGAAGGAAAAAGAAATGTTTACGGAAAAGCAATCCTTTTGGCCTTCACATATTGACATATGAGAAAAAGATGCTTTGGAGCCATAACTAATTATTGACCAAAAAATCAGACATAAATGCTGACAACTTCACAGCTGAGAGAAGGACAATAACTGAGATCCTGATGACATCACTGAGTCACCAACACAATCCTGGTTCCTACTGTTTCGGCCTCTGTTAATTAGGCCACCTAATCCCGAAGCTAAAAGCATCCTATCTGATAAATTCCCCAAAGCCTGGAGGATAAGCTCTAGACCACTCTGTGGCAGTAAACACTTTCATAAGCCTGCCTTAGCTAGACACTCTCCCGTTACCAACCATCCCCATAGCACACATGTGGCACCGCTGAAACTGTACTGCTCATAATTCCCACAACATTCACTTGTGCGTCTTAGCCCTTGCCCTGCCCTTCCTGCTGCCAAACATATAATCATAATAGACATTCCTCCTGACAAACATCAGCTCTTCTGCCCCTTTACCTGGAAAACTTCTCTGTGGTCTGCATGCTTACTTTAAAACCCATCCACATTTTTTGAACTGTTTAAAATTGATTGAAGATAGAGAGACAGATAGAAACCCTGGTTTGTAGTTCCACTTATTTATACATTCATAGGATCAGTCTGGTATTTGACCAGGCATCAAATCCACAACCTTTACATATCAGGGACAACACTTTAAGCAGCTGAGAAACCCAGCCAAAGCCTCACCCACATTTTAAAAACTCCAATTCTCATCATAGACCGAAAGTGGCTGGTACATACTAAACACCAGTAAAATGAATAAACAAGGATAATTATAAAATCCTAATGTGATCTGGCACCCAGTAAGCACTAAATAAAGTATAGCAAATCATGGAAATTAAAATGAACTTAACTTACTCTTAAAGGGCAATGACTGTTTTTAAAATGTTTCAATTCTGCAACATCAGAATAACACTTAGTACCTAAAGACATCTGAAAGTCAAATGGCAGACCATTCAGCTGAAAAATGAATAAATGAATTTTGACATTTTCTTTGAAAATTCTGTTTATGAAAACAGAGAAATAAACCAGTGACAACTCTCCCATGTTATGAGTACCTCCAAGGTCAAAATGCTATTTCATTGATTTCCTATAACTTGCAAAGTCAACCTACACACACCCTCTGATAAAGGTCTATCCAGTCCAAGGTGTCGTCATACAGTTCAGATTGTACAATGAACTAGGTGCCACATCTGGCATTTTTGTTATTGAGAAACATTTTTGTACATTTATTATAATTTATTGAGTCCCAAGATGGGCTATTTAAATATTTAATATCATTTTCTTCTGAATACTGGCAACAGAGCATCTTGTCCTAAAGAAATTCCAGTTTCCTGATAATTACTAAATTAATGAAATCAACGTATTCCATTCTGTTTTGACTTCTGAGGAATCTATACTAATAAAAGGGTAATATGCTAATTAGACCAGGAGACTTTCCGGGAGACCTTCCAGAAAAAGCCATGGTGGCAGGGCCGAGGCAGAGGCGGTTGGGGGCGATCAGGCCAGGAGGGGAGGGCAGTTGGGGGTGATCAGGCCAGCGGGGGGGGGGGGGCAGTTGGGGGCAAGTAGGCCAGCAGGGGGTGCCAGTTGGGGGTGAGCAGGCTGGCAGGGGTGGGGCAGTTGGGGGCAAGCAGGCTGGCAGGCAGAGTGGTTAGGGGAGATCAGGCAGGCAGACAGGTGAGCTGTTAGGAGCCAGCAGTCCCGGATTGCAAGAGGGATGTCTGACTGTCGATTGTGGGGATCGGGCCTAAACCGGCAGTCAGTCATCCCACGAGGGGTCCCAGATTGGAGAGGGTGCAGGCCGGGCTGAGGGACACCACCCCCTGTGCATGAATTTCATGCACCAGGCTCTCATAAAGTTGATAATAGTGAGACCTTGTTGGTATAATATGAAAAATACCCTGTGCTTCTCAACAAGCATTGCCTTTCTGAGTTCTGAACTATGGGTAGATGTCTTTATAAAACAATGTCATAAGGATCTTACACGCTGGCTAAGTGTTGTAGCTCTTACTGTTTGCCACCTGTTTGTGCTACCAGGAAATATTGTTGAGTTCCTAGTTATAGTTACTTTTTTTGGTGAGGCAAATCACTATGCAATAACAAATATTCATTTACTAAATATAATCCATTCACAGGTAAAACTAAACAAAAGATCCATTTTTAGAACAAGTCCAGTTTGGTATAATGTGAATATAGAGGAAACATACACCATTCTAACTTAACATCTTTTTTCTTTTTAACATAAAGATATAATGTGGGATTTTAGGGGTCAGAACTAAATAAATGAACTTCTTTGCAAACCATATTGCCCAGATTTTAAATTACCTACAGTTAACTTTGTTAATAATACAGACTACTAATCTATTAAGAAAGAGATTGAGAAAAACTATACATGCATCTTCCACATTGTTGGTATTTTTTCCCTGTTCTTTCATTATAAAAAGTCCCTATTCTTACTTCATCTATGGTAGGAGCAACAAGAGGAATTCATTATCAGAAATCTTACCAGGAGTACGACTTTCAAATTTTTTGGGTTCCTTTTCTTCAGAAGTTAGTTGTTGCTTGCTGTGCACAAAAAGTAGTGATAAGTAATATTACTTTATTAATATTAACATAAAAATATTTTCCAAATATAGTAAATTCTTTGAATATTTCAGATGATATCAGCACTAATGTTAAAACTTCAATTATACCATACACTTTAAATTTGTAAGTTATACAACTGTTTTATGCAGTATGTAATTTTAAAAAAAATAAGGTATAACAGTCATGATATGAGGGCAGTACAGTCATGATATGAGGGCAGTATAGTTAAGTGAATTAAATAGAGTTAGCTAGACATAATCACAAATGTCTTAAACTCACACATCCTAATTCTATTACCAATAGGTCTTTGTGTGGCTCAAGGTCCTCCTCTACAAAATAAGAATCTTATTACCTTATTTCAGAAGGTGAAGGAGGATGAAATGAGATAATACAGCAAAAGATATGCTCAGAAAAACAGTAAAGCGAAGAAAAAAATCTAGTTATGAACTTTATTTGTTGAAACTATTTTGAATCCCAGATAAATCCCAATGTGAACTTGTCATGGTTACTAAATGTTGCAGATTTCAGAAAATGCTATTAATTCTGGTTATTACCTGTACTCAGATTGTGGTCTGTATTTCAGGGCATCTCAGCTGTTATGTAACTGGTCACTGAATTTATGTACAAATATATTACCTCATTCAGTCAGATAACACAATGCTCCCTTCTTTTTGTAGCAAATCATACCAACCACAGAAAACAAACAGAAGCCAGGACTGGCCTGAACTAATACTATCCCTTTTCTACCTAATCAAACTGTGACCCAGCAAATCTTTTTGGGAACGATGCTTAATCTCCCTGTCCACCCACAATTGGCTTGGAAGATACAATCCTACTGGTCACATACCCATGCTGATGAGTCATGGATGGGCCTTTAGCAATTGTAATTACCAATAACCTACTTTTGATTCAGAGCTTTCTGTTGACTGGCTTCCATGTGAGGCATAATTTAAAATATTTTGAAACCTGAGGTAAATTCACATCACTTGGGGAAGTTTCATTATTATGGCAAAGAGATCACTGAGGGGCCAACCTCAATTATGGAACCTCAGGAAATCTGGTGCTTACTACTCTGAGAAAGCGATATGGGGCCTTCCACTGCCTAAACGAAGATGCTCCACAGGATATAAAGTGACCTGGGGGTATAGGTATAGTAACAAAGGAGAAAGAAGGTCTGATCTTTTCCTGTGTCGTTATTTGAATCTCTTTGGCAGCTTAGTATTGTTGTAAGTAACATCCGCTAGCAGAAAAACAAAACAAAAACAACAACAAAAAACCATGAAGATCAAAGGATAGCTCATCCCCAAAGATCTGGGCTAAGAAGTGAGCTCCACATAAGCTTTCCAGTGTGTGAGAGAGGCTGTGAGTGGCTAGGGCTAGGGGGCCCAGCTGCCAGAATAGGGTGCTGGTAATTGGAATAGTGGCTAAGCCTACAAAGTATATGTATGTAAACTAAATAAAAAGGTGTGACCCCCAAGTCCAAGTGTGAGTCGACATGAAGACTCAGGAATCTGGATCAGCATGGCCAACCTGGGAGCGAAGATCAATCATGATTATATGATGGGTTTCAATGGCAACTCAACAGCAATAGAATCAATGGAAACAACAGAAAAGTTAGAATGTCCTTTTTTTACATCTTCATCTGACTTGTGAGAGAAGATGGTCTTCCTGGACTTAGGGAATCCTTTATGTTCCTGAAAAATTCAAGGGAGGGCATAAGAACGTTATATTGGAAATTCAGCGAGCTAAACAGAAGACGCCATAATCAGAGAGCTGAATTTGGAGTCCTTATTTCAAAAGCTGGAAGCGGCGGGAGGACTTGGGTCTCTCAAAATCTCATGGCCCTGAATGAATTTAGGAGTTAGCTTATAAAGGCAGAAAAAAAAAAAAAAAAACATGTGCTGGGATGGGGGCAGTGTGCTTAGCAGATATCTTGCAGAAAGCTTGCAGCCTTGAGCACAGCTCAGATAACCAGAAGACACCTGGCATGGGAGGAACCAAGGATGGACCAGACCCCCACGCTGGCAGAGCGGCTTGCAGGACCAGATAATTAAGAGGGGGCAGTGACTACCAGCCTTGGACAAACTACGGCCCGCGGGCCGGATCCGGCTGTTCTGTCCGGTTCTCTTGCTCTCCCCTCCGCTCCTTTACTTTGAATTTATATTAGTTCACACAAACACTCCATCCATGCTTTTGTTCCGGCCCTCCGGTCCAGTTTAAGAACCCATTGTGGCCCTCGAGTCAAAAAGTTTGCCCACCCCTGGATAGGCTAACAAGTATGTGCATTAGGTTACTGGCACAGATTCAGATTGCTAGCCCCGCCCCCAAAAAGTCTTATATTATTCGAGCAAGCATGCTTACAGAAGCTAGAAATAGCAGACTTACTTCTATCAGGGAGGCTATCTAGTTTAGTTACTTCCTGGATTTAACAGAACGAAGGACCATCTGTGTTTGGTGGAAAATTTTAAACGGCAGTTCTTACAAAATGGAGGTTATGGGAACAAGATGGAGTGCCTACGGTTCAGATGGAGGGCGGTGACAGGATGCAGTCAGTCCTTTCAAGGCCCTTTGTTCAGGAGATAGCCCCCAGAAACTACAGATTTTTCTGCTACAGTGAACACTTCAAGACCCCAAATAACTAGTTAGAAAAACCAGAGCTGAGATTTGTAACCCCATGCCATACATAGTGGCCCTACTTGGAATGAAATGGGTAAAAATCTTAAAAGTTCTGAAATAAAGAATTTGGTCCATTGCTTCTTCTAACTAACGGATCCTTTGCTTGTTTTCTGGCTGATGACTTACTAACTGACTGGCATCCCCAAACTGCTAGAACCAAACTATGAATTCTCACCTGTTACATAAAAAGTAACAGTGAAATGATTATACCTTAGGTCAGTGACACAAATACTTACAAATTAAAACCGCTAACAAAAACTTATCCTTCTGCCATCTATCCACAGTTATCTTGAGAAAAGTCATCAGTACCTTGCTGAAGAAGAAGCCTGACTGTATTTGAGGACTCATGATTGCCTGCAAGCAAACGGGCTATGTATATAACACAGAGGTCACTTCACCCTCAGCATCTTCAATTATGCTATTGAAACAGCTAACTTGATATACTCCCCAAGTTACTACCCTGTTTGTCTGCCTAGAGTTGACCATTTACATGCTGAAGTGTCCATCTGTGTAAATTACCTCCAAGGCTAAAATGAAGGAGAAAAAAGGCCACCTCTTATCCCACTTGGGTATTGCTCATTTAAAGTCCTCTAACAGATAAGAAACTATGCTGAGGTCACTAATCTGACATAGGGGAAGATGTAAAGGAAGATCCACCACTTGGCCAGTGTGTTAAACACAGGTGCAGTACTAAAGGGTGGTTTGATTAGTAATTGCTAGGCTTCCTTAAACTCCTGCAATTCTACCTGTCTTTTATTCTGTCTACAGAAAAATGAAGAACACCAGGGCTGGTGGAAGTGGAAAAAAAAATAACACAATAAAAGAAACACCAAGAAAAAGAGAGAAGGAAGTTTTAAAAATCAGGAAAAGCCAAAACCGGTTTGGCTCAGTGGATAGAGCGTCGGCCTGCGGACTGAAAGGTCCCAGGTTCGATTCTGGTCAAGGGCATGTACCTTGGTTGCGGGCACATCCTCAGTGGAAGATGTGCAGGAGGCAGCTGATCGATGTTTCTCTCTCATTGATGTTTCTAGCTCTCTATCCCTCTTCCTTCCTCTCTGTGAAATATCAATAAAATATATTTAAAAAAATAAATAAATAAATAAATAAATAAATAAATATCAGGAAAAGTTAAGGTAGACGAAAAAAGGACTCTAGGAAAAAAGACAAAACTTCATACAACTTGGCAAAGATACCACCCTGAGGGGAAAATGAGACTGGGAAGTCAGTAAATAGAGAAATCTATTAGAAATATCCTCTAATTAGATGCTGAATATAATTAACACAACATAACCTATACAGATATTCTTTACTAAGAGATAAACAATTAGTTTCAGGAAGAATTTATATAATTCTACTATAAACATTTGCCTGATGAGGTCTTGCTTCGGTAAAACTTGGTCCTGTGGCCATAGCTAACTGAGATGGGCCCTAGAAGCTTTGGTGGGAAAAACAAGGTCCTATGTACCACCACATTTGTCAAGGAGAGTAAGATAAATGTTAGACTCAAGGGGCCTCTTAGAAAAACTCTAAATCAGAGTTAACACACAATCAGATTTGACTTTCTGAGTTGCTCTGATTTGCCTCTTTATCTCCATGGCAGAGCTTCACAGGAGCTTATCTGTGTATGTTGAGGGACAACAGAATAATTTGGGATCCAAGCTGATGAAAGCCAAATCATGGCTCGGCCCTTGCTAACTATGGAATCATGGGTCAATTCATCCAGCTCCCTGAACCACAGTTGCTTCATTAATTAAGAGTAGGCTAAGCCCTAACAGGTTTGGCTCAGTGGATAGAGCGTCAGCCTACAGACTGAAGGGTCCCAGGTTTGATTCCAGCCAAGGGCATGTATGTACCTTGGTTGCGGGCACATCCCCAGTTGGGGGTGTGCAGAAGGCAGCTGATCTAAGTTTCTCTCTCATTGATGTTTCTATCTCTCTATCCCTTTCCCTTCCTCTCTGTAAAAAGCTCAATATAAATATTTTTAAAGTAGACTAAAATAGCATAACTCCTTTACCAAGCTATTGTGATGACTATATAACACAGGGTAATTACATAGTATAGGGTATAGCCCACAGTAGAGCACTCTATAAATATTAGTGTCTTTCTCTGCATTTTCTTAGTGAGCTATAATTTTGAAAAATCCATAAAATCCTACCTGCTTGAAGAGTCTTCTTTAGAGACACCAATCACTATTTTAAAAAAATTAAAATACATTTTAAAACAATAAGAATACAGGACTTTAAAAGTACTGAATTAATGCATTGTTAGAAAGTATAACTTTGGGACCACACCTGAAGACTATACTAGAGTAAATATTATTGGTAGGCCATTAATGCATTAAGAACATTTACTTTCTCTTTTTAAACATATAAAACTAAAAAAAAAGAAAGAAAATGGGATCTATCAAAATTTGATCCTTACCTGTGCACTGCTATGTGCAAGGAACAATAATCCTAACCAAACCCCATCAGACTGACAGAAAATGTTATTGTTAGTGGAAACAAATTATAGACTAACCATGCCAATCTTAAATAGCATGAGTTTTCTGGCTTCTTCCATTAAGAGCAGTTAGAGGAGAGTACACTTATTTTGATGTGACACAATACAAATTCTCCAGCTCTCACTAGTAGGTGCAGACTAGCTGGTCCAGGATTAAACACTCCTATCATAAGAAAACTTTGTCGCAAGGCACTACACTTTGCACACAGTAAATATTGGTAACCAATTCTTTCTGGCTTCATTTCCAGTCCTCCCTATCTAATAAAAGAGTAATATGCAAATTGACCATACCTCCACTACACCCACAAGACACGTCCACCAGCCATTCAGGAGCGAGTATGCAAATTAACCCAACCAAGATGGCTGCGGCCACGGAGCGAACAGGAGGCTTGGGTTTCCCTGGCAATGGAGGAAGCCAAGCTTCCTGCACAACCTGGCTGGCCCAGGCCTCCGCTCAAGGCTACGAAGTTTCAATTATAGAAGATAAATAAATCCCAACAAAAATGGCTGT
The DNA here is from genome assembly GCF_963455305.1 of Plecotus auritus. Classification (NCBI taxonomy): domain Eukaryota; kingdom Metazoa; phylum Chordata; class Mammalia; order Chiroptera; family Vespertilionidae; genus Plecotus; species Plecotus auritus. The sequence continues at coordinate 16,484,203 of NC_137781.1, read as the reverse complement.
GGCCATGGAGTGAGCAGGAGGCTTGGGTTTCCCCAGTGATGGAGAAAGCCAAGTTCCTGGCCTGCCCTGGCCTCCACTCAAGGCTACAAAGTTTCAATTATAGAAGATAAATAAATCCCAGATACCAGGGCCTCCACTTGGGTCACTGGGGGGCGTGGCTGGCCTGTAAACCACCACAGGCCCCTCGCCCAGGCCACCCCATGCCCCAAGGGAACCCATACCCTGATCCAGGACACATGTCAGGGCCAACCAGCTGGCCCCCACCCATGCACCAGGCCTCTATCCTATCTAATAAAAGAGTAATATGCAAATTGAGCATCACTCCAACACACAAGATGGTTGCCCCCATGTGGACACAAGATAGCTGCCACAAGATGGCCAGTAGGGGAGGGCAGTTGTGGGTGATCAGGCCAGCAGGGGAGGGCAGTTGGGAGTGATCAAGCCCACAGGGGAGGGTGGTTAGGGGTGACCAGGCTGGCAGAGGAGGGAAGTTGGGGGCAACCGGGCCTGCAGGGAAGGGAAGTTTGGGGGGACCCAGGTCTGCAGGGGAGGGCAGTTAGGGGTGACCAGGCCTGTAGTGGAGGGCAGTTAGGGGTTACAAGGCCTGCAGGGGAGGGCAGTTAGGGGCAATCAGGCTGGCAGGGGAGCAGTTAGGCATCAATCAGGCTGGCAGGGGAGTGGTTAGGGGGTGATCAGGCTGGCAGGCAGAAGCAGTTAGGGGCAATCAGGAAGGCAGGCAGGTGAGCAGTTGGGAGCCAGCAGTCCTGGATTGTGAGAGGGTTACCCACAGGTTTAGAACCGCTAGCAGGGTCACCTAAGACCATCGGAAAACACAGATATTTACATTACGATTCATAAAAGTATCAAAATTACAGTTATGAAGTAGCATCGCAAATAATTTTATGGTTGGGGGTCACCACAACATAGAGGAACTGTATTAAAGGGTCACGGCATTAGAAAGGTTGAGAACCACTGCTCTAGTTGGAAGATAAGTAGGAAAGACTTTGTGATTCCAGTTGTATAAAGTTGAACTACTTGAGGCTGCCTCCTTCAACTGGGAGAGTCTCTCTGGACCCACCTCATAGAGCAGGGTGCTCCAATAGTGCTCTTCAATAGTGTGTGAGGTCATCTTTCTTAACCCTTCCCATTAGGTGGAACATGCCTATAGAAATCCTTCTCTTTCAGCTCGTATAGCATATGTCATCAGATCCTATGCTAATGAAAAACAACAAACAACTAAGGCCACAGAACATCTTGGATAACTACATCCAATTACCTTGGAATTCATTTTTTAAATATTCAAAAAGATACCCACTGTGTGATTCCAACTATACAACATTGAGGAAAAGGCAAATCTAGGGAGACAGTAAAAAAGATCAGTAGTTTCCAGGGGTTAGGGAAAAGTGTGGGATGAATGAGCAGAACACAAGATTTTTAGGGTAGTGAAGCGATACTATCTAATATAATAATAGAGGAATATGCAAATTAGCCAGGATGCCATAATGTCACGACCAATCTACAAGCGGCGGAGAGCTACAAGAGGGCAGGGCAGTGGGCAGAGAGCTACAGGAGGGCAGGGAAGTGGGCAGAGAGCTACAAGAGGGGGGGGCAGCAATTACACGCAGCAGAGAGCTACCAGCGTTGGTGGGTGGGGTGGCCAGCTGAGGCAAGCTACTCATGCATGGATTCATGAGCATGGCTACTAGTATGGTATGATTCTACATTCTAATGGTGGGTATGTGCTTTCATGCATTTGTCACAATCCATAGCATGTACAACACCAAGAGTGAACCTTACTGTAAACTAAGGACTTTGGTTGATAATGATGAGTCAGTGCACATTCATCCATTGTAATAAATATACTTCACTGTTACTGGAGGTCAAAAATGAGCAAGGCACCAGGCCTGCGTGGCCCAGTTGTTGAGAATTGATCTAGGGACCAGGAGGTTAAGGTTCGATACCTAGTAGAGTCACATGCCTGGGTTGTGGACTCATTACCCAGTGTGGGGTGTGAGGAGGCAACCTATCAATAATTCTATCTCATAGTTGATGTTTCTATCTATGTCTCTTTATCCCTTTCTCTCTGAAATCAATAAAAATAAATTAATTAACAAAAAATGAATAAGGCTGTGTACATTGGCATTTGTGTGGTTTATGGGCACTGTCTATACTTTCCACTCAATTTTACGGTGCACCTAAAACTGCTCTAAAAATATGGCTTATTAATTTTTGTTCAAAATAATGTATTCCCTGCATCTGCTATTAACACATATCAGCATATTAATGCAATTTTCAAGATATAGTAACCTTGGAATTTAAGATAAGACCCCAGTATCAGAAAGTAGGTATTATCCCTACAATTGAGTGAAAGATGTGAAAAGACATAAATAAAGCTAATACCTTTAAATGTGTACTAGTGCAAGAAAATAACTGATAAATATGATGGATTATCTTGCATTGTATTTATAAACAGGGATTTAGTACAATATAAATCAAAACTGAATCATCCATATAATTAAATGACACATTTTCTTCTAATTTTAAATCAGGAATCATTATGATGAGTTCATCTAAAAATTATCTTGAAACATTAATTGGGTAAAAAAGAGAGTTTACAATTGCCTAATATGTCCTAGTAAAAATATCTGTGAAATACTCACCAAGAGTCACAAAAGTAACCCTCATTGCAAGCAATTATGGATGATGCAACTGAAACCAGTACCATGTTATGTTAAATACTACTTGCTCTTAAAATTTTCAGATCAAGGCCAAATAGTGAGTCAGGGCTATACCTGCTGTGCAGAGACATTTCATGCAGCAGGCCTAAGACTGCTATCCTTAGAAAGTCCTGCTTAAATGGCTACCCTTCTGTGGGTGTCTGAAAACCTGGATCTGGGGAGGCTTTCCACCTTTCCCTAACTGATAAGAGTGGCCCAGTGTGTCTAAACACCTTGTACAACCAATGGGGTTCATTCTGAACACTTGCTTTCTTTCTGGGAATATAGAATTTTGGTACATGCTATGGGGAGATGCCTTAAAAACCTCTCAGTGAGTCTAACAAAACTGGTAGATGACATATTTCACATGAGTTGTCAGAATTTGCCACTGGAATATCTAAGCACATCCTGGTAACTCCACAGGGAGAGGGCTCTTGGAAGGTTGTGCCTGCTGTCCTCCACACTTGGTCACACACACCTTTACTCTTTGCTGGTTTTCCTTCAGTCTTTTCACTGTAATAAATCTCAGGTATGAGCACAGCTATATGCTGAGTCCTGTGAAGTTTTCTCATGAATAAGCAAACCTAGGGGTGGGTTTAGGAACCTCTAACAACATTGCATTATGTGAAAATATTATTTGGATTGATGCGTTATACACGATTGCATTACAGAAGTTGATTTCGCAGAGTACCTGTCATTGGGTTTGTTTTGGTCCATGCTTCTTTTCTAGTTTTCCGTAGATTTGTAGCTATTGGAATAAGGACATGAAAGGGATAAATCAAACATTGATGTCAAAAAATAATGTAAAATAAGCAACATTCCTATTTAGTCACAATAGGAAATACAGAATCCTAATGACTGACAACATGTTCTATAGTATCAAAGCTTCTATAAAGGAAATGAAGACATCACACTGATAATTTTCTCCAACTAAACAAGGTTTAATTCCTTTGTACAACAGTTGTGAATCAATCAAGTAAGTGGGATAACGCCAAAAGAACAGTAATTATCATATACAGTATACTAAATGAGTGTTCTAATGATTACAGAGTTCTTTTTATTTATTCCTAATCTTTTTTATTTCTTATTGAACTGAAATCATGGCTCACCAATTGAAGGCAGTTGTTGATAGGATAAGTCAAGTAGAAAAAGAAATTGTTTCCAAAATGTGGGGATATCCATAGATATTCCATTAAACTCAACCTGTATGGAAAATACTGGTCTTTCCTGTTGAACCATTGCTCTTTTTTGCTCATCAGATGAAGTCCTGTTCTTCATGTCCAATCTACAGTAAATGCCAGTGCACTACCGGGAAACCTATGAAGCACCTTAGAATTCTCTCTCCCGACTAACTCTTTCCCTGCAATCATCACCACAATCATATGAACTCAACCTCTCTACTGTCTCTGTTATTTTGATACTGTCAACTGCCCTTTGCCTCCCATGCTTTTTATATGGTTCCCTTCCATCTATCCTCTACATGAGATGTTAGTAAACTAAGGTCCACAGGCCAAATACAAGCTGCCAACTAGTTTTACAAATAAAGTCTCACTGGAACACAGCCGTGCCTACTCACAGATTCTCTAGGACTGCTCTCACACTACAATGGCAGAATTGAGTAGATATGTCATACCATATGGACTAAAATCAGGCCCTTTTCAGAGAAAGGTTGGTGATCCCTGATTCATACCATAATCAGAGGGCCCTCATCAAGTCTAACCTTGTTCCTCTTCTACTCAAAACTCCAATGAATCTCTGAAGTAAATATTTCTCGGTTTCTACTTTAGTTTTCATTCTTAGAACCACGACTCTATTGGGACATTCACTGTTCTGATACACAAAGAAAGTGGGATTATCTCCCTAACTTCAAAAAGAAAAAATTATTATAGTAACCTCATCAGAGTCACTAGTTTACCACTAACCGGTTTAGGTATGAGAACGAGATTAACCCAAGTCTATAAAAAGTTAGGGAAATCAACTGCAAGCCTCTCAGTTTCTTCCTATTTAAAACAAAGACATAGGCCCAGCCAGTGCAGTTCAGTAGATTGAGTCCATTGCCCCATGAACCAAGAGATCGCTGGTGATATTCCAGGGCAGGGCAGATGCCAGGGTGGCAGGTTTGATCCCCTGGAGGGAGTGTGCAGAAGGCAGCCCATGGATGTGATGGTTCTCTCTCATTGATGTTTCTATCTCTCTCTCCCTTTTCCTTCCTCTTCCTCTAAAGTCAATAAAAACATATTTCAAAAAAAATTGAGGAAACACATAGCTCAACATCACTAACCAGGGAAATGCAAATGAAATTCATAAGGAAGTACCTCCACACTCCTCTCAGAATGACTGTCATCAAAATGTAAATAACCAACAAGTGTTGGCAAGTATGTGGAGAAAAGAGAAAGCCTTGAGCACTGTTCATGTGATTGTAAATTGGTACAGTCACTGCGGAAAGCAGAATGACATTCCTCAAAAAAATAAAAATAGAACTGCCATTCTACTTCTGGAGATTTATTAAACAGAAACATGAACAAGAATGTGAAAACATATCTGCACCCCTACGTTCACTACAGCATTATTTACAACTAGAGGCCTGGTGCATGAAATTTGTGCATGTGGGGGGTTCCCTCAGCTCAGCCTGCACACTCTCCAATCCAGGACCCCTCTGGGGATGTTTGACTGCCTCTTGCAATCCAGGATTGCTGGCTGCCTGATTGCCCCTAACTGCTTGCCTTCCTGCCTGATTGCCCTTAACCCCTCTGCCTGCCTGCCTGATTGCTCTTAACTGCTGGCATGCCTGCCTGATCACCCCTAACAGACTTTGCCTCGGCCCCTCACCACCACGGCTTTGTTCAGAATGACATCCAGAATAAAGTCTGGAAGGTCGTTCGGCTGTCCAGTCTAATTAGCATGTTACCCTTTTATTATTATAGATATACATATACATAATGATAAACTACTCAGACATAAACAATGAATTCTTGCCATTTATGGCAACATTGATGGGCTAGGAAGTTCTTATGGTAAGTGAAATAAGACAGAGAAAGTTAAATACCATACAGTTTCACTTACAGATGCAAACTAAAACAACAAAACAGAAACAGACCCCATAGCTACAGAGAACAAACGGATGGTTGCTGGAGGGTAGTAAGCAGAGGAGATACATGAAATAAAAGAATATAAACATGAAGTGCAAACTTCCACTTATAAAATATATATGCCACAGGGATGTAGTGTACTGTGCAGCATAGGGAATGTGTAAATCCTATCTAATAAAAGAGCAATATGCAAATTAACCATCACTCTGCTACACCCACAAGCCATGCCCACCAGCCAATCCAGAGAGAGTATGCAAATTAACCCAACCAAGATGGCTACGGCCACGGAGCAAGCAGGAGGCTTGGGTTGCCCCCGGCGATGGAGAAAGCCAAGCTTTCTGCACACCCTGGCTGGCCCAGGCCTCCACTCAAGGCTACAAAGTTTCAATTATAGAAGATAAATAAATCCCAACAAAAATGGCTGCAGCCACGGAGCGAACAGGAGGCTTGGCTCTGCTCAAGGCTACAAAGTTTCAATTATAGAAGATAAATAAATCCCAGATACCAGGGCCTCTGCTTGGGTCTCCTGGGGGCGTGGCCAGCCTGCAAATCACCACAGGCCCCTCGCCCAGGCTGCCCCACGCCCCAAGGGAACCCCCACCCTGATCCAGGACACCCTTCAGGGCAAACCAGCTGGCCCCCACCTGTGCACCAGGCCTCTATCCTACCTAATAAAAGAGTAATATGCAGATTGACCATCACTCCAACACACAAGATGGCTGCCCCCATGTGGTCAAAGATGGCCACCCCCATGTGGACACAAGATGGCCACCACAAGATGGCCAGCAGGGGAGGGCAGTTGGGAGGGACCAGGCCTGCAAGAGAGGGCAGTTAGGGGTGACCAGGCTGGCAGAAGAGGGAAGTTGGGGGCGACCAGGCCTGCAGGGAAGGGCAGTTGGGGGGGACCTAGGCCTGCAGGGGAGGGCAGTTAATGGGGACCAGGTCTGCAGGGGAGGGCAGTTAGGGGTTACAAGGCCTGCAGGGGAGGGCAGTTAGGGGCAAACAGACTGGCAGGGGAGCAGTTAGGCATCAATCAGGCTGGCAGGGGAGTGGTTAGGGGGTGATCAGGCTGGCAGGCAGAAGCGGTTAGGGGCAATCAGGAAGGCAGGCAGGTGAGCAGTTGGGAGCCAGCAGTCCTGGATTGTGAGAGGGATGTCCGACTGCCCGTTTAGGCCCGATCCTACCAGGATTGGGCCTAAACAGGCAGTCGGACATCCCTCGAGGGGTACCAGATTGGAGAGGGTGCAAACTGGGCTGAGGGACACCCGCCCCCCGTTCACGAATTTCGTGCACTGGGCCTCTAGTAATAATAAAAGCCTAAGCAACTATTATGTTTAATGACCAGAACGACCAGAATGACTGGTCATTATGATGCACACCGACCACCAGGGGGCAGACACTCAACCAGAAGCAGGGCTCACAGCTGGCAAACGCAGTGGCTGTGACAGGAGCCTCTCCCACCTCCACGGCAATGCTAAGGAGCAGCAAGCCAAGTTGTAAGGAGTGAGCAGGTGGGTAGTAAGGAGTGAGGGGTCCCGGACTGTGAGAGGGCGCAGGCGGGCTGAGGGGACTCCCCCTGCCCACCACCCCAGTGTACAAATTTCATGCACCAGGCCTCTAGTATCCTAATAATGTTGCTTGGTGATGGATGTTTACTAAACATATCATTGTGGACACATCATAAGGAACATAAAATGTCAAACCACTGTGGTAGTGCACCTGAAAGTAATATAATGTGTGCCAACTCTACTTTAACAAAAAGTTTAAAAAAGAAAAAAAGAAAAAAGAAACGTCTAAGGAAAAGCAGTCCTTTTGGCCTTCACCTATTGGCATGTGAGAATAGGATGCTTTGGGGCCTTTGCTAACTACTGACCAGGAAGGCAGACAGAAACACTGACAACCTCACAGCTGAGAAAAGGACAACTGGGATCCTGATGACATCACTGAGTCACCAAAGCAATCCTGGTTCCTATTGTTTCGGCCTCTGTTAATCAGGCCACCTGTTACTTGAAGATAAAAGCTTTCTGATAAATTCCCAAGGGCTGGAGGATAAGCTCTAGACCTTCCTTTGCTACAAAAGACTTTCATAAGTCTCCCTTAGCTAGGCACTCACCTCATTCTCAACCATCCCCATAGCACACATTTTGTACCATCAAAACAGTACTGCTCCCAATTCCCACAACCTGCCTTCCTGCTGCCAAACATGTACCCTGAATGGATATTCTGCTGGCCAATCATCACCGTTCTGATGATCTTCTCTGTGGTCTGCATGCTTACTTTAAAACCCATCCACATTTTTTTGAACTGTTTAAAAAACTGATTAAAGATGGAGAGAGAGATAGAAACCCTGGTTTGTGGTTTTCCTTATTTGTGCGTTCATTGGACCAATCTGGTATTTGACCAGGGATCAAATCCACACCCTTGGAATATCAGAGACAACATTTTAAGCAACTGAAAAACATGGCCAAAGCCTCAGCCATATTTTTAAAACTCTAACTCTCATCATGGACGTAAAGTGTCTGACACATACTAAACACCAATAAAATGAATAAATAGGGATAATTATAAGATGCTAATGAGCTCTAGCTCCTAGTAACCACTAAATAAAATATAGCAAATCATGGAAATTAAAATGAACTTAACATGCTCTTAAAGGACAATGACTATCTCTAAAATGTTTCAATTCTGCAACATCAGAATAACACTTAGTACCTGAAAGTTAAATGGCAGACCATTCAGGTGAAAAATGAATTACTGAATTTTGACATTTTCTTTGAAAATTCTGTTTAGAAAAACAAAGAAATAAACCAGCAACACCTCTTCCATATTATGAGCACCTCCAAGGTCAAAATGCTATTTCATCCTTGTATTTCCTATCACTTGCAAAACAAACTACCCAAGTCCCCTGATAAAGGTCTACTAAGTCCAAGGTTAGAGTTCAGATTGTACAAGAAACTAGGTGCCACATCCGGCATTTTTGTTATTGGGAAACATTTTTGTACATTTATTGTAATTTGTTGAGTCCCAGGTTGGGCTGTTTGAATCTTTGTTATAATTATCATCTGACAAATGGCAACAGATCATCTTGTTCTAAAGAAATTCCAGTGTCCTGATAATTATCAAATTAATGAAGTCAACATATCTCCTTCTGTTTTGACTTCTGAGGAATGAAGTTGATAATAGTGAGACCTTGTTGGTATAATATAAAAAATACATGAGAGAAACCAATATGGCGACATAGGTAAACACCTGAAATTGCTGCCTCGCACATCCACTTCAAAACTACAACTAAAAGACAGAACGGACAACATCCAGAACCATGGGAAGGCTGGCTGAGTGGAAATTCTACAACTAGAAGGAAAGAGAAAAGCATACTGAGACTCAGAGGAGGTGCAGAAGTAAAGTGCAGAGGTACGGGGGCATGCGCGCAGAAAGGGCTGGCAACTGAGGACACGGTTGTCTTTTTCAATCGGGAGGGAGACATAAGCTCCCAACTGCTCTGAACTCCAGTTCCGGGCAAGACTCTGGGGACCCAGACCCATACAGGGAGAAACTGGACTGTCTGGCATGGGCGGAACTCGAGGGCGGCTTTCTCTGAGAGGTGCATGCAGCGATTACCAAGGTTCACTGAGGCCTGGGGGCCTCTTAGGGCAGGGCTGAGGATCAGCCATAGCTGTTTGCTCTGCCCTATTGATTCCCTGAGACCCCACCCCACCCCAGCTGTGCACAGAGGCTTTTGCATATGAATGGCCTGGCCCTTTGCAATGTAAAATTACCTAACAAACGGCAGCTGGGACAGAGAGACCCAGAACATTCTAAAGAAGGCCCAAGGCCCCACAGAAGCTTGCATTGCTTCACAGCTGGGCCTCATCTGGGCACCTCCAAACCCCAAACAAAGAAGAGGAATCTGCAGATCTCTCTGTAGCTCCTGCTGGGTGGCCTCAGGCAGAGGTTAAATTAGCACCTCCTTAGAAATCCAAGAGCCAGTGTACCCAGTGGACAGAGTGGGACCATCCAGATTACAACTCCTCAGATCCATAAGGAACACACTCAGGGGGCAGGCTCAGTGAGGACCAAAGCCTCACTGAAGCAAGTCTTGCCCCATAAGGGTGTCTCCAGCACAGAAGTTCTCCCATTGTAGACACAGCTGATCCTCACAGCCAATTGGCCCAGAGGTCAATTCCTCCCAGTGATAGCAACAACAACCAAGGTTTAACTACAACAAGACTGTGCACACAGCCCACAAAGGGGTGCACCAAGAGTGTCCACCTCAGGTAACTGGGGAGGCTGAGCCACTGGGCCCTATAGGACACCTAGCACACAAAGCCACTCTATCAACACAGGGAAGCAGCCAAAATGCGGAGACAAAGAAACAGGTCACAAATGACAGAAATGGAGGAAAGCAAACTACTGGATATAGAGTTCAAAACCACGGTTATAAGGTTTTTCAAGAATTTTCTAGAAACCGCCGATAAATTTAGTGAGACCCTCGAGGATATGAAAAAGGACCAACTAGAAATTAAGCATACACTGACTAAAATAAAGAATAATATACAGAGATCCAACAGCAGACTAGAGTAGTGGTCAGCAAACTCATTAGTCAACAGAGCCAAATATCAACAGTACAGTGATTGAAATTTCTTTTGAGAGCCAAATTTTTTAAATTTAAACTTCTTCTAATGCCACTTCTTCAAAATAGACTCACCCAGGCTGTGGTATTTTGTGGAAGAGCCACATTCAAGGGGCCAAAGAGCCACAATGGCTTGCGAGGCACGGTTTGCCAACCACTGGACTAGAGGATCACAAGAATCAAGTTAAAGACTTGAAATACGAAGAAGCAAAAAACACCCAACTGGAAAAGCAAAAAGAAAAAAGAATCCAAAAATATGAAGATAGTGTAAGGAGCCTCTGGGAAAACTTCAAGCGTACCAACATCCGAATTATGGGGATGCCAGAAGAAGAGAGAGAACAAGATATTTAAAACCTATTTAAATAAATAATGACAGAAAACTTCCCCCACCTGGTGAAAGAAATAGATTTACAAGTCCAGGAAGTGCACAGAACCCCATACAAGAGGAATCCAAAGAGGACCACACCAAGACACATCATAATTAAAATGCCAAGAGCAAAAGACAAAGAAAGAATATTAAAAGCAGCAAGAGAAAAACAATTAATTACCTACAAGGGAGCACCCATACTAGTGGCAGCTGATTTCTCAACAGAAACTATGCAGGTCAGGAGGGAGTGGCAAGAAATATTCAAAGTGATGAATAGCAAGAACCTACAACCAAGATTACTTTACCCAGCAAAGCTATCATTCAGAATTGAAGGTCAGATAAAGAGCTTCACAGATAAGAAAAAGCTAAAGGAGTTCATCACCGCTGAACCAGTATTATATGAAATGCTGAAAGGTATTCTTTAAGAAGAGGAAGAAGGAGAAAAAGGTAAAGATGAAAATTATGAACAACAAATACATATCTATCAACAAGTGAATCTAAAAATCAAGTGAATAAAAAATCTGATGAGCAGAATAAACTGGTGAATATAATAGAATAATGGGCATAGAAAGGGAGTGGACTGACAATTCTTTGGGGGAAAGAGGAATAGGGGTGCGGGAGAGACTGGACAAAAATCGTACACCTCTGGATGTGGTCAGTGGGGGGGTAAGGGCAGAGGGTGAGGTGGGAACCGGGAGGAGGGGAGCTATGGGGGGAAAAAAGAGGAACAACTGTAATAATCTGAACAATAAAGATTTATTTTAAAAAATAAAAAATAAGTATGCTATGGTTCTCATCAGGCATTGCCTTTCGGACTACTGTATAATGGTTAGGTACATTTTATAAACAATCTCATTGGGATTATTGCACACTGGCTAAGTGTTGTAGCTCTTATCATTTGCCGTAGTTTTTGGTACCAGAGAAATATTGTTGAGTTCCTAGTTTTATTTACTTTTTTAGTGAGAAAAATCACTATGTAATAACCAGTATTCATTTACTAAATGTAATCAATTCACAGTTAAAACTAATGATCCATTTTAGAACAAGTCCAATTTGTTATTGTGAATATAGAGGAAACATACACCATCCTAACCTAAAATCTTTTTTTCTTTTTACATAAAGATAGAATGTGGTATTTTAGGGGTCAGAACTAAATAAATGAACTTCTTTTCAAAGCATATTGTCCCAGATTTTAAATTACCTACAATTATCTTTTTAAATCATTCTGAATACAATCTTATTAAGAAAGAGATTAAGAAAAACTATACATGCATCTTGCACATTGTTGGTATTTTTTCCCTGCTCTCTCATTATCAAAACTTCCCTATTCTTACTTCATCTATGGTAGGAGCACCAAGAGGAATTCATTATCAGAAGACTTACCAGGAGTGCGACTTTCAGATTTTGGGGGTCCCTTTTCTTCTTTATATTCAGAGGTTATTTTTTGCTGTCTGTGTACAAAAAAAATAGTGATAAGCAATATTACTTTATTAATATTAACATAAAATATTTCCAAAATATATTAAGTTTTTAGAATATTTCAGATATCAGAACTAAAACTAAAATTTTAATTGTACCACACACTTTAAATTTGTAAGTTCTACAACTGTTTTATGAAGTATGTATTTAAAAAAAAATAAGGTATAACAGCCCTAGGCAGTTTTGCTCAGTGGGTAGAGCATGGGACTGTGGACTGAAGGGTCCCAGTTTTGATTCTGGTCAAGGGCACATGGCCAGGTTGTAGGCTCAATCTCCAGTAAGGGGTGTGCAGGAGTCAGCCGATCAATGATTCTCTCTCATCATTTATATTTCTATCTCTCTCTCCCTCTCCTTACCTCTCTGAAATCAGTAAAAATATATTTAAGAAATAATAATAAGGTATCATAGTCTTGATATGAGGTCAGTATAGTTCAGGGAATAAGAAAAGTTAGCTTGACATAATCACAAATGTATTGAACTCACTCATCCTAGTTCTATAATCAACAGCTCTTTGTTTTCAAACAAGTCACATTTTTTGGCTCAAGGTCCTCCTCTACAAAATAAGAATCTTACTACCTTAATTTAGAAAGTTGGTAGGAAGATTAAATGAGATAATAGAGCAAAAACATATGCTCAAGAAATAGTAAAGCAAAGAAAAATTTGAGTTATGAACTTCATTTGTTGAAACTATTTTTGAATCCCAAATAAAGCTCAATGTGGGATTTTCATGGTTTCTAACATTCAAATGTTGCAGTTTTCAGAAAATATGAATTTTGGTTATTACCTGTACTTATGTTGTGGTTTGTAATTCAGGGCAGCTCAGCTACTATGTAGCTGGCAACTAAATTTATGTACAGATAGATTACCCCCTGAAGTCAGATGACACCATGCTCCCTCCTTTAAGTAGCAAATCTTACAAACTGCAGAAAACTAATACAAGTCAGGACCTGGCCTGGACTAATACTAGCCCTTCTCTACCTACTCAAACTGTGACCCAGCAGATCTTTATGAGAATGATGCTTAATCTCCCTGTCCACCCACAAAAGGCTTGGGTGATCAAATCCCACTTGTCACACATGGAAACTGATGAATCATGCATGGGCCTTTAGCAATTGTATGGACCAAAACCCTGCTTTTGAATCAGAGCTTTCTGTTGACTGGCTTCCATGTGAGGCATAATTTAAAAAACTTTGAAATCTGAGGTTCATTCAAGTGACTTGGGGAAGTTTCCTTGTTATGGCAAAGAGATCACTTGAGAGACCAACCTCAATTATGGAACCTCGGGCAAGTTGTGCCTACTACTCTACGGAAAGAGATATGGACCTTCCACTATCTAAACAAAGATGCTCCACAGGGGATAACATGACCTTAGCGTACAGATGTGGTAACAAAGGATAAAGAAACTTCTGGTCTTTTCCTGGGGCATTATTTGAATCTCCCTGGCAGCTTAGTATTGTTCTAAGTAACACCTGCTAGCAGAGAAAAACAAACAAACATGAAGCTCAAAGGATAACTCACCCCCAAAGACCTGGGCTAAGAAATGAGCTCCACATAAGCTTTCCAGTGTGTGTGGGAGGCTGTGGGTGGCTAGAGCTAGGAGGCCCAGCGGCCAGAATAGGGTGCTGGTAATTGGGAGAGTGGCTAAGCATGCAAGCATATGTGTATAAAAGGTGGGACCCTCAAGTCCAAGTGTGAGTCAACATGAAGACGCAGGAAGCTGGATCAGCAAGGCCAACCTGGGAGCAAAGATCCATCATGACTATAGAATGGGTTTCAATGGCAACTCAGCAGCAATAGAATCAACAGAATCAACAGAAATTTTAGAATGTACTTTTTGACATCTCCATCTGACTTATGAAAGACAATTGTCTCCCTTGGCCTTAGGGAATCCTTGACATTCCTGAGAAATTCAAGGGGGTGGGTATAGAAGATAGCCCTCAGAAATCAACCTAATGTAGATTTTTTTCTGCTGCAGTGATCACTTCAAGACCCCAAATAACTAGTTAGAAAAATCAGACCTGAGATTTTATTTGTAACCCCATACATAGTGGTCCTACTTGGAATGAAATGGACAAAAATCTTAAAAGTTCTGAGATAATGAATCTGGCCCAGTGCTCCTCCTCACTAGCCAAGCCTTTGCTTGGTTTATGGCTGATGACCTCCTAGACAATTGAATGCCATACCCACACTGTCTGAACCAAACTGTGAAATTTCACCTGTTACATAAAAAATAACAGAGAAATGATTTTATACTCAGTTTAGTGATAACTAGCATTTCAAAGAAAACACTTACAAATTAAAACCACTCACAAAAGCATATTCTTCTGCAGCCCACACACAGTTATCTTGAGAAAAGTCATCAGTACCTTGCTGAAGGAGAAGCCTGATTATATTTGGGGACTCATTATTTCCAGCAAGCATGCGGGCTCTGCATATAACACAGATTTCACTTCACCCTCAGCATCCTCTATTATGTTATATAAACAGCTGACTTATATACCTTCCAAATCAATACCTTGTTTGTGTGTCTGGAGTTGAGCATTGTGTACTGAAGTATTCAACTGTGTTAATTAGTTCCAAGGCTAAAATAAGGGGAAAAAGGATGCCTCTTGTCCCACTTGGGTATTGCTAATTTGAAGTCCTCTAACAGTTAGGAAACTACGCTGAGGTCACTAATCTGAAGTAGAGGAAGATTTAAATGAAGAGCCACCACTTATCTAAGATGTTAATCACAGGTTGAAGTACTTAAGAGAGGGTGTTTTGATTAATTAAATGATAGGCTTCCCTAAACACCTGAAATTTGACCTGCCTTTCATTTTGTCTATAGAAAAATGGAGACCACTGGAGATGGCTGAAGAGAAAAAATATAACCCAATGAAATAAACACTAAAAAAAAAAAAGGGAGAGAAGTAAAAAAAAAAAAAAATCAAGAAATGTCATGGAAGAGGAAAAATGACTCTAGGAAAAAAGACAAAACTTCATACAACTTGCAATAATACCAGCCTGAAGGGAAAACTAGACTGGGAAGTCAGTAAATAGAAAAATCAATTAGAAATAGCCTCTACATAGATGCTGAATTTAATTAACATAACATGTTCTATATATAAATATTCTTTACTTACAAATAAAGTATTCCTTTCAAGCAGAATTCATATAATTTTATCTAAAAACACTTGCCTGCTTGGGTCTTGCTCAGGTACAACCTTTGGTTCTGTGGCCATAGCTAAATGAGATGGGCCCTAGAAGCTTTCGTGGGAAAATCAAGGTCCTATTTACCACTACATTTGTCAAGGGCAGTAAGATAAATGCTTAGACTCACTGGGCCTCTTAGAAAAGCTCTAAGTCAGCGTTAGGACACAACCAGATTTGACTTTCTGAGATGGTTTGCATCTGTGTCTCGATTGAAGAGCTACACAGGAACTTATCAGTGTATGTTGAGGGACAACAGAATAATTGGGGAGCCAAGCTGGTTGACAGTCATATCCTGGGTCAGCCCCTTCCTAACTATGGAATCATGGGTCAATTCATCCATCTCCCTGAACCACAGTTGCCTCATTAACAAAAGGTAGGCTACAATAGCACAGCTACTTTGCCAACCTATTGTGATGACCATATAACACAGGTTAATTACATAGCATAGGGTATAGCCCAAAGTAGAATACTCTAGAAATGTTAGTTTCTTTTCTCTGCTGTTAACATATAATTTTGAAAAATCCTACCTGCTTAAAGTGTCTTCACCAGCTATATCAACCACTATTTTGGAAAAAATAAAATACATTGTAAAACAATACATATACAGAACTTTAAAAGTACTGGTTTAATGCTTTCTTAGAAAGTGTACCTCCGGGACCACACCTGAAGACTACACTAGAGTGGACATTAATCATATTATTGGTAGCCCATTAATATATTAGGAACATTTACTTTCCTTTTCAAACATATCTAATGCAAAAATAAAAAGTTTGGGATCTATCAAAATTTGATACTTACCTGTGAACTGCCATGTACAATGAACATAATCTAACCAAATCCCATCAGACTGACAGAAAGCTGTATAGTTAGTGGAAGCAGAATCATAGACTAACCATGTCAAACTTAAATATCATGAGTTTTCTGGCTTCTTCCGTTAATAGCAGTTAGAAGAGAGTATACTTATTTGCCCTAACACAATACAAACTCTACACTCCTTCAGTGAAGACTAGCCAGTTTAGGATGAAACACGCTTATCGTAAGGAAATTTTGTTGCTAGGCACTATGAGCACAGCAAAACATAGGAGGCAGATTCTTTTTGGCCCCATATCCAATCCTATCTAATAAAAGAGTGATATGCAAATTAACCATCACTCTGCTATGCCCACCAGCCACGCCCACCAGCCACACCCACCAGCCAATCAGGAGCGAATATGCAAATAGACCCAACCAAGATGGCTATGGCCACAGAGAGCAGGAGGGAGGCTTGGGTTTCCCCGGCAATGGAGGAAGCCAAGCTTTCCCCTGCCCTTGCCAGCCCAGGCCTCCACTCAAGGCTACAAAGTTTCAATGATAGAAGATACATAAACCCAAACAGAAATGGCACAGTTGAGAGGGCAGTTGGACATCCCTCAAGGGGTCCCAGATTGGAGAGGGTGCAGGCTGGGCTGAGGGACCACCCCCACCCCCCCCCGCCGCCAGTGCAAGAATTTCGTGCACCGGGCCTCTAGTAGGAAGATAAGTAGGAAATACTTTTTTACTCCAGTTGTATAAAGTAGAACCTCTTGAGACTATCTCCTTCCATTGCTAGAGTTTCTGTTCCCACCTCACAGAGCAGCTTGGCACAGGTAGTAAGTGCTCTGCAGGAGTGTGTGAGGTCATTTTTCTCAACTCTCCCCATTTGGTGGCAAACGCCTACGGAAATCATTCTCTTTCAGCTTGTCTGGGACATGTCATCAGATACCATGCTGATGAGCAGCAATGAAAACCAACTCAGGTCCAAGACCATCTTGGATAACTACATCCAATTACCTTGTAATTTTCACTTGTTAAACATTCATAAAGAGACCTATTGTAGGATGCCAACTATACAACCTTCAGGAAAAGACAAATCTAGGGAGACAGTAAAACAGGTCTGTGGTTTCCAGGGGTGAGGGAGAAGGGATGGATGAATAAGCAGAGCACAGAGGATTTTTAGGGCAGTGAGAAGATTCTATATGATACTGTCATGGTGGGTATGTGCCATCATACCTTTGTCAAAACCCATAGGGTGTACAAGACCAAGAGGGAACCTCAATGTAAACTATGGACTTTGGTTGATAATCGTGTCATTGCATGTCCCCCTCCATTGAGATAAATGTATCTCTCAGCTGCTGGATATCAAAAATGAGAGAAGCAGTGGGTTTAGGTTGTGTGGTTTATGGGCACTTTCCACTCAATTTTAATGTGCACCTACAACTCCTCTAAAAAAATAAAGCTTATTAATTTTTCTTTTTCATTTAAATTCTTTATTGTTTAAAGTTTTACGTATGTCTCATTCCCGCCCCCCATGGACCTCTCCCCGGCCGCTCCCGCACTCCAGCACATGCCCTCACCTCCCTGCTTTCTGTGTCCATTGTTATGCTCATATGCACGCGTATAAGTGCTTTGGTTGGTCTCTTAACCCGCCCCCAAATGTGTCCACTGTGTCTGCTATTAGCATATGAGAACATATTAATGCTATTTGAAAGACACAGTCACCTTGGTAATTAAGATAAGGATGGAAGTATGAGAGGATAGATGTTATCCCCACAATTGAGTGAAGCCATGTGAAAAGACATGAATAAAGCAAATACTTTCAAATGTATACTAGGGCCAAGAAAACAACTGATAAAGGTGATTAAATACCTTGCTTTATAATTATAAACAGGGATTTAGTGGAATATAAATCAGAACTGAATCATCCATATAATTAAAAGACACTTTTTCTTCTAATTTTAAATCAGAAATTATTTTTTTCTGATTTTATCTAAAAATTATCTTGAAGCATAAATTGAATAAAAAGGAGAACTTATAATTGCCTAATATTGCCCTAGTGATTTATGTACAAACTAGAGGCCTGATGCACGAAATTCATGCACGAGCAGGCCTTCCTTCCCCCGGCACTGGTTTCCCTCTAGCACCCGGGACCTGGGCTTCCCTCACAGCTCCGGCTTCGTCTGGAAGGTCGTTCCAAAGAACGTCCGACAGGACATCCAGTCTAATTAGCATATTACACTTTTTTATTGTCTAAAGTTTTACATATGTCTCCTTTCCCCCCAGCCATTCCCACCCCGGCCAAGCCCCCGCCACCCCAGGGTCTGTTCTGTGTCCATTGGTTATGCTAATGTGCATGCATACAAGTCCTTTGGATGCTCTCTAACCCCCTATCCACTGCCATTTGTCTCTGGGTCTATTCTTGTTCATCACATTATGTTGATCATTACACTTTTATTATTATAGATACCTGTGAAATACCAGGAGCCACAAAAGTAAACAGCATTGCAAGCAATTATGAATGATGCAAGTGAAACAAGAACCATATAATATTATCATGTTACTAGTACTTGCTCTTAAAATAAAATTTTAGCTCAAGGCCAAAAATTCAGTCAGGACTGTCCCTGCTGTGCAGAAAATTTCCATGCAGCCGGCCTAAGACTGCAATCCTTAGAAAGTCCTGCTTAAATGGCTACCCTTCAATTGGAGTCTGAAAACCTGAATCTGGGGAGGGTTTCCACCTTTCCCTAACTGAGAAGAGTGGCCCCTGTGCCTAAACGTTTTGTATAGCCGATGGGGTTCATGCTGAACACTGGCATCTCTTCTGGGAATCTAGAACTTTGGTACATGCGATGGGGAAGATGCCTATGTGACTAGCTGCCATAAAAACCTTGACTCTGAGTCTAACCAGACTGGTAAATGACATATTTCATGTGTGTTGTCAGAATTTGACACTGGAATAACTAAGCACCTCCTGGTAACTGCACAGGGTGGGGACTCTTGGAAGTTTGTGCCTGGTGTCACACCTTGTCACACACACCTCTTCTCTTTGTTGATTTTGCTTTAGTTCTTTCACCGTAAAAATCTTAAGTATGAGCACAGCTATATGCTGAATACTGTAAATTTTTCTAGTGAATAAGCAAACCTAGGGGTGGGTTTCTGAACCTCTAACCAAATTGCCTTATGTGAAATTATTTTTGGATACATGATTACAATGCAGAAGCTGATTTCCCATGCCTGTCATTGATTTTGTTTCAGTCCATGCTTGTTTTCGAGTTGCCTGTTGATCTGTAACTATTGTAATAAAGACATGAAAGGGATAAATGAAACAATGATGTCAGAAAAAATGTGAAACAAGAAAACATCCCTATTTAGTCACAATAGGAAATACAGAATGCTAATGATTGACATCATGTTCTATAATATCAAAGTTCCTATAAGAAAATGAAGACATCACACTGACAATTTTCTCCAACTAAAAAGGGTTTAATTCCCTTTTACAAGAGTTATGAACCAACCTACTAACTAGGCTAACTGCAAAAAACAACAACAACAACAAAACACACGCAATTATCATATATACTACACGAGTGTTCTAATGATTACAGAGTTCTTTTTATTTATTCCTAATCATTTTTAAATTTCTTATTAAACTAACATCATGGCTTGCCTATTGAAGGCAGTTGTTGAGAGGATGAGTCAAAAAGTAAAAGAAATTGTATCCAAAATGTGGGGATATCCATAGATATTCATTAACCTCAACCTGTATGGACAAATACTGGTCTTTCCTGTTGAACTGTTGTTCTTTTCTGCTCATCTGATGAAGTCCTGTTCTTCATGTGCAATCTAATTCCCAGTGCACTATCTGGAAACCTATGAAGCACCTTAGAATTCTCTCTCTCCACTAATTCTCCACATGCAAACATCACAAAAATCTTATGAACTAGACCTCTCTACTGTCTCTGCTTTACTTTGTTACTGTCAACTGCCCTAGCCAAACATGAGCTCTTAACAGATGGCTCTCACAGGGGGGGAAACACTACCAACTATTATTGTTCCCTCTTAAATTAATACGTTATTTTTAGGCAAACAAATGAGAGAGAAATAGACCTAGAAAACACCAGCACTTTAAATGGAATAAGTTGAGCTTCCTGACTCATTTCATTACAGATGAATGAAACCTTCATAATGGATTAATGCCAGTCCAAGGAGGCAAAATGTTCCTTTGTCTCCAAGGCTCTTTATGTGGTTTCCTTCTATCTATCCTCTACAGGAGGGGTCAGCAAATTAGAGCCCACAGACCAACTACAAGCTGCCATCTGGTTTTGCAAATAAAGCCTCACTGGAAGACAGCCATGCCTGTTCACTTACAGACTCTCTAGGACTGCTCTCACACTGCAATGGCAGACTTGAGTAGATATGACAGACCTCCTGGACTAAAATCAGGCCCTTTACAGACAAAGCTTGCTGATGCCTGCTTAATGCCACAGCCACAGGGCCCTTATCAAATCTAATCTTGTCCCTCTTCTGCTCAAAACGACAATGAATCTCTGCAGTAAATATTCCTGGATTCCTACCTTAGTCTTCATTCTTGCTGGACAACCACAAAGCTATTTGGATGTTTACTGTCCTGATACACAAAGAATGTGGTATCTACCCAACTCCAAAAAGAGAAATCATTAAACTAAGCTCATCATAGTCACTAGTTTACTATTAACTGGTTTAGGGATGAGCATGCGATTAACCTAAGCCTATAAAATGCTAGTGGAAGTCACATACAAGCCTCTCAGGTTTCTTCCTATTTAAAAGAAACACATAGGCCCAGCCAGTGTGGTTCAGTAGGTTCAGGCCGTTGTCCCATGCACCAAGAGATCGCTGGTGATATTCCAGGGCAGGGCAGATGCCAGGGTGGCAGGCTTGATCCCCAGGAGGGAGCCTGAATGAGGCAGCCCATGGATGTGATGGTTCTCTCTCATTGATGTTTCTATCACTCTCTCCCTTTTCTTTCCTCTCCCTCTAAAGTCAATAAAAACATATTTTTTAAAAAATTAAGGAAACACATAGCTCAACATCACTAACCAGGGAAACACAAATAAAAGCCATAAGGAGGTGCCACCTCACTCCTCTCAGAATGGCTGTCATCAGAATATAAATAAATAACAAGTGTTACGAGGATGTGGAGAAAAGAGAAAGCCTTGTGCACTATTCACGTGATTGGAAATTGGTACAGTCACTGTGGAAAGCAGCAAGGACATTCCTAAAAAAAAATTAGAAATAGAACTGCCATTCTACTTCTGGGGATTTATCCAACAGAAACATGAACAAGAATTAGAAAATGTATCTGCACCGCTACGTTCACTACAGCATTATTTACAATAGCCAAGATATGGAAGCAATGTAGAAGTCCTTCAATGGAAAAGTAAAGAAAGAAAATGTAGAATGTAGAAACACACACACACACACACACACACACACACACACACACACACACAAATGAAAAATTCCTCGAGCAAAAAATCAATGAATTCTTGCCATTTATGGAACCATGGATTGACCAAGAAGGTCTTACACTAAGTGAAATTAGAGAAAATTAAATACCATGTGGTTTGACTTAGAGATGCCATGTAAAACAACAACACAGAAACAGACCGCATGGCTACAAAGAACAAATTGATGGCTGCCATAGGGTAGTTAGCTGAAGAGATAGGTGAGATAAAAGAATACGAATGAGAAGTGAAAACTTCCCATTATAAAATATATAAGCCATAAGATGTAGTGTGCATTAAAGGGAATGTGTCAATATCGTTAAAACTTTGCTCAGTGATAGTAGCTACACATATCATTGTAGACACATCATAAAGTATATAAATGTCAAACCACTGTGGGTGCACACCTATCCTAGCTAATAAAAGAGTAATATGCAAATGGACCATCACTCCAACACACAAGATGGCTGCCCCCATGTGGATACAAGATGGCCACCACAAGATGGCCAGCAGGGGAGGGCAGTTGGGAGGGACCAGGTCTGCAAGGGAGGGCAGCTGGGGGAGACCAGGCTGGCAAGGGAGGGCAGTTAGGGGTGACCAGGCCAGCAGGGGAAGGCAATTAGGGGTGACCAGGCCGGCAGGGGAAGACATTTAGGGGTGACCAGGCTGGCAGGCAGAAGTGGTTAGGGGCAATCGGGCAGGCAGGCAGGCGAGCGGTTGGGAGCCAGCAGTCCTGGATTGTGAAAGGGATCCCAGACTGGAGAGGGTGCAGGCTGGGCTGAGGGACACCCTTCCTCCCCATGCATGAATTTCGTGCACCGGGCCTCTAGTAAGTAATATGATGTGTGCCAACTCTACTTTACTGGTAACAAAATGTTATAAAAGGAAAAAGAAACGTCTAAGTAAAAGCAGTCCTTTTGGCCTTCACATATCGACATGTGAGAACAGGATGCTTTGGAACCTTTGCTAATTACTGACCAGGAAAGCAGACATAAACACTGAGAACCTCACAGCTGAATGAGGTATAACAACTGGAACCCTGATATCCTCATCAAACTACCTGCTTCCTATTATTTTGGCCTCTGATAATGAGGGCACCTGGTATCTGAAGGTAAAAGCATTCTAGCTGATACATTTCCCAAGGCCCAGAAGATAAGATCTAGACCTTTCTGTGGTACGAAAGACTTTCATAAGCCTGCCTTAGCTAGGCCTCACCTCATTCCCAACCATTCCCATAGCACACACTTTGCACCTTTAAAACTGTACTGCTCATAATTCCCACAAAGTTCATGTGTACATCTTATCCCTTGCCCTGCTGTTCCTGCTACCAAACATGTAATCTCTATAGATGTTCCTACTGCCAAACATCGCCCTTCTGCCCCGTTACCTGGAAAACATCTTTGTGGTCTGCATGCTTACTTTAAAACCCATCCACATTTTTTTAAACTTCTTAAAAGTTGATTAACGATAGAGACAAAGACAGCGAGAGAAACACTGGTTTGTTGTCCCACTTATTTATGCATTCATTGTGTGAATGTGACCAGGCATCAAATCCACACCCTTGGAGTATCAGGGACAATGCTTTCAGCAACTGGGAAACCCAGCCAAAGCCTCAGCCACATTTTTAAAACTCTAACTCTCATCATGGACATAAAGTGTCTGACACATACTAAACACCAATAAAATGAGTAAATAGGGATAATATAAGATGCTAATGACCTCT
The DNA here is from genome assembly GCF_963455305.1 of Plecotus auritus. Lineage (NCBI taxonomy): Eukaryota > Metazoa > Chordata > Mammalia > Chiroptera > Vespertilionidae > Plecotus > Plecotus auritus. The sequence continues at coordinate 16,460,728 of NC_137781.1, read as the reverse complement.
GACACCTAGTGAGCACTAAATGAAGTATAGTAAGTAATAGAAATGACAATGATACTAATAAGCTCTTAGAGGGCAATGACTGTTTTTAAAATGTTTCAATTCTGCAACATCAGAATGACACGTAGTACCTGAAAGTCAAATGGCAGACCATTCAGCTGAAAAATGAATTGCTGAATTTTGACATTTTCTTTGAAAATTCTGTTTAGAAAAACAAAGAAATAAACCAGCAACACCTCTTCCATATTATGAGCACCTCCAAGGTGAAAATGCTATTTCATCCTTGCATTTACTATAACTTGCAAAACCAACTACCCAAGTCCTCTGATAAAGGTCTACTAAGTCCAAGGTGTCCTCATACAGTTCAGATTGTACAATGAACTAGGTGCCACATCTGGCATTTTTGTTATTGGGAAACATTTTTGTACATTTATTATAATTTGTTGAGTCCCAGGTTGGGCTATTTGAATATTTATTATCATTATATTTTGACCAATGGCAACAGAGCATCTTGTTCTAAAGAAAATCCAGTGTCCTGATAATTATCAAATTAATGAAGTCAACATATCTCCTTCTGTTTTGACTTCTGAGGAATGAAGTTGATAATAGTGAGACCTTGTTGGTATAATATAAAAACTATGGTATGCTTCTCAACAGGCATTGCCTTTCAGACTTCAGTACTATGGGTAGATACCTTTAAAAAACAATCTCATTGGGATTCTTGCACAATGGCTAAGTGTTGTAGCTCTTATGGTTTGCCATTTCTTTGTGCTACCAGGAAAGTATTGTTGAGTTCCTATTTTTTTATTTTTTTTAGTGAGAAAAATCACTATGTAATAATAAGTATTCATATACTAAATGTAATCAACTCACAGTTAAAACTAAAGATCCATTTTAGAACAAGTCCAATTTGTTATTGTGAATATAAAGGAAACATACACCATCCTAACTTAATTTTTTTTTCTTTTTTACATAAAGATCTCATGTGAGATTTAGAGGTCAGGACTAAATAAATGAACTTCTTTCTAAAGGATATTGCCCCAGATTTTAAATTACCTACAATTAACTTTGTTAATCTGACTAAATACTATGCTATTAAGAAAGAAGTTAAGAAAAAACTATACATGCAACTTCCACATAGTTTGGTATTTTTCCCTGCTCTTTCATTATCAAAACTTCCTTACTCTTACTTCATAATGGTGGACCATCAAGGGAAATTCACCATCAGAAATCTTACCAGGAGTGCAACTTTCTGTTTTTTGGGATCCCTTTTCTTCAGAAGTTAGTTCTTCCTTACTGTGTACAAAAAATGGTGATAAATAATATTACCCTCTTAATATTAACATAAAAATAGTTACAAATATTGTAAATTCTTAGAATATTTCAGATAATACCAGCACTAATATTAAAATTTTATTTATACCATATACTTTAAATTTGTAGGTTATACAACTGTTTTATGAAGTATGTAATTAAAAGAAGTTATAACAAGTCATGATTTGAGGGTAGTATAGTTCAGTGATTTAATTGGAGTTAGCTTGACATTATCACAAATGTCTTGAACTCACACCTCCTACTTCTCTATCCCACAACTATTTCTTCTCAAACAAGTCACTTTTCTTTGGCTCAAGGTCCTCCTCTACAAAAGAAGAATCTTACTACCTTATTTCAGAAGGTTGTTAGGAGGATTAAATGAGATGATAGAGCAAAAACATATGCTCAGGAAATACTAAATCAAAGGAAAAAATAAACTTTATTTGTTGAAACTATTTTTGAATCCCAAAGAAGTCCCAATGTGAACTTTTCATGGTTTCTAACATCCAACTATTGCGGTTTTCAGAAAATGTTATGAGTTTTGGCATTACCTGTACCTACGTTGTGGTTTGTATTTCAGGGCATCTCAGCTATTATGTAACTGGCAACTAAATGTATGTACAAATAGATTACCTCATGCAATCAGATAACACCATGCTCCCTTCTTTTTGTAGCGAATCTTACCAACCACAGAAAACTAACAGAAGCCATGACCTGGCCTAGACTCCTACTACCCCTTCTCTACCTACTCAAACTGTGACCCAGCAGATCTTTATGAGAACAATGCCTAATCTCCCTGTCCACCCCAATTGGCTTGGAAGATGCAATCCTAGTGGTCCACCCATGAATACTGATGAGTCATGGATGGGCCTTTAGCAATTTTAAGGATCAATAACCTACTTTTGATTCAGAGCTTTCTGTTGACTGGCTTCCATTGAGGCATAATTTAAAATATTTTGCAACCTGAGGTGAATTTAAGTCACTTGGGAAAGTTTCATTGTTATGGCAAAGAGATCCCTTGAGGGGCCAACCTCAATTATGGAACCTCAGGCAAGCTGGTGCTTACTAGTCTGGAAAGGCCTTATGGGACCTTCCACTACCTAAACAAAGATGCTCCATAGGAAGAGAGTGACCTGGAGTACAGATCTAGTAACAAAAGAGAAAGGAGCATCTGGTCTTCTCCTGCAGCATTATTTGAATCTCTCTGGCAGCTTAGAATGGTTCCAACTAACACCAGCTTCCTCTATCGAAGCTCTTCCAGTTTTACTGTCCCCAGCTTTAATAAATGTGCTCTCCAAATAAAATTTTACAAAGAACAAACAATTGTACCTTTTCAGCTGGTCCTGTTTTGCACCTCTGGATATTAGTAATTTCACCATTTTATCATTGTTTATAAGTTTAGCGAGTTCAAGTGGTGTGCGGTCATGCTGTAGAGCAGCAAAAACAATTTATAATTTAAGAAATTACATAGATCCAAATTGAATATTAAAAATTATGAAAGATCCTCTGAAGTTACACATATAATATAGAAAGTAAATAAAAAGTAGCCCCTTTTGCCCTGGCCAGTGTTGTGCAATGGCTGGAGGGTTGGCCTGCACATGGATGGGTTGAGAGTTAGATTCCTATTCAAAGGTAAGTCCCTGGGATGCAGTTGGATCCCTAACCCCAGAGGGGGCTTCTGGGGGAGGCACCCAATCCATGTGTCTTTCTCACATAGATGTTTCTCTCTCTCTCTCTCTCTCTCTCTCTCTCTCTCAAATCAATGGGAAAGAACATCCTGTGGTGAGGATTAAAAAAAAATAAGAGCCTCTTTCTTCTCACCCCTGTGCAGTCACTGGCTGTCCTTCCCTTTAAAATGGCCTCCACTCCCTCTTCAACAGATGAACTGCAACATCATTCTCCAAATCTCACTTCCAACATGGACAGTGCTGGTTCCAGGAACCTTTGTTCGTATCCTGGTGTTCTATCGTTATTGTGTTGCCTGTGCACTGGGGCTTCCTCTCCCCAGTTGCACTCACCCAGCTCCCCTTGCTGGATACTAGGCCTCCTCCTCCCCCGCATCCCCAGCAGCACCATTTCCTAAGCCCCTGCCAGCATAGCGGCCAGTCCCCAGCATCACTTCACTCGCCCAGGCCTTCAGTCCTTAGTGGGCTCTGAGCCTATCTCCCACTCCCAGGCACTAACAGGAAGTTCTTCCTTCTGGGGTGGAAGGGAGACAGAGCTTCGCCCCCTTCTGGGGACGCTACATTTCTCCAGCCCCCTCTGACTGGGCTCTGGAGTTGTTTCCATGGTGACATGGCCTGATATATTATATTCAGTATATGTAGGTGAGAAAGAAAATGCTTGTGCCCAGCTGGTGTGTCTCAGTGTTTGACTATAGACCCATGAACCTAGAGGTCACAGTTGATGACAGGTCAGGGCACAGGCCAGATGTGTGGGCTCAATATTCAGTAGGGGATGTGCAGGAGGCAGCCAATGGATGATTCTCGTTCATCATTGATGTTTCTCTCTCCCCCTTCCTTCCTCTCTCAATACATACATTTAAAAAAAAAATGCTTGTAACTAAACTAAAACATGTATTTCAAATATTTTGTAAATAAGGTTACTTGAGCTATACCTTGTTTCTCGCTTCAGTATCTGCCTTTCTTGAAAGCAGCCTGTTCACTATAGCTATATTGTGACCACGGACAGCATAGTGGAGAGCAGTGTTGCCTTCGATGTCTACTATATTTGGATCCGCACCATGGTCTAGCAGCACATTTGCACAGTTCGTATTCTGGTATTGTAGAGCCTGTCAGTATTATGCCAAGAAATAGATTATAAATTCTAGGAATCAAAGTAAACATTCCATAAGTTTCACCAATGACTTTTAGTTCAATGAGATGAATTGATTTTTATTCTAAGTAATTAAATCAAGCCCATCTCATTCTTTCACCAATGACTTATAGTCAATGAGGTAAATCCATTTTTATTCTAAGTAATTACATCAACCCCATCTCATGCTAACATAGTTGGTGAGTGCATACCTGAATCAGTGCTGACTTATTCTCAACGTCACGGAGGTTAACTTGGCATCCTCTCTGTAATAGGAGTCTCGCCATCCTTGCATGGCCAAAGCCACAGGCCACATGGAGAGCAGTCCTATGGGAGTCAGAGGACTCTTTAGGAACTTAAAGGGCACTGTCTAAAACACACATTATCCATGTCATTGTAAACATTTATCTCTATGACTTCAAAACAAATACTTCATTTTCTTCTGAAAACAGTGCAATAGTTATTAGATCTTGTTACTCACCACATTAATGAAGGAGCAGCCTATTTGAGTAAAGAGAAGATGACCTGGGAATTTAGCTCAACTTGGGTCTGATCCTATTTTTTTTTCCTTTGTGCCATTGAGTGACAGCTACCACTGGCACAGTCCCAGGAAAGATGCACTCAAGGGTTTCTTTCAGCACCAGCTACCAAATCCGGCCCCACTGCCTGGGCAGGACTGTGAAAGTGCTATAATCCTATTTTAACTGTCACTTATTAGTTACCACTTGGCCTTTCTGTGCCTCAATTTCCTCATCAACAAAATGGAGATAAAAATAGTAATTATCTCCCAGGACATCACTGTTTGCTTAAATGAGAATCTATGCAAAGTGTTTACTACAGTTCCTAGCACACCCAAAAAAACTCGCTCAATAATTGTTAGATAATATTAGTGTCATTATTACTACCACTTTATAAGGACATTTCAATTAAATAAAATGATCTCATTATACCTACTCTGCAGACCTGTTTTACGGACCAGAAAGAACACAGCATTTCAATGATTCTAAAATGCTTATCTTCTCACACTTTAACATCTCTGATATTGGAATCCAATTTCTAATTCAGAACATGTTACAACTATTATTGACAGCATTTAAAAAAGTTTATTGATGCATAAAATACTGGCATCATGCCATCCATGTTGTCCTACATTAAGTGACATAATGGTGAGTACAAAGAGCTCTTGCAGTTCTAATCAATGGTTGGCACTTAAATAAATTTTAGTTCTTAAAAGCCTGATGGGGGAAAGAGGACTAAAAAAGCAAAACAACAATTTTTTAAAGTAATTCATACTTTGATTTTCAAGAAAACTTAAGACAAAGGAAATGCAGTATTCAAATAAATAGGATGATTCATTTTGTCCAATATTTAGATGTACCTGGTATAGATTGTCTGGAAAATAGATGTTCCCAATGATCACTATTATTTAACTAGAGGCCCGGTGCACGAATTCATGCATGGGTGAGGTCTGGCCAGCCCTCCCTGATGGGGGCTGATCTGGGCCAGGCCATCAGTGGGGGAGGGACCATGGGCAGTTGGCTGGCCGGGGTCTCCCCTGATCAGGGTGGGGGGGCTGATTGGGGGTAGGGCCTACCATGGGGAGGGGCCACGGCCAATCAGGGCCCTGATCAGGCTGGTTGGCCGCCGCAGTGCGTGTCATAGCAACCGGTCATTCCAGTTGTTCTGGTCACTTGGCTTTTATATATATAGATACTATTATACTTTTCAAAAAGGCAGGGAATGGTTATTTTTTACAAGTTCCTACCTTCAGAAATACTTTTGTTTGAAAGCAGGTGGGGGGGGGGAAAGCTTCAACTGTGATTAAATTCTAATACTTCCATTTTTAATGTCCATTTTGCTCATATTGGCCAACATGAACATTTTAAGAATGAAAAAAAAGGGTTTGGGAGATAGACTAAAAGGGTCCTGAGTAGACTATGTCTGCTACATAATAGATATCCAGGTTATGTTTCATGTACAAATGGATTCAAAGAATGAATAAAGAGTGAGAGAGTTAAATATTTTTAAAGAAAACTTTTATAAGTTAAAATGATTCTTCTGGAATAGCAATGATTACTTCTATTTTCTATTTTTTAAATAAATAATCCAGTTGGAGAAAGACAAATATTACATTATCTCACTTATATGTGGAATCTAATGAACAAAATAAGCAAAATATGTCCAGAGGTATGGATGCATGGAACAGAATAACAGATCTCAGGGTGGGGGTAGGGGAACAGGAAGAGATTAGCCAAAGAACATATATGCATATATGCATAACCCATGGACACAGACAATAGTATGGGAAAGGCCTCTGGTGGGGTGCAGGCTGGGCTGAGGGGGAACAAAAATGGAAAAAAATAGGAGACATCGTCATACTGTCAAAAACAAGACAAAAAGAAAAAAAATGTAACTATAAAAATTATTTTTAATTCATTCTAGAGAAAGAGGGAGGGAGAGGGGGAGAGTGAGAGAGAGAAAAACATCAATGTGAGGGAGAAGCATCGATCAGTTCCCTCCCGTAGGTATCCCAACCAGGGATAGAACCCACAACCTAGATATGTGTCCTGACGTGGAATGAACCCACGCCCTTTCAGTGTTCAGGAGGGATACCAGACAACACTCCAACCAACTGAGTTATACTGGGCGCTATTTTCGATTTTTTGTTTTCATAAGCACACAACTAAAATGATTAATCTATAATCATTTGCATATTATATGTAATAAATACATATAGAATAAAACACATATGTGTGTAATTAGGTATGAGCATACACTCTACGGGCACAGGTAAAAAGCAGCCCAAGTGCCCGTCAGCAGGTGAGGAGATACAGATGTAGCACATTTGCACAAGGGAATACTACACTGCTGTAAAAAAGATGGAACCCATATGCTTTGCGACAGCATGGATGGACCTGGAGATCATTATGCTGAGCAAAATAAGCCAATCAGAGAAAGACAAATACCATGTGATCTCATTTACATGTGGAACAAAATAAGTTAACAAACAAAATAGGGCCAGAGGCATGGATATAGGGAACAGACTGACAGATCTCAGAGGGAGGGGGTTGGGGGACTCAGAGATTAGCCAAAGAACATATATGCATATTTGCACAGCTCAGGGACACCGACAACTGTGAAGTGAAGGCTGAAAGGGGCTTGGTGAAAAGGCACTAAGAGGCGGGAGGGGAATGGGGGACATCTGTTACAGTGTCAACAATAAAAATAAACATAAAAAAGATTCCCTTTACTTCTGAAGATACCAATCCTCAAAAATGTTTCAAACTTAAGTCCAAAAAAACAGGAAATGAGCAATCAGTTTGATCAGTGCAGGAGTCATATTATTGCTCTTCCCCAGGATTATTTCATTCATAATAATACTTACTAGAATTTTTGTACAGGACCATTGCAGAAATCAGATTTTTTAAAGAAATGCTCATTTTTAATACAAATACTCAGAAATAAATTTTATCACATTTTGCACCTACTTTTGGCTAAGATCATAGTCTGTTTGTGTGTATGTGTAACCAAACTGACCTTTTTCTTCTTATTATATTGCTATTTTAAGCAGTGCTGAATAAAACAAACTATGTAATTTATCTATTTCATAGAGATATTTTAGTATAAATAGAATTGAAGGGTATAGGGAATATAAATACATTTTTAAATGTGGTACTCAGCACCAAATTGCCTATGGCAAAAGTCAGAAGCAACTTAAACTTTAAGCAGCAGTATAAGGATAATCACTGGTCATCTTCACAAACCATGTGGATGGAAAATATTATTTTCCTCTTTTAACTTAAATTCCTTTTCCTGCCAAGGACACTAAATATTTTTTCCTTTGTCCATTGGTCACTTGTACATATGCAAATGTACTTTGTCCACTTCCAAATTAGTTTTTTCTTGTTGATTTCAAAAACTTCTCTGTAAAATAAAGACTTTTTTTCTCTGATACACATACATTGCAAATATTTTGCTAGCACTTCTTTTACCCTGCTAATATCATTTTCTGAAAGGCAGAGGCTTTGAATTTTTTATATTGCTCAATAAACCTCCAGAAATCTTGCTTTTGAAGTGTTTATAATCATTTTTTAAAAAGTATAAATAGCCCTGGCTGGATTAGCTAAGTGGACAGGGTATCAGTATGGGCACTGAAGGGTCCCAGGTTCCATTTTGGTCAAGGGCATCTGCCTGGATTGCAGGCACAATCCCTAGTAGGGGGGTGGTGGGGCGTGCAGGAGGCAGCCAATCAAGGATTATCTCTCATCATTGATGTTTCTATATCAGTCTCTCTCTCTCTCTTACTCTCTGAAATCAATAAAAAAAAAAGGAAAAAAAAAGTATAAGTAGGCATTTGTGTTTTCTTCTGGAACTTTTCTCATTTTGAATATTTAAATTTTTTAATCTGGAATTTATTTGGAGGAGATAAAATCTAGCTAGTTTTCTCCAAATACTCAACAGATGTTTCTCCACCATTTGTCACTGACCTTTTCCTACAAACATGAAATGTCACCAGCATCAAGTTCTAAAGTCTTACATATATTTGGGTGTTTGGGCATTTTCCATTCTGTTCCAATCATTTATCTGTCTTTTCAGCTATTAGTAAACAACTACTTTGTGGAAATCTATAGTACATGTTGATATCTAAAATGATAAACCTGTGTCTACTATACAACAATTTTCTTAATCTCATCACAACGATAAACGGTAACATGTAACTTGAAAATTCTTAAACCATATCTATTGGTTGTAAAACTGATAAACATAGGAAAAGCACACATTTTCAGAAATTGAATCTTCCTAAACAGGACCACAGCCATCTTTCCACTTCAAATTCCTTCTGAGGTCCCTCAATAAAGAACATAGGTGAGCCCTGATGTAGCTCGCAGGTGAGCATCGACCTATGAACCAGGAGATCACAGTTTGATTCAGGACAGGGCACAGGTCTGAGTTGTGGGCTCAATCCCCAGTGTGGGGCATGCAGGAGGCAGCCGATGAATGATTCTCAACATTGATGTTTCTATCTCTCTCTCTTCCTCTCTGAAATCAATGAAATATTTTTAATAAAGAACATAGGTGTACATTGATATAAAGTGGTTATTGGATTTTATCCAAAGAACTTTTAGCCTAGAAGTTGATCCATTACGGGAATTATCTCTCTCATTATTCACTTTTCTATAGTATGCCACATTATGGTATAAAAATGTGTACATCAAATATAAAGTGCTGTATATGCTCAATTTCGTTTCAATTATTGATATGTAGTTAAATCACTTAAAGGTTGCCAGTAAAGTGTTCTGTAAGAGGAATTATGAGTGGGTCTTTATGTTTTTGTTTTTGCTGCTTATAAAGTTGGTCTGAGCGCTAGACCCCAGGTCAGGTGTCCACCAGGGAGGTGCTGCGGGGCCCGGGAGGGAAGTCAGCCCAGCGCCCTGGCTGACAGGAGGGCTGATCTCCAGCTGCTGAGCCCAGGCAAGGGCGTGCCTCTCCCAGCTCCACCCCCCTCCTCCCAGTGGACCCTGGGCCCCAGCCCTGCAGTCCCTATTACCTGCTAATCTTGTCTCTTTCATCCACGTCACTTATCCCGAGACGGAGGATTAGCTCCATTTTCCACAGGTTGCCATCTCTGGCAGCTTTGTGGATCGCATACAGATTACTTTCTAGAATGCAGGGTGTTCTGCGTTTCACGCCTCTGTACCCCTGGGTGCTATAGTTGTACATCATCGCGCTGTTAGGGGAGATCGTGACCCGGCTGGTAGGGGAGACCATAGCCCCGCTGGTAGGAGTGACCATGGCCCCGCTGGTAGGAGTGACCATGGCCCCGCTGGTAGGGGAGTCCTTGGCCCCGCTGGTAGGGGAGTCCTTGGCCCCGCTGGTAGGGGAGTCCTTGGCCTCGCTGGTAGGGGAGTCCTTGGCCCCGCTGGTAGGGGAGTCCTTGGCTTCGCTGGTAGGGGAGTCCTTGGCCCCGCTGGTAGGAGAGTCCTTGGCCCCGCTGGTAGGAGAGTCCTTGGCCCCGCTGGTAGGGGAGTCCTTGGCTTCGCTGGTAGGGGAGTCCTTGGCCCCGCTGGTAGGGGAGTCCTTGGCCCCGCTGGTAGGGGAACCCTTGGCCTCGCTGGTAGGGGAGTCCTTGGCCCCGCTGGTAGGGGCGTCCTTGGTCCCGCTGTTAGGAGTGACCATCGTCCCGCTGGTAGGGCAGACCTTGGCCCCACCGGTAGGGCAGACCTTGGCCCCACCGGTAGGGCAGACCTTGGCCCCGCCGGTAGGGCAGACCTTGGCCCCGCCGGTAGGGCAGACCTTGGCCCCGCTGGTAGGGCAGACCTTGGCCCCGCTGGTAGGGCAGACCTTGGCCCCACTGGTAGGGGCATCCTTGGTCCCGCTGGTAGGGGCGTCCTTGGCCCCGCTGGTAGGGGCGTCCTTGGCCTCGCTGGTAGGGGAGTCCTTGGCCCCGCTGGTAGGGGCGTCCTTGGTCCCGCTGTTAGGAGTGACCATCGTCCCGCTGGTAGGGCAGACCTTGGCCCCACCGGTAGGGCAGACCTTGGCCCCGCCGGTAGGGCAGACCTTGGCCCCGCCGGTAGGGCAGACCTTGGCCCCGCCGGTAGGGCAGACCTTGGCCCCGCCGGTAGGGCAGACCTTGGCCCCGCCGGTAGGGCAGACCTTGGCCCCGCCGGTAGGGCAGACCTTGGCCCCGCTGGTAGGGCAGACCTTGGCCCCACTGGTAGGGGCATCCTTGGTCCCGCTGGTAGGGGCGTCCTTGGCCCCGCTGGTAGGGGCGTCCTTGGCCCCGCTGGTAGGGCAGACCTTGGCCCCACTGGTAGGGGAGTCCTTGGCCCCGCTGGTAGGGGCATCCTTGGTCCCGCTGGTAGGGCAGACCTTGGCCCCACTGGTAGGGCAGACCTTGGCCCCACTGGTAGGGGAGTCCTTGGCCCCACTGGTAGGGGAGTCCGTGACTGCCACTCTGGCACTCTTCCAAAAAGAAAATACCTTCTTCATGGCGGAGAGTCTAGGCTTCAGAGAAGCCTACCTTCCCTTCACTTTTCACGCTTCCTGAGCCCAAAACTAGCTCTCTAGGCAGCCACCTCACACCACAGCATTTAAGCAGGGCAGTTTGGCAGTTTGGAAGTTTAGCATCTCCCAGCTCAGAATCATAGTAACCAAGCAACAGCCTCTGACATCACTGCCCATGTGCACAGAGCCTTGTGGTCAAGGGCAGCAAGAGCCCATGTGCAAGGCCCAAGCCTCTCAAATCTCAGGAACTGCCTGTGGGCGGGGTGGGTTCTGTGCAAACCTCCCTGGGAGTTGGCCAAGTGTTTCCAGAGGCTTGCAAAGATTATCACCCCAGTGAAAAAGCAGTCTTTGCCTAAGACAGGGCTAGGGTGGTGTGGAACTTCGGATGCTCAAGGTCTGGTACTCCAGAAAACTCCCATTAAAAAATCTCTAAATCTCCTTGTGACTCAGTTTATTTCTCTTCCTCATCCCTCTGTGCCTCAGCCAAGCTCCAGGGGATGTGCCCAATGCAAGAACAGATGGATGTTTCCATGGCTTCAGAGATTGTGGCAATATGTGTCTGCAAGTGCAAATTTGTGGGAAACCAGTGCCTGTTCTTCAGATGAAATAAAACCTCTTTCCACGTGACTCTTAATCTCCCCTTTGGCCCACCTCTTACACTTACGTTTTATTTCCCCCAAATAAATGTTTAGTCAATCGAAGATTTATTTTGGAGCACGGTGTTAACTTTTAAGAACTTTTTGTTAAAAAAAAGGGCTATTCACCTGTCACAAACCACCTTTTCTCGCCAGTTTAAAATGTCACTGTACTGTGCATTAAATTCTCAGGTTGTGTTTTTGGTTTTGGGGTTTTCTGTTCTCATCCATCCAATTGCCTGCTGCGTTTTGCATCAGGGGCACCTGTAATAAGCCCAGGTACAAATAGCTGGAGAGGACCAAAGGGAAGGCCACATTTTATAGGCATGTCTTTGTGCAGCTTTGCCAGAAAATGGCAATTTTCCCACAGATGGCAGGGGGAGGGACGGACAGGGGAAGAGTAGATGCATGCCCAGTCAAGTCTCCGTGAAACTGGGAAGGTACTTGACTGTCAGTAGCACCTGGGAAGAGGTCACTGGGTACAATAGGTGTGGCCGCTGCAAGTGTGAGGGGATTTGAGACACTGACCTCCTAAACTAGGGGTCCTCAAACTTTTTAAACAGGGGGCCAGTTCACTGTCCCTCAGACCATTGGAGGGCCAGACTATAGTTTAAAAAAAAAAAAAACTGTGAACAAATTCCTATGCACACTGCACATATCTTATTTTGAAGTAAAAAAAAAAAACAAAAGAAAAACAACAAAACAAAACGGGAACAAATACAATATTTAAAATGAAGAACAAGTAAAGTTAAATCAACAAAGTTACCAGTATTTCAATGGGAACTATGGGCCTGCTTTTGGCTAATGAGATGGTAAATGTCCGGTTCCATATTTGTCACTGCTAGTCGTAACAAGTGATGCAAGTGTGCATCAGTTAGTCTAGATCTGGTTGGAGATTTCAGATGTTTCATTCTGTAAAAAGTCTGTTCACAGACATAAGTGCTGCCAAAGATGGTTGCCATTTTGAGTGCATGGTTCCTGAGATTAGGATATGTCTCAGAGGGGAGAGATGCATAGAAATTAGGAAGGCTGCTTGACTTGAATGCATCTTTCAGAGTCACAATTCTGCAGTTCAGCCAGTTCCAATTGGTAAATTGTATCCACATTTTCAATGTCCATAGAAAACGGGTTACGGAAAAGCTGTATGTCCTGTTCATGGAGATGAAGCTCTTTAAATCTAAATTGGAACTCCTTTTGCAACTTTTCCAGTGAATCCACACATGTTTTGTTTGGGAATGCAACCAATGGTTTTTCCGCTAACAGATTTTCAGTTGTGGGGAGATGGCAGAAATTTTCCTCCTTCACTTGTTTGATGAGGAGGCCTAATTTTACTTCAAATGCTTTCACATGTGATTGCATATCACATATGAGCTTCCCCTTTCCTTGAAGTTGCACATTGAAACTGTTGAGTAGCTCTGTTACATCTGTCAGAAAGGCAAGGTGCCATTTCCATTCTGCATCATTGAGCTCTGGTACTTCTTTGTTTTTTGAAAGCAGAAATTCTGTAATCTCTGGAAGTAAGTCATAGAAATGTTTCAAAACTCTCCCTCGACTCAGCCAATGGACTTCTGTGTGGTACAGAACATCTTCATAGGCAACATTTAGCTCAGACAGAAATTCCTGAAATTGTCTGTGGTTTAGTGCATTAGCTCTAATGAAGTTAACACAAGATACCACAATTTTCATAACAGAGTCCCACTTCAGTGATTTACTACACAGCGCTTGTTGGTGGATGAGGCAGTGTATGGCTATTGGATGAGAATGGTTATGTTTGTCCATCTCTTGGTTAATGCGAGCAACTACTCCTTTCTTAGACCCTACCATGCTAGGAGCACCATCAGTTGTCACACTGGCTAGTTTAGCCCAGTCCAGCTCCAAACCATTCACAGTTTGGCAAACCTTTTCATAGATATCCTCTCCTGTAGTTGTTCCTTTGATGCTTTGCAGTGCAGCAAGCTCTTCTGTGACTTCGAAATAGTCATTTGTCCCACGAATAAAAATTAGAAGTTGTGCAGAATCACGAACATCATTACTTTCATCGAGTGCCAAGGAAAAATAGGAAAGTTTTTTTGCGGAGTTTTGCAAATGCTGATGCAAATTGTCTCCCATTTCTTCAATCCTTCGTGTAATTGTAGGTCCTGAAAGACTCACTGTACTAAATAAATCGGCCTTCTCTGGACACATCTCTTTGGCAACAGAAAGAAAGCATTCTTTAACAAATTCTCCCTCCACGAATGGTCTGCCAGTGCACGCTATTAGCTTGGCAACTTGAAAACTTGCTCGCAGTGATGAAATACTTAGCTGCTTCTGCTTCACAAAAGTATTTTGCTGAGTTGTCAATGTATTTTTCAGTTTTAATATTTTATCTTTTCTCACTTCTCCGACCAAACAATCATATTTATCTTTATGTTGAGTTTGATAGTGTCAACGCAAATTGCATTCTTTGAACACAGACACTATATTCTGGCATATCAAACACACAGCTCTTTCCTTGTACTGCATGAAAAAGTAATCATAGGTCCACTGTTCTTTGAATATCCTACACTTCGAGTCAATTTTTCTCTTTCTTGATATCATTGTTTCCTAGGAATTCCAAATTGCTATTAGTAAAATACCAATATATATATACAGCGCTACAAAAACAATATACCAGCAATAACTTTGCCCACACAGAGACATATAGACTGCACTGCCCATCAATGCAGTCTGATCAGTGCCCATCAATGCAGTCTGATCAGTGCCCATCAATGCAGTCTGATCAGTGCCCGTCAATGCAGTCTGATCAGTGCCCATCAATGCAGTCTGATCAGTGCCCATCAATGCAGTCTGATCAGTGTCCATCAATGCAGCCTTGCCAGTCCACATCATTTCAGCCTCACCAGTGCCCATATTGGTGGAACTCCGCTTTACCTCAGGCTCACACTAGTGCGGTGTGGGAACCAGCACGATTACAGAGCCGGTTCCTCCACCACCTTTCCAGTTCACACTACCCTGTGCGAACCACACTGCGATATGTGAACTCGCACAGGAATCTGATCGCATGGGTGAGAAGACCCATGCAATCAGATTCCACTGCAGGAAAAAAGAAGGCACGTATGCCTTATTTCTTCCGAATCTAATGCGAGTTCAGCCATACAAGCATATGGCTGAACTCTCACTGCTCAGAGATCACAACAGTGTGAACCAGGGCTTACACAGCACACAACATACAACATCATACACAACTGAATAGCAATCAAAATATAAATGCACTTACTGTCAATTAAATTGGGTTTCCTAGTCCTTGGCTGTCTGCAGAGCCGGATTAAGTTCCCATGGGGCCCTACGCAGATTACCAGTTTGGGGCCCCCATTCGATAACACTGAGCATCAACACTGAGCACTTTCAATTATCATTACCACTGAGCACTGACCATTTGCATTACCTCTGAGCACTGACCATTTGCATTACCTCTGAGCACTGACCATTTGCATTACCTCTGAGCACTGACCATTTGCATTACCTCTGAGCACTGACCATTTGCATTACCTCTGAGCACTGGCAATTTGCATTAGCACTGAGCACTGACTATTTGCGTTATCACTGTAATGCAACCCCCTAGAAACCACCCCCAACCAACTAACCAACTTAAAAAAAAAGGCTCTCCTAACTTAAAAAAAAAAGGCTCTCCTAACTTAAAAAAAGGGCGCCCCCATCTGCAAAAAAAAGACCTCCTAACTTCAGAAAAAAAGGCCCCCCTTAACCGCAAAAAAAGGCCCTACTAACTGCAAAATAAAAATAGACCTCCTAACTTAAAAAAAAAATAATAAATCCTAAGTTGTTCTTACCTGGGTCCTCAGGCAGCAGCAGGCTCTGCACAGGCAAGCTCGTGACTCCTCTAATCACACCCAAGACTGAGAGGAGGAGTCGAGAGACAGAGAGAAGGAGGGGAGTCGGAGAGTGCGGCGCACATTCCACACATGCGCACTGAGGGCCCCGGACAAGTCGGCTGCTAAGCAGGACAGGCAGCGGCGGCAAAAACACCCTGCGGGCCGGATAAATGTCCTCGGCGGGCTGTAGTTTGAGGACCCCTGTCCTAAACCAAGGAGCTCTCTCTGGCTAGGCCCACGCTCCAGGCCTGCGGGACTCTCCTGCTCTGCTTTTGCCCACAGAGCCCAAGGCCGTGTGGACCCCACACGATGGACGAGTGGACTGCAACTGGCCTGAGGTAGGCAGGACCCAGCTCCACCATGGAAAGGAAACTGGACACTGGCTCTGCTTCAAGCTCTGCTGAATCCCCAGCGGCACAGCTTCCAGGCCTGGATGAAGGGAAACGGGACTTTGCAAACCCAGGGATGTCAATCACTCCTCCTCCTCCTGTGTGAGTCTCAGACATTTCTTTTTCTCCAGATATTGTAAGGACCCAACTCCAAGCACCCAGTGGGGAAGGGGATACCCACTTCCACCGGTGGATAACCCGCTTCCTCTGATAACACTGTGTGGTGACTTTAGGTCTCTGAGTTTGTAAGGGCTGCCGGCACCTCCCTTGAGCTCGTCAGGCTTAGGATGTGGTCACTTTCTTGCTCACACTTGACCATTAAGTATTTGTTTATTGTCTACTTTCTGCCAACTAGAATGTGCCATCCGTGAGAAACGAACTATTTTCTTCACTATTTATCTGCATTGCTTCAAAAGAGTAGATGCTTAATAGTTTCTCATTAACTAAATGACTAACCTATGAAATTGCCTAACTTATATGTCTAATTTATATCTTTATGTCTCCACCACCTCTCCACATAGAAATACTTGAAGACAGCTGTATAGGGGAAGAGGAGGTTCATGTAACCCTATTTACAAATTGTAATGGATTTTAACTGCTGTATTTTCAGATCTCCCCACGTTCTCTCCGGAGACTCCTGTCCCCAAAGCCACTGGGGTTATTCCAGTCAGTCCTTGGCTGTGAAAAATAGGAGGGCTCAGAAAGGCCCTGTGCATATGCATTACTTCTTTTCATCACTTAATATTGGTAATATATTCTTAGAAGAATATTCGCTGGGTCAAAGGGTAATTCCATATGTAAATTAAACAGCTATTGCCTAACACCACTCCCACCCCCACCCCCACCTCCAGGGCTGTGCCATTACCATTTTGGATTTCCACCAAATGTGTGAGAGGGTACAGCCTCACCTGCCATCTGAGTGTGGTTAAGCTTTGGGGCTGAGAAGGTTGTCAATCTGATCCTTAAATAATGGCCTCTGCTGAGTGCACCTGTCCCCACCCCTACTCCAATCCCTCCACCCACTCCCTGGTTCCCGCAAAGGCAAGCTGAACTCCAAACAGAGGGCAGAGGCACAGCAGGTGAGTCCCCACCCCAGGCTCAGGAGGAATGCGTGGGCTGCTCCCCTCCCCCCACTCTGATGCTGCCTGCCCCAGGGTGGGATGGCACAGCCAGGAAGGGCATTGGCACAGCTGGCCACACAGAGGAAGCGCAGAAAGGGCGGAAGTAAACACTGAGAAAGACAGTTTAGAAAGAATCTGGTTCTCGGGCTGTGGTCAAACTGTCTTCGGGCCCCAAATCCCTTGGCCATTTTCCACTAATACTGAGGCGACGAAGAGGGGTCAGTTCACAGGGGTCCCTCCTGAGAGAAGGGGGCGCTTGGTGCAAGGAAGGGAGGGGTGAGCCAGAAGGCACAGCTTTTACCAGAATTTTAAAACAACAAGCAAACAAACAAGAATAAAACACCTCTTTTCTTCCAGGTTATCGAGGTTGTAGGGTAGAAGGGGCAAGTAAGAGGAAATGAGGTACAAATCCAATGAGGAGGACAGATCTGCCCTGACTTCCCGTGGTTCTCCATCTGTCTCTCCGGGTGTGTCTGCAGCCAGGCGACCCCCTTGCACCAGAATGAGAAGCAGCGCTGACGCCACTTCCTCCCACGCCAGGGGCCGCAGCTGGGTGCAGCCTAGTCCACCTCTGCCTCCCCAGCAGGAGTCCCTAGGCCGACCAGCACCCTGCCACCCCCCACCAGGTCCCCTACAGCCTTGGATGTAAGCACTGCAGCCAGGCCTGGGAGCAACGGGAGCTGCAGCCAGCACCCTGGGGCTGGCCCCTCAACCTGTGTCTCTGGGGTCCCAGGCCTCACACAGCATTTCGGAGGAACACGGGCCCCCACCCCCTCTTAGACCCGCTCCCCAGGGTCCCATCACTGATGTCCACCGTTGACCCAGCTCCGTGGGAGTTTGGGGCTGAGGCTGGACTTCCCCGCGCCTGGTTTTATCAGATTGGACGGATTTCCTGCCCAGAAAATTGCTGCAAGTTCCCATGAGGAACCGGGAGGAACCGCTGCCTGTCCACCGGGTCCAGGCGCCCCACCAACTGGAAGGGATTTCTGGGCGCTGTTGATGAAATGCAGGTCCTGCAGAATTTGAGGTCCTTCCTTGAAAACTTTCAGACAACTGTTCCTTCTTTTTAAACATAGCTTTTCTTTCGAGTTATTGTCTCTTTCGTCTTAAAGTAAGATAGAGGGGAATATGGACACCAGGCAGAGGTTCTGTAACTTGGCTGGAAATTAATGACCAGAGTGTGGTTTTATAGCATGAAGGAAATTAATACGATGCCTTATGTCCTGGAGGGTCTCAGAGCTGGGGTCCCACTGAAAACTTTGCTCAGTGTACCTCTCATTTTCCTCTGGGGAGGGGTTTCTTGTTATTCAGACCAGGTGGAAGGCTAACTGTGCTGTTTCCTAGACATTCACAGCAAAGCGGTTCAAAAAGAACATTTAATGTGACCATTAGAGAAAGAGAAATGGAGTAACAGAGGAAAGGAAGTCACATAGAGGGAAAGGGCACATGAGTTCATTCCTCCCCAGGATGTTGTTGCTGGGGGTGTAACGTGGCTTAACCAAGGCAAGGGCACTAGGCTACTTCTAACTTTAAAGTCCAGGCCTTTGAATGGACATTTCAGGAAGAGAGCCTTCGTCCCCTTCCATAAATCCCCTGTGGCAATTTTCCTCTGGCCTCACTGACATACTGGGACGGCGCAGTAATGCTGGCTGGCAAAATTCACAGAGGTTCCACCAAGACATCTGTCATGTGTTCCAGATGGTACTTCCTGGGTGGAAGGCTGAAGAAATTTAACGTCCTCTTCAGACCATCAGTACGTAATCATTTTCCCAGTGTTATTAATATGTGTGTCTCTTCTGGGTGTGACAGTGATAATGTATGAATCTGAAGTGTGAATTGTAACGGGACGTAAACCTGAACGTTGGGAAGCGCTTTAAGACTGAGTCACGTCTCACAGGCCGCACGTAGCATGCTGGCCACACACTTCGCAGCCCCTGGAAGCGCACCCACAGTCTGTTCCCCAGGTGAGGCCTGGGCCGCGTGGGCAATGCAAGCAAAGTGGCTATGAAAAGAGGAGCGGAAAGGCATGCCAGTTCTCCTTGGGCATTTGGAACTATGTGTTTTGAATACTGGGAGGAAAATTATTTTTCTAAAATTGTATCCTATGTACAATTTAAAGCCCACTTGCATGATACACTGATAAGATGAACCTAGGTTGCTAAAACTGTCCACCATTCAGTTTAAGTTGAAGCATTCAATAGTAGATTGAGTGAAGTCAAGGTTTGTAGTATTTATCAATTTTTCTGGTGTAAGTACTGTCATAATCGTCACTTTCAAACTTCCAAAGTTTGAATATGGGCTGATGAGGTATTTCAGTAGCACATCATTATATTTTATTTCCAACTTATTGATACAGTAGATACAAACATACTCAAGAACTTTCATAATAAAATAGTAAAATAATTGGGAAGTGGCAAGTTGTAATAATTTTTTAAACTTTGATGTAAGTATAATTGATTTAAAATATACATTAAAATATTTTTTATTGATTTCAGAGGGGAAGGGAGGAGTGAGGGACAGAAACATCAATGATGAGAGAGAATCACTGATAGGCTGCCTCCTGCATGCCTCACAACGGGGATCCAGCCCACCACCTGAGCATGATTCCTGACTGGGAATGCAACTGTGACCTCCAGGTTCATAGGTCAATGCTCAACTACTCATCACACCAGCCAGGCTCTCCTAAGCTTTTAAGGGATCCTGCTGGACCTGCAACTGAGTCAGCAATGAGCAGCGACAGCTCATCCTGAGCTAATCCTCCAACCTGAGCTCAAGGCCTTCTTTTCTCTGCTTCTCCAGTGAGCTCACAGCAGTGTTTCTAGAGAGCCCAAGGAGCCCCACCCAGTCTCTCTGCTGTTCCTTGTTCTTTCCTAAGCCCTCGATGTTTTTCATTATCCCCATCTTTAATAAATGTTCCCTCAAAATCTCTGAACTCCTGTTGTGATATCTTTTCTGCATGAAGTCAAGAACTCAAACACTATAGGCCAAGCTGAGGCAGACCGGCTCCAGGCACGCTCCTGTTCCCTAAAAGTTATGCCTGGGACATCCTGAGTAAAGACAGAACAAGGCATGATTTTGCTTACAACACTTGGAAGAAAATGTGATGTCCCACAATCATTTTGTTGTTGTTGAGTCAAATCAATCTTAACACTGTTCATTTTTTTCAAATGTCTTTATTGATGTTTTAGAGAGAAAGGGAGAAGAAGAAACATCAATGATGAGAGAGAATCATTGGCCAGCTGCCTCCAGCATTCTACCCACTGGGATGGAGCCCCCAACATGTGTATGTGCCTTGACCTGGAATTGAACCAGCGATATGTTGGTTGATGGGTACACGCCCAACCTCTGAGCCCCACCGACTGTGCACACTATTTTTTACTAGTGGCCTGGTACATAAAATTCGTGCACATTAAAAGGGAATTAATTAGAGGAAATATTTTAATATTGCTATTTGCCCTTTCTCTATAACAGAAATGTCAGAGATGAAAGAAAATTAGTAAAATGTATATGAAAATCTTCCTCCTGTCAGAGTCTGGGATGCGTTGCGGAACCCATAGTCAAGGACCCACCCACCCACCTGCGCCTTGAAATCATGAGAGACACAGACCCGGCAGGCCCCACCTCCATTGGTCAAGATCCAGAGGCGGCCAGCCCCACCCCTGTCAAGCCCCGCTGGACGGGGGCACAGCCTCAGGTCCCCGGGCACCCACTGGACAGGGGCACAGCCTCAGTTCCCCCTGCGCACCCTCAGGTCCCCCAGCCTGGTGCTGTGGCATGGGCTGTAACCTCAGGTCCCTCTGCCCAGCACCAGGGCAGGGGTCACGGCCTGAGGTCCCCTGGCCCAACGCTGGGATGGGAGGCTCGACCTGCGGTTTCCAGGCCGGGGCCAGGGCAGGGAGTGCCCTTTGAGGTCCCCCGTCAAGCCTCACCAGGCGGGGCCATGGGCTGAGGTACCCCATCAAGCTCTGCCAGGCCGGGGGCATGGCCTCAGGTCCCTGGCCCGGCACAGGGGCGGGAGGTGTGGCCTGAGAGCCCCTGTCAAGCCCTGCTGGGTGAGGGGCATGGCCTGAGTTCCCCTGTCAAGCCCCACTGGGCAGGGGGCATGGCCTCAGGCCCCCTGCTGCATGCCAGGCAGGGGGCGCAGCCTCAGGTCCCCCAGTGCACCCTCAGGTCCCCTTGCATGGTACTGTGGCTGGGGTCCCAGCCTCAGGTCCCCTTGCCCAGCATCGGGGCAGGGGTCGTGTCCTGAGGTCCCCTGGCCTGATGCTGTGGTGTGGGGTGTGTCCTGAGTTCCCCTGTCAAACCCCGCCAGACGGGGGACATGGCCTCAGGTCCCTCGGCCCACCCTCAGGTTCCCTGGCCTGGTGCCATGGCAGGGGGCATGGCCTCAGGTCCCCCGGCCCAGCACCTGAGATCCACCGGTCCAACACTGGGCCGGGGGTGTGGCCTGAGGTCCCCTGTCAAGCCACGCCGGGGTGGGGGGGACACAGCCTCAGGTCCCCTGGCCCAGCGCCAGGGCAAGGGGTGTGGCCTCAGGTTTCCTGGCCAAGAGCCAGGGCCTGGGTGCAGCCTGAGGGCCCCTGTCAAGGCCCGCCAGGCAGGGGGGCACAACCTGAGGTCCCCTGCCCTAGCCCAGCACCATGAAGCCTCAGGATTCTGCTGATAGCTAGTTAAGGCTCCTTACGAGAACTCAGCCTCCGCTGTGGGTGCAGCCATCTTATGTTACAGAAAGCCCGCCTCCGCTGTGGACACAGCAATATTGTGTTATAGAAATAACCCCCCTCCGCTATGTGCACTGCCATATTTGTGACGGTGTGATGGTCAATTTGCATATTGTCTCTTTATTGGATAGTGTTGTTGACTCTATTATAGATGTTTCTAGTTTCCCCCATACTTCTCCCCCCACTTTTCTCCCTCTACCCTGCACCCTCTGCTTCTAGTCCCTCACCACATTATTGTCTATGTCCATGGCCTATGCATATATGTATATACTTTGTTTGAAATATTTTTGTTTATTTTAGAAAGTGGAAGGGAGAGGGAGAATTAAAAACAGCAATGATGAGAGAGAATTGCTGATTAGTTGCCTCCTGCGTGACTCCACCCCCACACTGGTAATTGAGCCTGCAACCCATGTATGTGCCCTGACTAGGAAAGAACCAGTATCACATGACCTCATCATTTGTGGAATATAAGAACAGCATAAATTGATGAACAAAAATAGATTCAGGGACATAGAAGCATCGAACAGACCAACAAACTTCAAAGGGAAGGCAGGGATTTAGGGGGTGGGTAAGAGATCAACCAAAGGACTTGTATGCCTGTATATAAGCAGCACACATGTACGCAGACACTAGGGAGGTGAGGGCATGTGCTGGGGAGTGGGGGTGACCAGCGAAAAGCCAATGGAGGAAAGAGGAGACATATGTAATACTACATACAATACTTTAAACAATAAAGAATTTAAAAATGAAAAGAACCATGACCTCCTGGTTCATAGGAAGAGGCTCAACCACTGAGCTACATCAGCTTCATTATTTTAACATTTACAAAAATACATGTAATTTTTATTGTTGATAGTATTATCTATGTCTCCCATGTCCCCCTCTGTATATATTCTTGGTGGATCTGTCGCATTCCTCCCACCTCCTTCCCCTCAGAGATCTGTTGGTCTGCCCCAGTCAGCCAGGCCTCTGGTCCCATCAGGTCCCTCCCCAGGAGTCACTTCCTGTGTCACATCTTTATTCACCCAAGTCATTGGCTGGGATGCCAGTACTGTCCTGGGCGGTTGAGAAAACTACATTACCCAGAAGGAACTGCACTCCTGTGGGCGGTGCTAAAGGGCATTTTGGTGTCTGCGCATCCGGTTAGGGCGGGACTTCCTGCTTCCTCCTCCCAGTGGACATTTTAACCTCTTAGGTCTGTTCACAGAGTCACAGGCTTCAGGGCGCTGGTCGGGAGCAGGAGGAGGCCTGTGGGGCAGCTGCCTGCGGTGCGGGGTGTGTCTGAGGCTCCCTGAGCCCCAACAGACCGAGATCGGGTCTCCGTGCCTCCCGGACTCCTCTCTGCTCACAGCGTTCCCGCAGCCTGACCCCACTTCACCCTCCAGCCTGGGGACCCGCGCCTCTCAGGTCCTGCCGCCCAGGTCCCAGCGTTCAGAATGGTGAGTCCCTCGTGGGTGACACATGGGTGATGGGGGAAGAGGGTGAAAGGCTGCAGTGCCACCTTGTAAGGACGTGATGGTGACACTGAGCTGGGAAGATTCGGAAACCCGGGCCTGTTGTGGGTCTGAAGACAACAAAGATGAGGTGTGGTTTTGTGTGAGTTTTACTTTCACTCTCAGAACGCTGGGGCCATAGATGGTTGTGAAAGAGGGACATTCTCTGGGGTAAGGGTCTAACTTTTCCTACCATTGCTCAGAGGAAGAACAGACTAGAAGACAGAGGACAGCAGCTGTGGACAGGAAGGGGAAGTCCTGTAAATGGTAAGGGAACTGGCAAGAGTGAGCACTGAGGACTGAGCCCTGAGATCATACAGGATCTGGAGGGCACCTGGCCTCGGGGCTGGGCAAGGTACTGAGCAGCCTGAGCCATAGAGCCTGGTGGCTGCCAGGCTCCCAACAGGCCCTTTTCTTTGCACAAATTCCTGCAAATGCAGAACCGTTAGGTGTACTGGTTTGTGGAGCTTATTTGAGGGCCTCACACACTTGTGGCCTCTGAGATAGGAGAGTCCTGGGACTGTCAGTTGCTCGTATCCCTTGGACCTGGGCACTTTGAACAGACACTAAGCCCATCTCCTAAGGCCAGGAGTAGGGCTACATGAGGTGGACCTTGTTTTTGGCCACCAGTGTGATGAGTGCAAGGTCCTCCAGACATAGGGTCCAGAATGTGCCAAGGCTTGGAGTAAAGAGGGAGCTGAGTCAGGAAAGTGCACATATGTATTTTAAAGTACATCTATGTTTTTATTGATTTATATTTAGAAAGCAAGGGGGAGGGAGAGAGACAGAAAAACAGTGATGAGCAAAAAAAGGGATTAGTTGCCACCTGCACAATCTCCACTGTGGATCCAGCCCACAACCCAGGCATGTGACCTCACCTGTGCATGAGTCTGTGCTCAACCAACTGAGACACATCATCCAGGACTGTAGATCACTTTAATATAGGAAATCACGGTCAGGTTGGTAAATTGTAAGAATTCCTTCTTTTTTAGTGCAGCGTAGTATTCCATTGTGTAGATGTACCATAGTTTTCAAATCCACTCATCTGCTGATGGCACTTAGGCTGTTTCCAAATCTCAGCTATGGTGAATTGTGCTGCTATGAACATAGCGTGCACATATCCTTTCTGATTGGTGTTTCTAGTTTCTTGGGATAGATTCCTAGGAGTGGGATCACTGGGTCAAATGGGAGTTCCATTTTTAGTTTTTTGAGGAAGCTCCATACTGTTCTCCACCAGTTTTTGAGGAAGCTCCATACTGTTCTCCACCAGTTTTTTGAGGAAGCTCCATACTGTTCTCCACCAGTATGGAGCTTCCTCAAAAAACTGAAAATGAAACTCCCATTTGACCCAGTAATCCAGTCTGCATTCCCACCAGCAGTGCACGAGGGTTCCTTTTTCTCAGAATCCTCCCCAGCACTTGTCGTTTGTTGATTTGTTGATGATTGCCATTCTGACAGGTGTGAGATGGTACCGCATGGTCGTTTTGATTTGCATCTCTCGGATAATTAGTGACTTTGAGCATGTTTTCATAAGTCTCTTGGCCTCCCTTCTGTCTTCTTTTGAAAAGTATCTATTTAGGTCCGTTGCCCACTTTTTTATTGGATCGTTTATCTTCCTTTCGTTATGGTGTATGAGTTTCCTGTAAATGTTGGAGATTAAATCTTTATCGATGACAACACTGGCAAATATGTTCTCCCATACAGTGGGCTTTCTTCTTGTTTTGTTGATGGTTTCTTTTGCTGTGAAAAAGCTTTTAATTTTGATGTAGTCCCATTTGTTTATTTTCTCATTAGTTTCCATTGCCCTAGGAGCGGTATCGGTGAAGAAATTGCTTCGGCATATTTCTGAGATTTCGCTGCCTGTGGATTCCTCTAGTATTTTTATGGTTTCCTGTCTTATGTTTAAGTCCTTGATCCATTTTGAGTTTATTTTTCTGTATGGTGTAAGTTGGTGGTCTAATTTCATGTTTTTGCATGTATCTGTCCAATTTCCCCAACACCATTTATTGAAGAGATTGTCTTGACGCCATTGTATGTTCATGCCTCCTTTGTCAAATATTAATTGAGCATAGTGGTTTGGGTCTATTTCTGGATTCTCTCTTCTATTCAATTGGTCTATATGTCTGTTCTTGTGCCTGTACCAGGCTGTTTTGAGGACAGTGGCTTTGTAATACAGCTTGAAAACTGGTATTGACATCCCACCTACTTTGTTCTTCTTTCTCAGGATTGCTGCAGCTATTCAGCGTCTTTTTTTATTCCAGATGAATTTTTGGAGAGTTCTTTCTAGGTCTGTGAAATAGGCCATTGTTTTTTTAATGAGAGTGCATTGAATCTATAGATTGCTTTGGGTAGTATGGACATTTTAATGATGTTGATTCTACCAATCCATGAACACGGTATGTTCTTCCGTCTGTTTATGTCTTCCTCTATCTCTTTTTTCAGTGTCCTGTCGTTTTCCGTGTATAGGTCTTTTACCTCCTTAGTTAAGTTTGTTCCTAGGTATCTTAATTTTTTTGGTGCGATGGTAAATGGGATTGCTTTTTTAGTCTCTCTTTCTGTATGTTCACTATTGGTGTATAGAAATGCCATAGATTTTTTGGTGTTAATTTTGTGTCCTGCTACATTGCCGAATTCAATTATTAAGTCTAATAATTTTTTGATGGAGTCTTTAGGGTTTTTTTTATGTACAATATCATGTCATCTGCAAATAAGGACAGCTTTACTTCTTCTTTTCCAATTTGGATGCCTTTTATATCTTCTTCTTGTCTAATCGCAATGGCTAATTCTTCCAGTACTATGTAGAACAGGAGTGGTGGGAGTGGGCATCCCTGTCTTGTTCCTGTTCTTAGGGGAAATGGTTTTAGTTTTTGCCCATTGAGTATGAAGTTGGCTGTGGGTTTGTCATATATGGCTTTTATTATGTTGAACTATACTTCTTCTATTCCCACCTTGCTGAGAGTTTTTATCAAGAAATGGTGTTGGATTTTGTCAAATGTTTTTTCTGCATCAATTGATATGACTATGTGATTTTTATCTTTCACCTTGTTTATGTGATGTATCACGTTTATTGATTTGTGGATATTGTACCACCTTGCATCCCTGGGATAAACCCTACTTGGTCATGGTGTATGATCTTTCTGATATACTGCTGGATCCGATTTGCTAGAATCTTGTTGAGGATTTTGGCATCTATGCTCATGTGGGATATTGGCCTGTAGTTCTCTTTCATTGTGTTGTCTTTATCCGGTTTTGGTGTTAGGGTGATGCTGGCTTCATAGAAGGAGCTTGGAAGTGTTCCTTCCTCTTGATTTTTTTGGGATAGTCTGAGTAGGATAGGTTTTAGTTCTTCCTTGAATGTTTGGTAAAACTTCCCTGTGAAGCCGTCTGGCCCCGGGCTTTTGTTTGCTGGAAGCTTTTTGATGACTGCTTCAATTTCTTCCATAGTTATTGGCCTATTGAGATTTTTAGATTCTTCCTGATTGAGTTTTGGAAGGTTGTATTTTTCTAGGAATATGTCCATTTCCTCCAGGTTGTCCAGTTTGTTGGAGTAGAGTTGTTCATAGTATTTTTTAACAATCCTTTGTATATCTGTTGGGTCTGTTGTTATTTCTCCTCTTTCATGTCTGATTTTGTTTATTTCGGTCCTCTCTCTTTGCTTCTTGGTGAGCCTGGCTAGTGGTTCATCAATCTTTTTATCCTTTCAAAGAACCAGCTCTTGGTTTTGTTGATCTCTGGTATTGTTTTTGTTGTTGTTGTTGTTGTTGTTGTTGTTCTTTATGTCGTTTATCTCCACTCTGATCTTTATGATTTCCTTCCTTCTGCTTACACTGGGCTTTTCTTGTTGCTCTCTTTCTAATTCTTTGAGTTGTAGCGTTAGGTAATTTATTACCATTGTTTCTTGTTTTTTGCAGTAGGCTTGTTGAGCTATGATCTTCCCTCTTAAGACTGCTTTCTCTGTGTCCCATAGCTTTTTGGATTGTTGTGTTTTAATTGTCGTTCGTTGCCATGACGTTTTTTTATTTCTTCTTTGATCTCTCTGGTTACCCAGTCATTGTTTAATAGCAAGCAATTTAGTCTCCAGGTGTTTGGTTTTTTTGGATTGTTTTTATTGTAGTTGATTTCCAGTTTTATGCCATTGTGATCTGAGAAGATGCTTGATATGATTTCTATCTTCTTGAATTTGAAGAGACATTGCCTGTGACCCAATATATGGTCTATCTCTGAAAATGACCCATGTGCACTTGAGAAGAATGTATATTCTGTGGCTTTGGTGTGAAATGTTCTGAAGATGTCAATTAATTCCATCTGATCAAGTGAGTCATTTAGGATTGATATTTCTTTGCTGATTTTTTGTTTAGAGGATTTGTCCAATGGTGCTAGTGGGGTACTAAAGTCTCCTACTATGATTGTTTTGCTGTCAGTCTCTCCCTTGATATCTTCCAGTAGTTTTTTCATGTATTTGGGAGCTCCTTTATTGGGTGCGTATATGTTTACCAGAGTTAGTTCTTCTTGTTGGATTGTTCCCTTCAGTGTTATGAAGTGGCCTTCCTTATCTCTTTTTATGTCCTTCACTTTGAGATCTAATTTGTCAGATATAAGTATTGCTACCCCAGGTTTATTTTTTTTTTTCATTTACATTCGCCTGAAAAACCATTTTTCCATCCCTTCACCATCAGTCTGCGTCTTTTTTTTCTGAGGTGGGTGTCCTGAAGACAGTACATATATGGGTAATGTTTTCTTATCCACTCAACTACCCTATGTCTTTTGATTGGGGCATTTAATCCACTTATATTTAAAGTTATTATTGATAGGTACTTGTTTGTCGCCATTTTTATTCTTTACCCCTGTGTTCCTTCTTCACTTACTATTTCTTCTTTTTACAGCAGACCCTTTAGCATTTCTTGCATTGCTGGTTTGGTGGTAATAAACTCCCTTAGTCCTTTTTTGTCTGTGAAGCTCCTGATTTCACCCTCAATTTTGATTGATAGCCTTGCTGGGTACAGTATTCTTGGATTCAGACCCTTCCTTTGCATGACTTTGTATATTTCATTCCATTCCCTTCTGGCCTGATGTGTTTCTGTTGAGAAGTTGCTAGTCTGATGGGGTTTCCTTTGTAGGTAACTTTCTGTCTTTGGCCGCTTTTAAGATTCTTACTTTCTTGTTGGTGTTTGCCAGTTTAATTATAATATCCCGTGGCACTGGTCTTTTGGGGCCCATTTTGTTTGGTACTCTGGGAGCTTCTTGGATTTGTGTGAGTTTTTTCTTCCCTATACAGGGAAGTTTTCTGTCATTATTTTTTCTAACAGGTTTTCCATTTCTTGCTCAGTTTCCTTTCCTTCTGGCACCCTTATGCGGATGTTGTTTCATTTCATGTTGTCCTAAAGTTCCCTTAGGCTCTCCTCCTGTTTTTTTATTTTTTTTTCTAGATGCTGCTCTGCTTGGGTATTTTTTCCTACCTTGTCTTCTAGCTTACTGATGCGGTCCTCTGCTTCTTCTAGTCTACTGTTGATGCTTTCTATTGAGTTCTTTATAGCAGCTATGTCGTCTTTCATTTCTTCTTGGTTCTTCATTTTCTCTTGGTTCTTACACATGTTATTGAATTTGTCTTCCATTCTTTTCAGCCACCTTATGACCATTTCTCTGAATTCTTTCTCTGACAGGTTGCTTGTCTCCATTTCGTTTACTTCCTTTTCTGATAATGCCTCCTTTTCTTTCATATGCAGGGTGTTTCTTTTTCTCCCCATGATCTCTCTTCTCCGGGTGTCTGGTTATGTAGTTCTCTCTCTCCTGTGTTGATTTAAAGGCACAAAATACAACACAACAACACACAACGCACAAGGCACTGAACACAAATGTATTCATGATACTAATAACCCCAAATAAAGGTGAACACCAGAGAAAAGAGAATTAGGGGGAAAGAAAGAAAAAAAAAAGGACTGCAAATATGAAATTGAGAAAAGGAAAAAAAAAAGAGAGAAAAGAAAGAGAATAAAAAATAAGAGTGGAAAAAACTATTTATATGGGGAGAAAACTCCAGAAAAACAGCCACTAATCCCAACAAATGCAAGCAACAAATACCTAGAGATGAATGCAAAGTACAAACAACAACTAATATCAAGTGAGGCGAGGAAAAACAGAAGCAAAATAACAAAACAAAAAGAAAAAGTGAAACATTCCCACAAACAAGCATAAAAACCCGATTATAATCAACAATCAAGCAAACAACAACAAAAGGACAGAGAGAAAAAAATTTGGATAGTGAATAGAAGAGAGAGGTGTGTATGGACTTAGATTAGGGGATTGGAAATTAGATATATAAGTAGGATGAATTTTTAACGGGGTAAAAAGAAGGAATAGTGAAAATCTAAAGCGGGAATAGGGTAAGAGAAACAGGATAACGAAAGGGGAAAAATGAGGAAGAGAGTGTTGGCATAAAGGTAAAGTTGAGATAGAGTAAAACGATGCTAAAGGAAAGATGAAAATATAATATAGAACACTAATCCCAAAATAAAATAAAGAGAAAATAAAATGACACTTTAAGAAAATGTAAAATTGTAGTAGTAATAATACTTACTAAAAATAGAAATGTAATAATTAAAAAGGTAAAATCAAGTGAGGAAAAAAGAAAAAAGTAAAAGATGAAAAAATAAAAATGTGCAGTAGTGAAGGTCATTCACTTCCTCTACTGTTCTGTTTGGCACGCCTTTTTCCTAGTCAGGACAGTATCGAAGTTCCCTGCGTTCCACTGCTCCTCAGTGTTGTAAGCCACAGTCCTGTTTTTCAAGCAGGCAGTACTTCTTTGTTATACTCCTTTATTTGTGTTTACACAAGAGTCAATTTGTGATTCAACCCCTGGGTGGTAGTGTTTCTGGATTGACCTCCAGGTCTATGAGTCCTCTCTAGCTAGTGCTTAGATTTTGTTTTCCTTGTCGCACTTAATACTGGTTTGGGGGAATGGGCTGCCCCAGAGCTGCTTCTCTCATCGTTATTCCCCGCTCTGATCCCCAGCTTCCACAAAAACAACTTCCCCCTGCAATCTCTTAAAGTCCCCAATTGGGTGATCCTATGTTCTCGGCTTTAATCAAAAGCAAGGATTTAAGAGAAAAAAAGAAAAAAGAGCCAGAGTAAGTGTGCGAACTCGCAAATTTTACCCTTCAGTGCTGCGTGCAAGTCTGTGTAGTTTTTTTTCTCCCTGGCTCTAAGCAGCCAGCACACTTTGAAAATTTTGAGGCTGCCCTTTTGCACCCAGTTCAGCTATGGGTTGCTTTTTAGAGTTCCCTTCTGTTAGCAGCCCTGCGGATCCCCTTCCACATATGCGGATCACTCTAGCCCCAATGGCCGCGGATTTTTGGGGGTGCAGACTTCCCTGGATCCTCTAGCTCCCACTGTGCGCGTTTCTCTCTCCTACCTGGATCACAGACCTCACGTTTACCTAGGCAAAATCTGACCTTTCCATGAGAAGGTGCAGAGCTCCTCTGAGTCCGCGTATTCACGCTGCTTGGGGTCTGGTATTCCTGGGTTCGCAGCTGTTCCCTGAGTGTTGTTGTTGTAGATTCCCGGGATTTTTAGACTTCTGATAACAGCCACTTTCCCCTTCAAGATGGTGCAGTCTCCGCATCAGAGCCGGTTGCTCCAAGAGGGATTTCAGCAGCAGTGGAGGCTGCACGGTCAGGGGTGCCCTCTCTGGCAATCCCCAATAGTCCCTTGGAGTATAGATGTCCCTCAACTCACAAATAAACACTCCCCGTGTGACTAGACATTCCTTTCCTTCTGTCACGCACTGTCTTGCAGTCTGTCTTCCTGTCGGCAGCCATCTTCAACTCTGCCCTGCATTACCTTTGAAGTTGTGCCTATGGGAATGAAGCTGTGTGAGAGAAGTGTTGTTTAAAGAACTAGGAGCAGCAGATTGTGAAAAGTGATGGCCTCAGCACCTTGGGAATGGGGTCAGGCTGATGAAGTGTGATGCCCTGTTTTTGGTGTCTTAGAGGAAAATTCGGAGGGGCTAAAAAGCTAATTTCTGACAAGAGCAGTGTGAAATCACTCACACTCTCTTTATGACCAACATCCCTCTCTAACCTATGTTCTTGACACCCACTGTATTGATAAGAGGCAGTGTGGTGTACATGGAAGGTCCAGATCTCAGGTATCTTCTATCTGCTCCTCTGCCTTAATTATTGTGGGAAGAAAAATATCAGCAGGAAAATAAGACAGTGGCTCTCATGGGATGAAGCCCTGGTATTTTCACAGATGTGAAGAGTGCAAAGAGCAGATGGGTGTGGAGGGTGGGGAGTATGACATACTTAGAATGTTATGAGTGAATCTGATCATGGGCTTTACTGTCCCCATTATGACAGGATGTGAACTTTAAGGAAGTGGCCATTGCCTTCTCTCAGGAGGAGTGGGTGCTCCTTGATGAGGTTCACAGACTTCTGTTCTGCGATGTGATGCTGGAAGTGTTTGCACTTGTATCATCGGTAGGTAAGACTTTCACATTCTGCCAGTGTCCTGAGATGATGACCTCTCTTTATTTATTCCTCATCCATAGCTTTCTCTCTCCCACAGTCAGAACATTGCCTCTGCTAATTTCCCCCACTGTCCTCTCAAATGTGCTGTGGCTACCAGGGATGAGCTGGATGGGAACCCTGAGCAAAGGACTCTATAAACATCCCTAACACCTGTAACCTCAAAAAGTACAGGAAGTGTTAGGGAGTAAGGAGTTTTGCAGTGAGCTTAATGGGTCCCAGCTTGTACTTTCTCTTCCTGGGAGGCTGACAGTGTCCACATGAATGGCTTCAATTTCTGCACTCCTTCTTTAAAAGGTTCTTTGTGGCAACCTGTGCCATGTTATGGTCTTTACTACACGAACTATGGGCTGTTCTTGTAAGGCCCCCATTCAATTGTTTGTAATATTCTGTTCTCTGAATACTATAGCAAGCTGGCCCAGTGCAGACTGCTCACTTCTTCATCACCTCTTCCTCTGCATTGGTGCCTCTGCAGTATTATGCAACATTGACTTGCACATGTGTTATGAGGTGCACATATGTGCTAAGTGGTCCTTGAAACCAGCTACTCCTTTATTGAATTTTACTTGGAGTAAGACGGAACCAACTTCTTGCACAGCTTGCTCCTGTCTTCTGCAAACAAGCTGTGCTGAATGCTGTTAGTTGAAGGATGAGCTGGAGCGCCATATTCTCGTCCATGTGGTTCTTGCCATATTTGTGTCATATTTATGAAGAGGCCTCCCTGTGTTGTGATCTTCATTAGCCCAGAAAGTCCCAAGAGCCTCTTATTAATCCTTCCTGCACATCTCTTATTTTCAGACAATTGCGTGGAACTAATGTGTGATGTGTAACACACTTTTGCAGTGGGACTTCCCCCTGTCACCACATCCATTTCCTTACCCTTTCTCACTTTACAGGTTGTTGGCATAAAATCGATGGTGATGAGGCCTGTTCTGATCAGAGTGTATCTATAAAAGGAGAGTCGCAGGTCAGGTCTTCTAAGACAGCTCCAAGCACCCAGAATATCCCTCTGTGTAAACTGTGTTTCACTGTGTTAAAAGTTATTTTGCACCTGACTGGATCTTATGCAGCATATTTTGAGCAGAAAGTATTCTGTAGTGACACATGTGTTGGAGACTTTTATTTTAGTGCAAACCCTCAACAGAAACAGAGAAATGAATGTGGGCAGGGGCCCTGGAAACAAGCTATGGACAGGGCTTCCTTTGTGAGCACACCCAGCTTCTACTTATCTTCAGTGCCTTCAACCAACAGGGAGGTTGGGGAAGACTTACGATACAACTCAGAGCTTCCCAAGCATCAGTCCACTCTCAACACTGAGGAGCTACACTGTGGCAGTGAGATTTCACAGGATTTTCTTGATGGAAAATGTCATCACCAGTGGGATGAATGTGAAAATGCTGCCAGCCACAACCTGAAAGCTGTTCAATGCCCGGTGTCTGTTCTGGAGAACTGCCTTTTGAGTGTAACAAATGTAGGAAAGTTTTTAGACGAATCTTTAACCTCATTCGACACAAGACAGTTTACACTGGTGGGAAGCCATATGAATGTAGAGAATGTGGGATGTCCTTTCTTCGAAGTTCTAACCTCACTATACACCTCAGAGTTCACACGGGAGAGAAACCATGTTGAGTGTTCTAAATGTGGGAAGTCTTTTAGCCATAAGTCTAACCTTATTAGACACCTGAGAGTTCACAGTGGCGACAAGCCATATGAGTGCTGTGATTGTGGAAAGTCCTTCAGGGGTGAGTCTAGCCTCAAACAACACCAGAGAATTCACACTGGAGAAAAGCCCTATAAGTGTAGGGAATGTGGGATGTCCTTTCCTCAAAGGGCTCAACTCACTTTACACCTCACAGTTCACACTGGAGAAAAGCCATATGAGTGTACTGACTGTGGGAAGTCTTTTAGCCAGAAATATCACCTTATTAAATGCCTGAGAGTTTACAGAGGACACAAGCAATATGAGTGCTGTGATTGTGGGAAGGCCTTCCATTATAAATCTTCCCTGAAACAACACCAAAGAGTTTACATTGGAGAGAAGCCATATGAGTGTAGAGAATGTGGGATGTTCTTTTGTCGAAGGTCTAACCTCACTGTACACCTCAGAGTTCACCCTGGAGAGAAGCCATATGAGTGTATTGAATGTAGGAAGTCTTTTTATTGTAAGTCTATTAGACACCTGAGAGTTCACAGTGGCGACAAGTCATATGAGTACTGTGATGGTGGAAAATCCTTCAGGGATGAGTCTACCCTCAAGCAACAGCAGAGAATTCACACTGGAGAAAAGCCCTATAAGTGTAGAGAATGTGTGGGATGTCCTTTCGTCAAAGGTCTAAGCTTCCTTTATACCTCAGAGTTCACACTGGAGAGAAGCCATATGAGTGTACTGAATGTAGGAAGTCTTTTAGCCACAAGTTTAACTTTATTAGACACCTGAGAATTCACAGTGGTGACAAGCCATATGAGTGCTGTGATGGTGGGAAATCCTTCAGTTATAAGTCTACCTCAAACACCAGAGAATTCACACTGGAGAAAAACCTTATAAGTGTAGAAAATGTGGGATGTCCTTTCCTCAAGGGGCTCAGCTCCCTTTACACCTCAAAGTTCACACTGGAGAGAAGCCATATGAGTGTAGAGAATGTGGGATGTCCTTTTGTCAAAGGTCTCACCTCACTGTACATCTCAGAGTTCACACTGGAGAGAAGCCAAATGAGTGTACTAAATGTTTGAGGTCTTTTAGCCATAAGTCTAACCTTATTAGACACCTGAGAGTTCACAGTGGCAACAAGCCATATGAGTGCTGTGATTGTGGAAAGTCCTTCAGGGATTAGTCTACCCTCAAACAACACCACAGAGTTCACTCTGGAGAAAAGCCGTATGAGTGTAGAGAATGGGGTGTCTTTTCATCTAAGGGCTCACCTCACTGTACATCTCAGAGTTCACACTGTTAAGAATCCATATGAGTGTACTGAATGTGGGAAGTTTTTTAGTCAAAAATGTAGCCTCATTAGACACCTGAGAGTTCACACTGGAGAGAAATGTTAAATGTGCAGGGAATGTTTAGTTTTTCTCACTTAGAATAACAACACTGAAGGAGACTCTTTGGGACCTTTTTTCCTGAATTTAAACCTTTTTTAATGGAACATGCTCTCTGATATATTCTTCATAAGTTTCAGGTACAAGTGAGGCTTGAAGGAGCTGCATTGTACTTGCTAACAAGCCCAGACCTACTACCCGATTGATGTCACAGTGAGCATTTGTAACTGAAGAAATTTCACCTCTGCCACCTGGCTCACCTGAAGAGTGTGCATCAGTCACAAACCCTGTGTCCTCAAGGGAAATGTATTCTGTGTTCTCACTTGTGCTTGAGAAAATTATGATTACTTCAATCTCTTTACAGGATCTTCATTCCTTTCTCTCTGACTAGGGAATGCATCTGTCCCACGGTTTTTCCAGATAAATCATCCTAAGCTAAGGAGTGCTACCACTTTCAGGGACATTGTGGGTCTCACATTATGCTTTTGTGAATTGTTTTACTTTCTAGTTCACCAACCTGCAAATTGCTTACTGTCCTCTGTTCTGGTTTATGATCTTTAGTAAAGATGTTTTTTCTTTTGTAGCTTTTTTTTTAAATTTCACTCTCTGGATGATTTGGTAAGAAAGTTGTGATCTATCATCATGGGGAGATGAACAAATATGGTGGATTCCCCAACTTTCAGTGCCTTGTAAAGCGTATAATAATGTCAGAAAAATCACTCTTTGCCCATTACTGACTTATTTTATACCACTGACCAAGGCAATGAAATAAAGTTGGCATAACTTTGTGGTTCTAATTTGCATCCTGGTGCCTCTAATGTTGGTGAGGTCAGTGGTCCCCCAGAAGAGGAGTTCTTTTTTGTGCTTCTATCATTGTTCTCACATTATCCTCTGATGAGTTGATTTAGGTTCTAATTCACCAACCTGCTTCCTGTTCTCTGTTCTAGTTTATGATCTTTTAGTAAAGGTGTTTTTTGCTTTTCTACCTTTAATCTTGTTGGTTATATTCACTGCCTGGGATGATTTGAAAGGGTAATTGTGATCTGTCAGCAGGGAGAGTGGAACATATATGGTGGGGTCCCACACTCTCTGCGCTTTGGAAGGCACATAATAATGGCAAAAAAATCACTCTTTGGCTGATATTGGTTTATTTTGTATTGCTGACCAAATCCTTTAAGGAAAATCTGCATGACTTTTTGGTTCTAATTTTTTTAGCCTGGTGCCTGTATTATTGGTGAGGTCAATGACCACCCAGAAGAAGAGTCCTTTGTTGTGCTTCTGTGAACAATATGAATTATATTCTCTGTTCATAGTATGTCTTACATACTGCAAAGGAGCCCAGTGCCATTTTGTGTGACATTGCATAGGCTGGTTTCATTTGTTGTTACACTGTGAAGTACAACTAATATTAGGACAAACACTGTTTTCATAGTGAGTGAAAGAGATGGCAGTGCATTGGATGAAAATTGCCTCTTCTGAACATTATCCACAAATGACCCAGTCCTGAGTCTTGTTTGTCCTTTTTGTAGCTGAAGTGATTGGTTGTGAAAAGAATGTCATGGTTTTGTGGATTCCCTGGGCCCCTGTATGGTGTTCACCTCAAGGTTATCACAACAGGCAGGAACTCAAAGCTAGAGGAAGGATAATTGTGTAATTAGTCCCAGGTTGTGTGTTTTGTGACAATTCAGCATTCTTGATGATTCTGATGGCAGTAGTCTTCACTTCTGGACAATATTTGCTGCCACAGAGGCAACAGTGATTCTCTCAGGAAATGAGGAGAGAGATGGTCATCTATACGTAAAGAAAGGTAATATGCTAATTTTCCATTATGGTGTCCCAGTAATGACCAATTTGCATATTGACATACCAGCAGGAGGCTGCACGTGCAGCAGGGGGCAGGCGGCCGGAGCCAAGTTCCCAGGGTTCTGAGGAGAGTGCCTGACAGGACCCCGGACTGCAAAGAAGGAAGTGGAAGTGGCCACGGGGAGCTCTTCCAATCCCCCTGCACGGACACCCTACCCCAGCACCCCTGAGGAAATGGGGAGGTTGACCAGACAGGGAGAGGACCCAGCCTTGGGGGTAGCTGCAGCCCACACCTGTGACTCCCAATCTCTTCCCCCGCCACCCCCACCAGGGGCACCCACAGCAGTAGTATGCTGGCGACCACCCGTCAGTGCCCCCAAGGCGCCCGTGGCCCACCACTGTGGGCCCCCTCTGCTGGGCCGGGCATGCCTCTCCTCCCTACAATTCCAGACCCGGGTGGAGGCAGGCCTGAGCGACCCCCCAGGGTCAGACCTTTTCCCCCAACAGCAGCAGCACCGTCTCTGCAGTGGAAGCACAGTGAACCTCACCGGGGGCGCAGCTGAACCCACCCTCCTAGCCCACCTGGCTCTGCGCTGGCCCATGCGCCCCCTGCCCCCCAGGAGATTGGAGCCCCACCCTGAGCAGGTACAGCTGCGAAACAACCACGTGCAATTTAAAGAATGGCACCAAGCGGGAAGGTTTGACAGTTACTTCCCCTTCGGCCTCGCCAAACCCCTAACGCCCTGCCCCCGCCATTGCCTCCAGGGCCGACCACCACTGCAGGGCTTCTGGCCAGAGCCCTCTCCTTGGAGGCCTGCAGAACCCTCTGCAAAGCTTCCATAGCTACAGTCCCAGGAAACGATCATGCCCTCCTCCCCTAATCAGCACCTTCTACCTGTGAGGGTGCCCGTGAGCTTAAAAATAACAATCCCTTCCCATTTAGACATCACTTACTTGATGAAACATTTCTAGGTTTATTAGCTCAGAACATCCTCATGACAACCCAGTGAGGTAGGCGGAGAAGAGATTACAATTCCCATGGTATGTGCATATGTATTCAGATCTGAAGCTCAGAGAGGAAAAGTGTCAAGCCTAGTGCTTCCCAAGGTACAGCACACACCCCACGGGAAGGGGGCAATTTGATTTAAAGTGGAGGCAATTCGAGAATGAGTTAACAGTGAAATTTTTGCATTTCTTATGATTCTAGGGGGCCTCGTCTACATTATCCTCCTACATAATAAAAGGCTAATATGCAAATGACCGAATTGTGGAATGACCGGTCACTATGATGCGCGCTGACCACCAGGCGGCAGACACTCAACGAAGGAGCTGCCCCCTGGTTGTCAGTGTGCTCCCACAGGGGGAGCGCTGCTCAGCCAGAAGCTGGGCTCATGGCTGGCGAGTACAGCGGCAGTGGTGGGAGCCTCTCCCGCCTTCGTGGCTATGCTAAGAATGTCCCACTGATAGCTTAGGCCCATAAGCCGTGGACATCCGCCCAGGGCTCCCAGACTGCAAGAGGGCACAGGCCAGGCTGACGGACCGCCCAACCCCCAAGTGCACGAATTTCGTGCACCGGGCCACTAGTGCCTATATAGAATTGCCATCTTAATTTTCTAACAACAGAGACATCTGTGTTTTTATTGGGAACCACATTTTAAAGTTTTACTTAGGTATTTGTATAACTGACATGCAATGAAAATTCCTTTTCTAATGTGTACTGTTTGGGGAGGTTGAACATATGGATAAAGCTCAGAAACCATCACATGTGAAATATGCTTCTCTGTTACTCATACTCATGGTGGGGCAAAAGTATGCTTACAATTGTGAGTATGCAAAACATAGAATTTATTTTCTTATTTTAAATAACTATCCTATATAATCCTATATAATAAAACAGTAATATGCAAATTGACCGTCACTCTAACACACAAGATGGCCACCCCCATGTGGTCAAAGATGGCTGCCCCCGTGTGGACACAAGATGGCCGGCAGTGGAGGGCAGTTGTGGGAGGTCAGGCCAGCAGGGCAGGGCATTTGGGATGTACCAGACCTGTAAGGGAGGGCAGTTAAGGGCGACCAGGCCTGCAGGGGAGGGCAGTTGGGGACGACCAGGGCAGCAGGGGAGGACAGTTGGGGGCAGCCAGGCCTGCAGGGGAGGGCAGTTGGGGGATACCAGGCCTGCAGGGGAAGGCAGTTAGGGGTGACTGGGCCAGCAGAGGATGGAAGTTTGGGGCAACCAGGCCAGCAGGAGATGGAAGTTGGAGGCCACCAGGCCAGTAGAAGAGGGCAGTTAGGGGTGACCAGGCCTGCAGGGGAGGGCAGGTGTGGGGGGGACCAGGCATGCAGGGGAAGCCAGTGGGGGCAAACAGGCCTGCAGGGGAGAGCAGTTAGGGGTGACCAGGCCAGCAGGGGATGGTAGTTGGGGGGACCAGGCCTCCAGGGGAGAGAAGTTGGAGGTGACCAGGCCTGCAGGGAAGGGTAGTTGGTGATGACTAGGCCAGCAGGGGAGGGCAGTTAGGAGTGACCAGGCTGGCAAGGGAGGACAGTAAGGGGTGACTGGGCCATCAGGGGAGGGTGGTTGGGGGCGACCAGGCCTGCAGGGGAGGACAGTTAGGGGTTATCAGGCCAGCAAGGGAGGACAGTTAGGGCGACCAGGCTGGCAAGGAAGGGAATTTAGGGGTGACCGGGCCAGCAGGGGAGGGCAGTTGGGGGCGACCAGGACTGCAGGGGAGGGCATTTGGGGGTGACCAGGCTGGCAAGGGAGGGCAGAGGAGGGCAGTTGGGGGCGACCAGGTTTGCAGGGGAGGACAGTTAGTGGCAACCGGGTGAGCAAGGGAGGGCTGTTAGGGGTGACCAGGCCGGCAGGGGAGGGCAGTTACAGGCAAACAGGTCGGCAGAGGAGCAGTTCAGCGTAGATCAGGCTGGCAGGGGAGTGGTTAGGGGTGATCATTCTGGCAGGCAGAAGCAGTTAAGGGCAATCAGGCAGGCAGGCAGGTGAGCAGTTGGGACCCAGCAGTCCTGGATTGTGAGAGGGATGACTGACTGCCATGGGATTGGACCTAAATGGGCAGTCAAACATCCCTCGAGGGGTCCCAGAGTGGAGAGGGTGCAGGCTGGGCTGAGGGACACACACACACACACACACACACACACACACACACACACCCATGAACAAATTTCGTGCACCGCCCTCTAGTCTATATATATAAAAGGCTAATATGCACTGTCCCCTTGGTAGTTTGGGAATGCGCGAGTTCAGTCGCTTGCTATGACATATGCTGACCACCAGGTGGAGTCACAGAATGAAAGAAGGCTCTGGCCTGCAGCCTGCAGCTGGGGAAGGAAGGTCCCAACCGGCAGCCTGGGAAGGAATGCCCCTTCTGGCAGCCAGAGGCCCCAATTGGCCCTGGTCACTGGCCAGGCTTAGGGACCCCACTCGTGCACAGATTTTGTGCATCAGGCCTCTAGTTTTATATATTTTTAAATGTATCTTTATTGATTTTTATAGAGAAGGGCAGAGGGAGAGAAACATCAATCTTCTGCCTCCTGCCCGCCCACTACTGCAGATCCAGGCGGGCATGTGCCGTGATCTGGAATCAAACCAATGACCATTCAGTGAACGTGATCATGCCCAACAATATAAGACCCAGTAGCCAGGGAGACTTTATACTTTTATTATTTATTAAGAGTTGTATTATTTTCAATACTAACAACTCTAAACCTAGTTTTGCACACCCTGTATTTACCTCTTGCCCTTCTACAATCTTTCGAATTATCTAGTCCTCCATACAGCCATTGATTTACCTCCTCTTACAATAGATTAGTTCATATTTTTCATAATTTTACAGGCACTATAAGGTGTATAATTTTTAACAAGCACTGGCTTCCTTCTTGCTACACAGGTATTTTTAGATTGAACAGTAATGTTTATGTAAATAGTTAATCTTTTATTGCTAATAATATTGCATTCCATGGAAAACCACTTTATCCATTGATCTGTCTATGGCTTCGGTTATTTCCACGTTTGGGGTTTTATAAATAAAACTGCTGGGAATATCGCATTCAGTTCTTCCTACAGGTGTATGTTTTACTTATCTAACTGTTGCAGTGTCAGTGAGTGTGTTAGATTTTAAGATAGGCAGGTCTGTGATCTAAAATGGTCATTCCCTTTGCCTCCCACCCACCCACAGTAGTGAAAATTCCAGGGTTTACGTT
The DNA here is from genome assembly GCF_963455305.1 of Plecotus auritus. Taxonomy (NCBI): domain Eukaryota; kingdom Metazoa; phylum Chordata; class Mammalia; order Chiroptera; family Vespertilionidae; genus Plecotus; species Plecotus auritus. The sequence continues at coordinate 16,419,794 of NC_137781.1, read as the reverse complement.
ACTCAGCCAGCACATAGGATGGTTATTTTTTAAGTAACAGGCCAGGAAATGAGTATACTGTTCACTTGTTTTTGTTTTAATAACATTTCCCTAAGAATTCTTGATGGTGAGCATTTCTTCTTGCATTAAATGACGCTGTTTTTATCTCCTTTGTTAAAATGTCTGCTCAGGAACTTTTGCCTACTTTGTCAGTTAATTTATCATTCTTACCAATAGGAGGACAGTGCAGCATCTAAGACACGTGTTTGAGTTTCACTCCTTCCTCAATGACTCAAGTGACTTCTTTGCCATACGGAACTCTTGGTTTTCAAATCTAGAAAGAAAATTGTTTTCTCAGTTTTTATCCTATGAAAAATTAATATGGAAAATTAATACCCACTCATACAATACACTTATAAGTTTAATCTGCATTATTAACATTCTCCATCAGTGTTCTTCAAGTCTAAGCATTTAATAACACATTAAGTGAAGTCTAGGTTTGTAGTATTTCTCAGTTTCCCTGGTGTAAATACTCTCATCATCACCAGGTTCAATCTGCCAAAATGATGACATGGAACATGGACACGATAACATATTTCAGTAGTACATCGTTATATTTCATTTTCAGCATACTGATCAAGTAGTAATAGGTGTGCTCAAGAAAAATTATAATAAAACAGCTGAATTATTGGGAAGTGGCAAGTGTTAAACATCTTTAAAAGTTTGATAAAAGTGTAAGTGATTTAAAGTATCCAATTTGAACAGAATATATATATATATATATATATATATATATATATATATATATATGACACTTTTATTGATTTCAGAGAAGGTAGACAGAGCTAGAAACATCAACGATGAGATAGAATCATTGATCAGCTGCCTCCTGCATGCCCCACACTCTGTATCAAGCCTGCAATCCTGGCTTGTGCCCTGACCACAATCTAACCGGAGATTGCCTATGGTTCATATTACTCAACCACTGAGTTATACTGGCTGGGCTAAAACACACTTTTTAACGAGCACTTTTATGTTTCCATACATGCCTGTCTCCCTGAAATGAAATCCTCCCCTTTTCAGTGCTTCCTAATTGTCATATGAAATTACTGCTGCAAGGACATAATCTACCTTTGTAACAGCTTATTTCAAATACATCCATATAAAGACAACACTTAGGAAACTTCATGAATTCTATTCTAGCCTTCTATCACAATCTGTCGTCATGGTGGTTCTGGTATCTACCTATTCTCAGACACATTAGTGACTTATTTTACTTAAAACCCCTGATAAATTTGGCCCTGGCCAGAGAGATCAGTTTATTAAAGCAACATATCAATCATGCCAAGGTTGCAGGTTCTGTCTTCACTCAGGGCCCATACAAGAATCAAATGATCAATGTATAAAATTAATGGAACAACAAGTGGGAGTTTCTCTTCCCCCCCCCCAATACTATCTCTCTCTAATCAATACATTTGTGTTGTTTTACCAAATGAGTCAACAAATGTGAACACCATCACAGACCAGGGACCCTGTGGGGAACCAGCCATAAGAGTTCTCATGAGGGCAGAGCACACAGTGAAGGAGAGAACAGGAGGGGAGGGGCCCCTGCTGTCAGTGTGGCGGGTGGGGAACTGGGTCTGAGCTGCACAGACACAAGTAATTATGACATCTGTGCTCCCTGAGACTAAACCCTAAGGGATTGGGAAAAGCTCTGGGCCTGGACATGGGCCTTGTGGTCTCAGCACCTTCCAGCCAGGGGTGGAGACTGAGCTATTTTGGATTCAGGTCATTGAGGAGCCCAGATCCCTCCCAGGTGTTCCAAAGCAGCTCCTGCTACTTGAGGCCCTCAAATCAGTTCACCTACTTTTCAGCAGCCCACACACTCCCCTGAGCCCCATGGGCATTTTTGGAATCTTTCTACTTTTGCATTTCTGGGTAATTTTCCACTTTCATTTCATTAAAATTACCACCGCCCAATCTGTCCCGGAGGTAGTATGGATTCTCCAGTAAATGGTGCTGTGTTTTATTCAATGGTGAGCCCATTCTGCTATACAAGCATTTCCAGAAGGAGAGGCTTAGTCTCAACATGATACTACATTGGGGGATCCATTACAGGTGGTCTCCCCCCTCCATAAGTTTGGCCTGTGCTGAGCAGACCCTTGCTCCTCAATGAGGTGATGGAGCCTGGACTCTGAGGGACAATATACTGTGGGATGCGAGGTTGAAGGCAGAGAGGTGGGGTGTTGGGACAGGATTGGTGATGGGGTTTCCTGTTTGCATATGGGGGAGTGCCCATTGTGTGCGTGTCCTGTGGCACACTCTGGGTGGCCCCAATTGTTTGTTTCCGTGTGTGTGTGTGTGTGTGTGTGTGTGTGTGTGTGTTGTCCTCAGGGTATTGCCCATGTCTACAGTGTGGGTCTGTGTAAACCTGGACATAAGCCCAGCACCTGAGTGCCCAGCAGAGGCTGCGAGTGTTCTGTACCTGCGTGTTTCTGTGCTCATGTTCTCTGTATGTTTCTCTCTGAGTCTGTGCACCCCCATCATGGGCAAGTGCATAGGCAATCTCCGGAGAGGCGTTGTAGTGGCACCTTCCTCTATATCAATATGTTCCTCTTCCCCACCCCCAGGTGAGCCCCTTCTTCTCTTTCAGGCATCTGGTGTCCCTATGGAGGTCCCATCCTGGCTCTCAAGGATGGATTAAGCATAGGGTCCGTTCAGAGAGTCCCAGGCTGTGGGAAGGTGGGGAATTGGGGAAGACTCTGATGACAGACAGGAGATATAGAGAGTGGACTGGGAACATTTGGAAAGGACACTAGTCTCTGTGAAGGAGCTGGAGAATCCAGGATCCTTGTGAAGGAATATGAGGATGGATACATGTGGGGAAAAGCTGAGGGGGAAGACTTCTTGGCTCCGAAGTCCCCACTGGTAATGAGGAACTGGACATCCCAGGAGTGGGTGTCCCTTGCCATGTCAGACCTAGGCTGACAACTAATACAGGAAGGTGCCTGGGGCTCCATGGAGCATCACTCCTGGACTTCTGGGCTCTGGTCATCTACTGGGTGTGCATGGCTAACCCAACACGGGCCAGGAGGGAGAATTAGGACCAGTGTGGAGAACCATCCAGCGACCCTTTAGCACAGGGTCAGACACAGAACAAATGGAAAGCACAGGATCGCCATTGATGTTGTCAGCATTTCTCACCATCATCCTCACTGGGAGCACTCACCAGGGCAATGCAAAAGATAAGGAGACTTGGAAGCAGGTACTGACTGATGTTAATGGAAAATAACAGGGATGCTGGAATGCTTGCAGCCCTGTACCCTTCGCAGTAAACATCCTTAACATGTGGGTATTCTCCTTGACCATAGTAGGGAATCCAGGCAGCCAGGGATTTACCCAAAGTCACACTCAGAATTGGTTTGAATTTGCTGCCCATGACAACTTCCCAAACTGCTTTTTGGGAAGTTCATTCCTTTGAATCTTGAAAATCCATCTCGATGAGGAGAAAGCGAACCATCCTGACTGGTCACCACTGTCATTTCCTACCAGTCCCCACTCCTCTCCTTTGCTCTTGCACAGCATACAAGAGGTCAGCACCATATGGTCGCCCTAATGAGGCCCATCAAGTATACCAGTTCTGCTGCTGACCCCCTGAGGTTGGCTGCAGCTCTGTGATGTGCTTTGACCAATGAAATGTGGTGGGAGTGAAGCCTGTCACCACTAACAGAAGATTCTGGAACCACTGAGACTTCCCACCTTTCCTGTCCTTCTCTGATAATGTCAACAGGTACCTACCTGGTGGCTCCTCCTTTATTCCAGTCCCAGGAGAACCAGGGTGGACATGTGGTATGAACAAGAAAGATATCTACTTTACAAAAAGCCACTAAAGCTTTAGGGGTGTGAAATCTGGCTAATCCTATGAAGTAGAAACTCTACCCTCTAGGAGGCAGAAGAGCCTAGCATTAGAGGCCAGACTGCTGTGGTTAGAGACATAAGGGTTTGACTTCTGGTCCTGCCTTTTATTTACTCTATAATCAGGCAATCTACATGGAGTCTCTGAGCCTGGGTTTCCTCTCTATAAGACAGATGTTTAAACCATCTCTCGTTGTAGAGAGGATTAATGCATGTAAAGCATTGAATCCAGGGCCTGGCACCTGTAGTAAACATTCAGTAACTGTTAGCTCCATAGCTTCACAATTTGTATTGGCTACAAATATTCTAACCATGTATGGAATGTCAAATTGTTTCTTTTGTATCCTTTCAAATTTTGTTTTGAAACAAATAGGATTATGTATATTCTCTCATAGCCTTCTTTTTCTCTTACTAATGTGATATTTTTTTATTAAAATAAAAATGGGCCTTCTGGAATGGCTCAATTGGTTGAGCATGGTCCCATTCCCAGAAAGGTTTCCAGTTGGATTCCCAGTGAGGACACAGGGAAGGGGGCCATGTGAGCTCAGTCCTCAGTGTAGGGGCTTGCAGAGGCCAGTTGATCAGTATTTATCGCTTGCTCGCTCCCTCCCTCCCTCTCTCCTTAAAAGTCAATGAAAATATTACTATATAAATCATTAGTATCTGTAGTCTTCGGAAATAATTGAAATAATACTTTTCACCTCAAGGAGCATTCTGAGCTTCACAGAATCTGAAATAATGTCTCCAAACAAAAAGTCAGTTTTAGACAACACTCCCCAGACACCTGCCACCAGCCGCTGAAGCCTAATGTTGTCAGTTCCCAGCATCACTCAGGCTCCCAAACACCAGTATTCCCAATGGTCAGTGAGTGGCTGTGAGAGAAGATAGCTTGACCCACAGGCAGACAGCGCAGGGTTCCAGGGCAAAACAAAGTCAGGTGGAACAGGCAGGGGCAGACATGGCAGTTTGAGCAAGCCTAATCACAGGAACCAAGCATGGAGAAATAAAATGTCTCTGGACTCACAGCAGGAGGCGTGGGAAACTAGAGAAGGTCTAAAACAATCAGGTGAACTGGGGCATAGAAACAGGGTAAGTGCAGGTTCCTTGCTGGGAAATAATAATAGAGGGAATCCATTAGGTGATGACAAGGATAGATAGAGAGCAGGCTTGTAGCAAATATATACCCCTAGACCACAAGTCTTCATGGGAAATTCTTTATTGGGCCACCCTCCCCACGCAGGGAGTCTGAATCTGCTTGTAATAAATTTTGCTGAAATGTTCTCTGTGGTTTCATTCTTTGACTTCTCAAGACAAGACCATGGAAAAATCTGTGGCTACCCATTACCCTTATAAACTGGCATCCAAATTCTACCTACGAGGCCTCAAACAGAATATTACACAAAAGGAAATGCACCTAGTGATGGCTGGTTTTAGCCAATGAAAGCCAGTAGAGACGCATATTATCCAGGTGAACATGGTGAGGGCGGGATTTCCTGTGTCTTTACCTGGTGGTCAGGTTGACCTCTTTGGTATGTCGCTAGAGTCAGAGGCTTCAGAGCACCAGGCCTCCTGTCAATCCAGGCATCAGAGGCTGCATCACCCTGTGCAGTGGTGTGTGTGAGGCTTGTTGAGCACAAACAGGCGGGGAATGGGGCCTCTGTGCCTCCCAGACTCCTCTCCACTTACTGAACTTGGCACAGCCTCGCCTGATGTAAACCTCCAACCTGGGATGTGGGCGCCTCTCAGGTCCTGCATCCCAGGTCACAGCATCTAGAACTGTGAGTTGATTGTGACAGGCTGCAATGCCACCTTGTAAGGACATGGTATTGTGTATGAATCAGGAGGATTTGGGAATACTGGCCTTGTTTTGTGACTAAAGTTTTGCATGAGTAGTTGTACTGTGATTTTCAGGAAACTGGGGCTATGGATGGTCCTGAACAAAAGAGGGACATTGTGTGAGGTATGGTTCTCAACTTTTCCCAAATCAGCTTAGGAGAACAGACTAGAAGAGAGGGGACAGGAGTTGGGGACAGGATGGAGAAGTCCTGTCAAAGATAAGGTACCTGGTGCCGAAACCGGTTTGGCTCAGTGGATAGAGCGTCGGCCTGCGGACTCAAGGGTCCCGGGTTCGATTCCGGTCAAGGGCATGTACATTGGTTGCGGGCACATCCTTGGTGGGAGGTGTGCAGGAGGCAGCTGATCGATGTTTCTCTCTCATCGATGTTTCTAGCTCTCTATCTCTCTCCCTCCCTTCCTCTCTGTAAAATATCAATAAAATATATTTAAAAAAAAAAAGATAAGGTACCTGGCAAGAGTATGCACTGAGGATTGAGTCCTGAAGTAATGTGGTCATCTCCAGGACATGTAGCCCCGTTGGCTGGGCAAGGGTGCTGAGCAGCCTGAGCCCATGGGTCCTGGCAGTGGTGGCCAGGCTCTTAACAAATTTTTTATTTCCACAGATTTCTACCAAGGCAGAAATGCTTAGGGGTGCTGGATTATGAGCTGATTTCAGGGCCTCACACTCTTCTGACCTCTAAAATAGCAGTGTACTTGGACTGTCCTACAGCTGTCTTAGTCCTTGGACCTGGGGACACTGGAACCTCTCGTTAACTTTCCTGCATTCGTCTTACTTTCAGATAATTGCATGGAAGCAGTGTATTATGCGGAATACACTTTTGTATTATGCCGAGAACCAATTCCAGCATGTAATACTTACAAGAGTTTCACCAAAAGGTTGGTGAAGCTTGGGCGGCTCAACAAGGGTTAGCCACATATGTAGTTTACCTGTTGGAAATAGATAAATGGCACTTCCCCCAAACCTGAATAGGATTTTTAACTACCAGACAGCTCAGGGCATTTTATTGTGTCCTATTGGCCAAATACCTGACCAGCTGCAGGCTATTCCCCAAACTGACAATGCTTCTGTATCCTTTGATACCCTACCCTTTGAAGTGTATATCTCTATCTTGCCTTAGGACAAATTGTTTTGAATAAAAGCACAGGTCCTTGGTCAAGGAGGGAGTCTTTAGCTCCTTCAGCTGAAGATCCTCTGACCCCCAATGCCTTTCAAAATTATCTTTAGTCCTTGGATTCCTTCGTGAATCTACATGCAGCCCCTTTCTCCAGAATGCTGAACACTTTGTAAGGCTGGGAAAAGAACCCTAGCAGTATTAGATAATTCCCATGGCACCACAGTCAACATTCATTTCCTTATCATTATCTGTTTTTAGGGTTTTGTCAGAAAATGAAAGTAAGGTGGCACCTTTTGAGCAGAGTGTATCTGTGGATGGAGAGTCACCGATCAGGGCTTCTAACACAGCTCCAGCAAGCCAGAATGCCCTTCTGTGTAAGTGTTGTTTCTCAATGTTAAAATATATCCTGCACCTGACCGAGTTAGAAGCAGCATACATTGTGCAGAAAGCATTCTTCAGGGATTCATGTGTGAAAGAATTCTCTGAGTGCAAATTCTCACCAGCAACAGAGGGATGCTAGTGAAGAGAAGCCCTGGAAAGAAGATGTGGACAGGGCTTTGTTTGAGTCCAAGACCAGCTTCTCCTTACCTTGGGTGCCTTCAACCAGTAAGGAGACTTAGGAAGACTTCTCAACCATCTTGCATCATCTCAAGCCCCAGGCAACTCTTTACACTGAGGATTCACACTGTGGCAGTGAGATTTCACAAGAATTTATTGATGGAAATAGTATTCACCAGAGTGGTAAATGTGAAAATAGTGCCAGACACAACCAGAAAGTTGTTCAACAGCAGGATGTCTGCTCTGGAGAAGTGAATTATGAGTGTAAAAATTGAGGGAATGTTTTTAGAAGAATCTTTAACTTAATTAGAAACAGGAGAATTCACACTGAATAAAAGCTCTATAAGTGAAGTGGTTGGAGGAATTTCTGTAGTAAGACACTGCTCTCATTAAACACTGGAGAAGAGCCATATGAATATATCTATTGGGGGAAGGCCTTCAGTCAAAGGTCTACCCTCATTCAACATGATACCATTCACACTGAAAAAAGAGATATGTGTGTAGTTAATGTGGGAATTCCTTCTCCTGAAGGTCTTATTTCACTAAATACCACAGAGATAACACTGGAGAAAAGTCAGATAAGACTACAGATTGTGGTAAGTCCTTCAGTCATGGCTCTACCCTGATTCAACATCAGAGAGTTTACACTGGAGAAAAGCCATCTGAGTGTAGAGAATGTGAGATGTACTTTCATCAAAGGTCTCTCCTCATTAACTACCACAAATTTCACACTGGAGAGAAGCCACATGAGTTTAATGATTGTGGGAAGTCCTTCAATCAAAAATCTACCTTCATACAACACCACAGAATTCACAGTAAGGAGAAAAAAAGTATGTGTATCAAATGTGAGAAATCTTTCAGCCAAAGGTCTGACTTCAGTGATCACCAGTGAGTTCACACTGAAAAAAATCCATATGAATATACAGATTGTTGGAATTCCTTCATTCATAGCTCTACCCTCATTCAACATCATATAATTCACACTGGAGAAAAGCCGCATGAGTGTAGCGAATGTGGGATGTCCTTTTGTTGAAGGGCTCACCTCACTAAACAACACAGAGTTAACAATGGAGAAAAGACGTAGGAATGCAGTGACTGCTGGACGTTGTTCAAATGAAGGTCTCATGTCACTGAATGCCTCAGGGTTCATACTAGAGACAAAAGGTTTAAAAAATGTGTGTGTGAGAAGTCTTTTAGGTGCCATATTCACCCCTTAACCACAAGAGAGTTTACACTAGAGAAAAGCTGTGTTGGTGATTGTGGGAAGTCCTTTAACCAAAGATCTAAGCTCATGGAACACCATGGAGGTCACACTGGGGAAAGATCTCATAAGTGTAGTGAATGTCAGAAATCTTTTAGCCACAAACCTAGCCTAGTTATACACCTGAGTTCACCCTGGAGAAAATCTTAAATGTGCAGGGAATACTTTATTTTTCTCACTTAGAATAATATCACTGAAGGAGATTCTTTGTGACACATTTACCTGAATTTAAATTCCTTTTAATGAAACATACACTCTGTTTGATTCATCATAGGTTTCAGATGAAAGTGAGGCTTGAAGGAGCTGCATTGCACATGCTAACACGCACAAACCTACTACCTGATTGATGTCACAGCGAGTATTTGTGGCTGAAGAGATTTCACTGCTAACACATGGCTCACCTGAAGAGGGTGCATCAGTCACAACCACTGTGTGCTCAGAGCAAATGTATTCTGTGTTCTCACCTGTGCTTGAGAAAATTATGATTACTCTGAGCTCTTGTCAGTATCTTCATTCCTTTATTTCTGATGCAGGCTTCATCCAGAGTGCTTATCCTCAGCTAAGAAGTGCTACCTCTATGAGGGACATTGTGGTTCTCACAATATGCTGTGATGAATTGTTTCAGGTTCTAATTCACCAACCTACAAACTGCTTGCTGTAGTCTGTTCTGGTTTATGATCTTTCAGAAAAGGTGTTTTTTCTTTTGTACCTTTAATTTTGTTGATTATATTCACTGCCTGGGGTGACTAGAAAGGAAAGTTGTGATCTGTCAGAATGGAGAGGTGAACAGATATGATGGGGTCCCAAACTTTCTGTGCTTTGGAAGACACATAATAATGGCAGAAAATCAGTTTGTCCCATATTGGCTTTTCTGAATTGCTGCTTATGGCCTTAAAAAATTGTCTTCTTGACTTTGTGGTTCTAATTTTCAGCCCAGTTCCCCTATTATTGGTGAGGTCAGTGGTCACCCTAGAAAGGAAGCCTTTGTTATGTTTTTGTGGACCATCTTAATCATAGTCTCTGGTCACAGGATATATTACATAATTCTCCACAATGTTTAGGGGAATTCTTCCCCACATACTGTAAAGGAGCCATGTGCTGTGATGTATGAAATTTCATACCCTGGTGTCATTTTTTTTATAACTCTGAGGTTTATATGGAACCACCACTAAGACATACACACTGTAGTCATAGTGAGTGGTAAAGATTGCATTAGATGAAAAGTGCCTCTTATGAATGTATCCCACAAATGAGCAATGGTTGTGGCTTTGTAATCTTTGCATACAGACATTCTCAGGTCTTCCATAATGTTCCTGTGGCTGAAGTCATTGGCAGAATAAAATAATCTCACAGTTTTTTGGATTCCCTTGGACCATCTAGGGCAGTGGTTGGCAAACTCATTAGTCAACAGAGCCAAATATCAACAATACAACGATTGAAATTTCTTTTGAGAGCCAATTTTTTAAATTTAAACTATATAGGTAGGTACATTGTTATTAACTTAATTAGGGTACTCATAAGCCGGCCTTTGGTAAAACTCAAGGGGCCAAAGAGCCGCATGTGGCTCGCGAGCCGCAGTTTGCTGACCACAGATCTAGGGCATGCACCTCAAGGTTTCCTGATCACAAAATCTCAAAGCTAGAGGAAGGATAATCCTGTACTCACTGCAAGGATGTGTCTTTTGTAACCAGTTAACAACCTTGTTCATTCCGATGGCAATAGTCTTCACTGCTTGCAATATTTGCTGCCAATGAGGCAAGAGTGGTCCTCCCAGGAAATTAGGAGAGAGATGGTAGAGCACATACAGGGTTGCCATTTTAATTTTCTAGCAAGACAGAGATATCTAGGTCTTCATTTGGTACACTTTTTAAGGTTTTATTTTGGTACTAGAGGCCCAGTGCATGAAAATTCCTGCACTGGAGGGGGAGTCCCTCAGCCCGGCCTGCCCCTCATAGTCTGGGAGCCCTCAGGGGAGGGAGGTGACCCGGTAATCAGGAGAAGGTGATGCTCCATCACACCTCTGCTTCTGCCACTGCTGGCAGCCTAAGCCTTGGCCAGCCCTGGTTACCTGAGCCTCGGGCAGCCCTGGGCGGTTGGGCAGCTGCCATCCGAGGCTTGCCTGCACCTTAAGACATCCCTGGGCTTCTGGGGGACTGACAGGCCTGTCACCCCAGCGGGGCTGAGGGTGCTGGGCGCCGCCATCTTGTGGCTGTGGGCACTTCCATCTTTGAGGGCATGGCAGTCGATTAGCATATTCCCTCCTTCTTGGCTGTGGGCACCGTCATCTTTGCTACAGCATGAAGGTCAATTAGCATATTCCCCTTTTATTAGATAGGCTATTTATAAGTGACATACAACAAAATGCACTTTTCTAATGTGTACTATTTGTTGAGCATGGACAAACGGATCAAACTGTAAAACCGTCACATGTGAAATAAATGTATCTCTCACCCATATACAGGTTAGGGCAGGGGTGGGCAAACTTTTTGACTCGAGGGCCACAATGGGTTCTTAAACTGGACCGGAGGGCCGGAACAAAAGCATGGATGGAGTGTTTGTGTGAACTAATATAAATTCAAAGTAAAGGAGCGGAGGGGAGAGCAAGAGAACCCTCTGCTCTTTCGGCTCCGCGGGCCGGATAGAACAGCTGAACGGGCCGGATCCGGCCCGTGGGCCGTAGTTTGCCCACGGCTGGGTTAGGGCAAAAGCAGAGTTACAGAAGTGAGTATATAAAACAAAGAGCTTATTTTCTATTTTAAATAAATATTTTATATGTTTAAAATATATTCATTGATTTTTTAAAAAGAGAGGGAGGGAGAGAGTGAGAGAAAGAACTGGTGATATGAGAATTATCAAATAGCTTCCTCTTATGCACCACCTACAGGGCATCCAGCCAAGTATGTTCCCTGTCCTGGAATGGAAGCAGTGACCTTTCAGGGCAAGGGATGGTGCCCAACCAACTTAAGTACAATGGCCAGCAACCCATTATTATTTATTTATTTTTATTATTATTATTTATTTTTATTTATTTATTTTTTTGAATTATTATTTATTTATTTTTGAATTAATTTCCATACAACAACTCTAAAGCTACTTATTTATTATTTATTTATTTTTGAATTAATTTCCATACAACAACTCTAAAGCTACTTTATCACACCCTGTATTTACCTTCTGCCTTCCCCATTCCTAAATGCATTAATTGATTTTCCTTCCTTTACAAGATTAGTTCATATTTTTCATAAAATTGTAAGCACTATAAGGTGTGTAATCTTTAACAAATATTGGTCTCTTTCATGCTACAAAGTTATTTTGAGATTGAACACTAGTGCTCATGTGAAATGTTATTTTTTATTGCTGAGTAGTATTGTGTTCTGTGTACTAACACTTTATCTATTGATCTGCCTATGGTTTTTGTTATTTCCAGATTTAGGGTATTATAAATAAATTTTCTGGAAATACTGTGTTCAGTTATTTATATAAATGTATGTTTTACTTATCTAAATGTTACAGTGTAGGTACATGTTTTGCTTTTGAAGACATGCAAAGCTGTGATGTAAAATGGTCATTCCCTTTGCCTTCCCAGACACACACAATAATGGAAATTCTAGTTTTTCTTTAACCCTGTAAACTATTCTATGTTTAATATTTTAAATTGTAGGCCAAAAAATCAGTATAGTGTTAACTTGTCTTGTTTTAAATACATTACCATACGAAATTTTTATGGTGAGAATTTCTTTATGCATTTATTTACACTGTCTTTATCACTTGTTGAAAGGTCTGATCAGAAACTTTAGCGATTTTAAAATGAATTTGGGATTTAACCAATAGGAGGACAGTTCAGCATTTAAGCCATCTTTATTCACTTCATCCATTCCTTAAGGACTCAACTGATTTCTTTGCCATTTGGAACTATATGTTTTGAATACTGGAAGGAAAATTGTTTTTCTCAAATTTTATCTTATGCACAATTTAATGCCCACTTGAATGATACACTTTTAAGTTAAATCTATTTTGCCAACAATCTCCACCATTCATTTCAAGTCAAAGCATTCAATAGTAAATTAAGTGAAGTTAAGTTTTGTACCTTTCTCAAATTTTCTGGTGGTAAATACTCTCATCATGATCAGTCTCAAAATGACAAAATGTTGGCACTGAACATGGGCCTGCTAGGATATTTCAGTAGCACATCATATTTTATTTCCAGCATGCTGATGCAGTAGGTACAAATATACTCAAGAACATTCATGATAAAATAGTAAAATAATGGTAAGTGGCAAGTTTTAATCATTTTTAAACATTGATGTAAGTGTAATTGATTTAAAATATAAATTCAAAAATATATTTTTATTGATTTCAGTGAGGAAGGGAGGGGGGATAGAGAGAGAGAGAAAGATGAATGATGAGAGAGAATCACTGATAGGCTGCCTCCTGCATGCACCACTATATGAATCCAGCCCACCACCTGAGCATGTGTCCTGACCAGGAATTGATCAGTGACCTGCAGGGTCATAGGTTAACACTCAACCACTGAACCACACTTGCCCAGCTCTCCTATGATTTCCAGGGATCCCACTCAACCTGCAACCAGGGTAGCAATGAGCAGTGGCAGCTCATCCTGGCCTAACCCCTGAATCCGCGCTCAAGGCCTCCTTTACTCTGAATGCCCAGTGAGCTAACAGCAGCCTCTCTTTGGCTCATTTATTTCCCACTAGAGGGTCCAAGGAGTTGGGCCTAATCTCTCTGCTGTTTCCTGTTCCATCATAAGGCCTACATTTTTTCATTATCCCCAGCTTCAATTAATGTACCCTCAAAATCTTCTGAACTCGTGTTGTCAAATCTTTTCTAGCATGAAGTAATGAACTCAAACACTACAGACCAAGGTGCGGCGGACCTGCTCCAGGCTGCTTCCTGCTCCTGAACACAGTTATGCCTGGGACATCTTCTACAAAACAGACCAAGGCATGTTTTGCTTAGAAAACCTGGGAGAAAACGTGATGGTACCCATTCAAATTGGTGTTATTGAATCAAATCAATTTTAACACTATTCTTTTTTTATTGATTTTTTAGATAGAGAGACTGAGAAACATCAATGATGAGAGAGAATAATTGATCAGCTTTCTCCTGCATGCCCCCTACAGGGATGGAGCTCCCCAAACTAGGTGTGTGTCCTGACCTGGAACCCAACCAGAGATACCTTGGTTCATGGGTCCATGCCCAACCACTGAGCCGTGCCATGTGGGCAAAATATCATTTTTTATTATTGACTCTATTACAAATAGACCCAAATTCCCCCATCCTCATCTTCCTTTGCCTCCCACTACCCTGCCCCCACCGTTTCTAGGTGCTCAGCACATTATTGTCTACATCCATGAACTATGCACATATGCATATAATTTGAAAAAATATATTTTATTGATTTTAGAGAGAGGAAGGGAGGGGGAGAGATAAATACATCAATGATGAGAGAGAATCACTGATTAGCTGCCTCCTGCAGGTCCCCACCCTCACCCACCTGAGAATTGAACCTACAACCCATGTATGTTCTCTAACCAGGAATAGAACCATGACCTCATGGATCCTAGGTCAATGCTCACTCATTGAGCAACACAAGCTGAGCTGTATTATCTTTCAAAAAAAAGTTTAATATGTATTTTTGATTGTTGATAGTATTACAGATGTCTCCCAATTTTTTGCCTGTGCATATATTCCTTGGGGGATCTCTCCCAGTCCTCCCCACTCCCCTCTCCTGGGAGATCTCCCCAACTGTTCCAGTTAACCAGGTCTCTGGCCCCATCTTGTCTTTCCCCAGGGCCACTTGCTGAGCCACATCACCTTTACTCACCAATGTCATTGGCTGGGATGCTAGGCCTCCCCTTGGTGTTTGGGAAAACTACATTACCCAGGAAGGAATGCGACCACGTAGGCAGAGCTAAAGGGCACTTTTGTGGCAGTGAATCTGGTTAGGGCGGGACGTCCGCCTTCCTCCTCCTGGCGGTCATTTTGACCTCTTTAGTTTCTTCAAGGACTCACAGGCTTCAGCCCACTGGTCGTGAGAAAGAGGAGGCTGAGGAGGCAACGTCCTTGCTGTTCAGGGTGTGTCTGAGGCTCTTTGAGCACCAGCCTCCTTGCCTCCGGGACTCCTCTGCTCACAGCATTCAGTCCGCCTGACCCCATTTAACTCCCAGCCTTGGAGACTGGTGTCTCTCAGGTCCTGCCGCCCAGGTCCCAGCGTTCAGGATGGTGAGTCCCTCGTGGGTGACACAGGGTTGATGGGGAAGAGGGTGGAAGGCTGCAGTGCCATCTTGTAGGGACACGGTGGTGCGACTGAGCTGGGAGGATTCGGAAACCCGGGCCTGTTTTGGGTGTAAAGACAACAAAGATGAGGTGTGGTTTTGCACGAGGAGTTTTCCTTTCATTCTCAGAACGCTGGGGCCATAGATGGTTGTGAACAAAAGAGGGACATTTTCTGAGGTGGTTTCTAACTTCTCCTAACATTGCTCAGAGGAAGAACAGACTAGAAGACAGAGGACAGCAGCTGTGGACAGGAAGGGGAGTCCTGTAAATGGCAAGAGTGAGCACTGAGGACTGAGCCCTGAGATCATACAGGATCTGGAGGGCACCTGGCCTCGGGGCTGGGCAAGGTACTGAGCAGCCTGAGCCATAGAGCCTGGTGGCTGCCAGGCTCCCAACAGACCCTTTTCTTTGCACAAATTCCTGCAAATGCAGAATCGTTAGGTGTACGGGTTTGTGGAGCTTATTTCAGGGCCTCACACACTTGTACACTCTGAGATAGTGATGCGCTGGGACTGTCAGCCCCTCCTGTAGCCCTTGGACCTGGGGACTGTGAACGAATAGACACTAAGCCCAGACTCCTAAGGCCAGGAGTAGGGCTTCAGGATATGGACCTTGTTTTTGGCCACCAGTGTGATGAGTGCGAGGTCCTCCAGACATAGGGTCCAGAATGTGCCAAGGCTTGGAGTAAAGAGGGAGCTGACTCTGAAATCTGCAGGTATTTACATATATATATAATGTGTAGAAAGGAAGGGAGAGGGAGAGATACAGAGAAACAGTAATGATCCAGAAACAAGGACCAGTTGGTACCTGCACAACCCTTGCTGTGGACCCAGCCCACAGCCCAGGCATGTGACCTGACCAGTGCATGGGTCTCTGTTCAACAAACTGAGACACATCAGCCAGGACTGTGGATCACTTTAATACAAGGAATCATGGTCAGGTTGGTAATGGCAGTAGTAGCTCTGAAAAGACAGTGTGAGCGTGAGGACTGGCTTTCTTGCTGGGGCCACTGTTTGTGGGAGGTGGTGTCACAACACAGCATAGAAACAGAAGTTGTCATGTAGAGTGTCAGGAAGAGATAATGGCTTTGCAGTGGACACGGCCTTTAAAAGGTGAGTGCATGTGCGATGAATTGGAGGCCGTTGAATAATTCAGAAAGATGAGATAGGGAGGTTGGGGTTTTTACATATTTACTTCTCCAAACTCTCACCAAGATTTTGTTGTGACCTTTGGTGTGGCCTGGCTGTTGGGAGTAGCAGTCTGTCGTGTGGATTAGCTTAGACCTTGAGTGGTCATCTGTGACACTCACTAAGCATGGTTCAGAGGGCCTTCGGGGCTGGGACTTGAGTGACGATTAAGTGAAAGGTCTTGGTTGTGACTGCTGAAGGGACATCAAGTGCAGCATCAGGGGAGGTGGGCTCTGGGTGTCTGAGATCTGATTGTGGTTCTTCATAGGTTAGATTGAAGAAAAAACAGTCATGGAGAGAGACCTTCATAGCCGGACTCAAGGCTGCCTCAATGAGTGTGGACTATCAGGGTCTGGGCAGTGCTTGTCCTGTTTAAATTTGGCATCACACATTCTGAGTAATAAGTAAGAGGCCAAGGAGAGTGCCATGAGGGCTGGTGCTGTGGGAGTGCAGGTGTGAGAGAGGTTTGGTAGAAAGAGTGATGGGCATTTGGAGAGGGATTGTGAATTCATGGCCACAGGTCCCTGACATTGACATAAGAGTGGATGGAGGGTGAGTCCATTTCTGGTAGTGTCTGGATGATACAATAAGGGGAACTTTAGGGTAATTGCCTGGAAAGGGGTGTTTTGGCATATGGCCAGGTATAGAGCTTAGACGCCATTTATCTACCCATCTGATTTTGGTTGTTGGGTGCTGACACACTGATTGTTAGGAATGAGGTAGCATACATCAGTGTTACATGGGGTTGAAATCTTCACTGGAATGGAGGTGGTAATCTATAATTTTGGACAATAAGGTAATTAAAAAATAACCTGTTTTCGCCACAGCAAATTTGTGTTACCATTGAAGTTGTGCCTCTGAGAAGGAAGCGGTGAGAGAGAAGTGTTGGTCAAATAACTATGTGACGCAGGTAGTGCAAAGTGATGGCCTCAGCACTGAGATTGTGTTTGTAGTTTGAAGTGTGATGCCATGTTTTTGGTGTCTTTGAGGAACAATGTGAGGGACTACAAGGGTATTGACTAACAAGAGCAGTATCAAATCACTCACACTCCCTGTATGGCTAACATCTCTTCCTACCCTATGTTCTTGACACCCACTCTGTTGTCAAGAGGAAGTGTGGTGTACACGTGAAGCCCAGAGCTCAGTTATTTTCTATCTGCTGAACTGCCTTTATTGTTGTGGGAAGACAAAATATCAGTAGAAATATAAGAAGACAGTGACTTATGCGGGATGAATCCCTGGTATCTTCTCTGGTGTGTGGAGTGGAGAGAGCAGATGTATATGGAGGGTGGGGAGTATGACAGACTAGGAATCTTAGGAGTAAATCTGATTATGTGCCGTTCTGCCCCCATTATGACAGGATATGAACTTTGAGGATGTGGCCATTGCCTTCTCCCAGGAGCAATGGGTGCTTCTTGATGAGGCTCAGAGACTTCTCTACCGCGATGTGATGCTGGAAGTTTTTACACTTGTATCATCTGTAGGTAAGACCTTCCCATCTCTCCTAGTGTCCTGAGGTGATGCCCTGTCTTCCTAGATTCTCCACCTGTAGCTTTCTCTCTCCCACAGCCAGTCCAGCGACTGTGCTAATTCACCCATTTTCTTGTCAAATGTGCTGTGGCTTCCAGAGCAGAACTCTGTGGAGAGAGCTGACACCCATAGTCTCACAAAGTACAGGCAGTTTCTGTGAGTCAGCACTTTTACAGACACCTTATGGGTTCTTGCTCTTCCTATTCCTGGGATATTTCCTACGTCCACATCAATGACTTCCCCTTCTGCCCCCTTCCTTTAGCTAAAGGTTCTTTGTGCCCACCTGTGCCATGTGGTAGTCTTTAATTACATGAGCCATGGGGTGTGCTTGTAAGACCTCCTTAATATCATTTGTAATATTTTCTTCCCTCAGTATTATTGCATGCTGACTTGCTCTGGGCTAGTACTGGCTACTCACTTCTGCCATCTTTTATAACTACTCAGAATGTTTAGGTTTTATATATTTGTAGAGGAGGAGGTGCAGAGAGAACTCTGTTTTTTTACAGAGTGAACATGCCAGATGGTCTCAGAGGAAACCTGGTCCTGCTGTAGGAAACTGGGGGAAAGTATGACATAAGGGTATTGTTTCTATCATACCAGGAACCTGCTTGTGTCCAACAGTGTTTAGGTGCAGGTGGCCAAAATACATTTGTACCTTTTCTTTCCCATACTTGACGCTTTTCTGATATGTCATTTCATCTGTGACTGGCTGGCTTTTGTCTGCTTTCACCTTTGCGGCCTTCTTTCATCACCTGTTCCTCCTCACTGCTCCCTCTGCTGTATTCTCTGACATGGACCTGAACATGTGTTACGAGGTGATCCTAAACCAACATACATACCTAAGTGATCCTAAACCAACAGCAACATGTTTATTGAAATAAGATGTGACCAACCTTCTGCACAACTTACCCATGTTACCAGCAGACAAGCCCTGCTGAATGCTGTTAGCAGAATAAGGAGCTGGAGGTGCTGCTTCCCTTCCATGTGGTGCTTGCCATGTTTGTGTCATATTTCTGTTGAGATCTTCTTTGTTTTGTGATCTTCAGTGGACCAGACTTCACAGCAGCCTCTTCCTCATCCTTCCCACAGTTGTTGTTTTCTCTTACAATTAAATGGAACCAATGTCTTATGTGCAATACACTTTTTGTAAAGGGACTTACACCTGACACCACAGTCAACATTTATGTCTTCACCATTTTCCCCTTTTCAGGTTGTTGGCATAAAACGGATGGTGAGGAGTCCAATTCTGATCAGAGTGTATCTGTAGAAGGAGAGTCACAGGTCAGGGCTTCTAAGACAGCTCCAGCAACCCAGAAGAACCATCTCTGTAAGCGGTGCTTCTCAGTGTTAAAAAATATTTTGCACTTAACTGAGTTACACGCAGCATACTTTGAGCAGAAAACCTTCATCAGTGACACATGTGTGAGAGGCTTCTGCTTCAGTGCAAACCCTCAGGAGCAACAGAGGGATGCCATTGGAGAGAAGCCCTGGAAGGATGATATGGACAGGGCCTCCAGTGGGGAGGCTGAGGAAAACATCCCAGCCATCTCAGAGCTTCTCATGCACCAGGGCCCTCTCCAACCTGAGGAGCCACCATGTGGTAGTGAGAATTCACGGGAATTTGTCAGTGGAAAAAGTTATCATGAGTGGGGTGAATGTGAAAAAGCTGCCAGCCACAACCAGAAGGTTCTTCAACGTCAGGGTGTCTGTACTAGAATAGTGAATTATGAGAGTAGCAGGTGTGGGGATATTTTTAGACATAGCTTTAACCTCAATAGACATAGGAGAATTCACACTGGAGAAAATCCCCATGAGTGTACTGATTGTGGGAAGTTCTTCAGTGAAAATACTGATCTCGATAAACAACCCAGCGTTCACACTAGAGAAAAGCCATATGAGTGTAGTGATTGTGGGGAGTCCTTTAGGACAAAGGTTACCTGCATTCCACACCACAGAGTTCACACTGGAGAAAAACCATATCAGTGTAGTGATTGTGGGAAGTCCTTCAGTCAAAAGCGTTACTTCACTGTACATCACAGAGTTCACACTGGAGAAAAGCCATATCTGTGTAGTGATTGTGGGAAGTTCTTCACTCAAAAATCTAGCTTCACAATACACCACAGAGTTCACACTGGAGAAAAGCCATATCAGTGTAGTGATTGTGGGAAGTACTTTAGTCAAAGGTCTTCCTTCAATCAACACCACAGAGTTCACACTGGAGAAAAGCCTTATGAATGTAGTGATTGTGGGAAGTCCTTTACTCAAAAGTCTTCCTTCAATCAACACCAGAGTTCACACTGGAGAAAAGCCTTATGAGTGTAGTGATTGTGGGAAGTCCTTTAGACACAAGTCTTCCTTCACTGAACACTACAGAGTTCATACTGGAGAAAAGCCTTATGAATGTAGTGATTGTGGGAAGTCCTTTAGACACAAGTCATCCTTCACTGAACACTACAGAGTTCATTCTGGAGAAAAGCCATATGAGTGTAGTGATTGTGGGAAGTCCTTTAGACAACGTTCTGCCTCAGTCAACACCACAGAGTTCACTCTGGAGAAAAACCTTAGGAGTGCAGTGATTGTAGGAAGTACTTCAGTGATATTAAACATCATAGAGTTCACACTGGAGAAAAGCTTTAAATGGGCAGGGAGTATTCTATCTTTCTCACTCAGGATAACAACATCGAAGGAGAAAGTTTTAGACCCTTTTACCTGAATATAAACCCTTTTTCGTCAGAACATACACTCTGCTGGAGTCCTCATAAGTTTCAGGTACAAGTGGGCTTTAAGCAGCTGCATTGCACTTGCTAACCTACTCCAGCCTACAAGCCTACTGATGTCACTGGGAGTATTTGTGCAGAATCTATTTCACCTCTACCACCTGGCTCACCTGAAGAGTATTCAGCATTCATAACCCCTGCATGTTCAGGAGTAGTGCTTGAGAAAAGTATGAATACTCTAAGCTCCTGGCTGGATCTTCATTCCTTTTTCTATGACTAGAGAATTGATCTGACTCAGGTTTCATCCAGGGCACCTGTCCTTAGCTAAGAAGTGCTACCTCTTGTCAGGGACATTCTGCTTCTCACATCATGTTGTGATGAATTGTTTCAGGTTCCAATCCACTAACCTGAAAACCACTTGCTGTCCTTTGCTCTGGTTTATGATCTTCTTGTAAAGGGTTGTTGTTTTTTTTTCTTTTGTACCATTAGTTTTGTTGTTTCTATTCACTCCCTGTGATGACTGAAAGAAAACTTGTGACCTGTCAGCATGTATAGCTAAACAAATATGGTGGGCTCCCAAACTTTCTGTGGTTTGGAAGGCACAGCATGATAGCAGAACATTCCTCTTTGTCAAATGTTGGCTTCTTTTATATTGCTGCCCAAGGCCTTGAGAGTAAGACTGCATCACTTTCTGGTTCTAATTTGAAGTCTTGTGCCCCTTTTATTGGTGAGGTCAATGTTCTCCATGAAGAGGAGGCCTTTGCTATCATTCTGTTAACAATGTGGATTATATTCTCTGTTCACAGTATGTATTTCATAATTCTCAGCTATGTTTAGGGGAAATCCTCCCCATATACTGTAAAGGTGCCATATGCCATGATGTAGAAAATTTCATATGCTGGTTTTATTTGTTGTAAGACTCTGATGTTTAGATGGAGTCAGAATTAGGACAGAAACACTGTATTCATAGTGAGTGGGAAAGACTACAGTGACTTAGATGAAAAGTGCCTCTTCTGAACATTTTTCACAAATGATCACAGGTCTTTGGCTTGTGTTATCTTTGGGTAGAGTTCTCAGGACCTCCATAACTGTTTCCTGTGGCTGAAGCCATGGGCAGAAAAATATAATATAACAGTGTTTTTTTAATTCCCCTGGCCCTTATGGGTTGTTCACCTCAAAATTTACTCAACAGTCAAGACCTCAAAGCTAGAGGAAGGATAATCCTATAATCAGTCTCGGAATGTGTCTTTTGTAGCCAGTCAGCATGCCTGTTGGTTCTGGTGGCAATACTCTTCCCTGCTTGCCAGTATTTGCTGCCACTGAGGCAAAGCTATTCCGCCCAGGAAATGAGAATTGACATGCAACAAAGCGCACTTTTCTAATGCGTACTACTTGGTGAGCTTTGACATAAGTATAAAACTGGAACTGTCACACGTGAGATATGATTATTTGTCACTAATACACTGGGGAGGGGGGCACAAGGGAGGTCACTGTAGCTGTTTTGAACAACTAAATTAGAAAGGGAAGTCCTGGCTGGTATGTGGGCGCTGTGGCAGGACTTGACCTTCTCAGGAGGCCTCACAGTTTGCCAGGCTTCCTTCAGAAGGGCTGATGGGCAGCCCCTTCAGAAAAATCATTGCCAGAGGGAAATTTACAGTCCTGAATGCACATAAAGCACCCACGGGCCTAAAAATGTTTGCTTATGAGTAAAAGAGCATCTGGAAGGTGCCTTGGTTTTCTCACCACAAGGATAGTTCTCCAGAGGAAAATAACAAACACAGAAATGTACAAGGAGACAGTGATGATGGTAAGCTTCCCCAGAATTTCAAAATATTGGCTGGAGGACACAGTAATGGGGCAGGATATGCAATAGATGGAATACTATGTGAGATCCTGAGCAGCCTTAGACATTACAATACATCTGTCTCAGGAAATCATCTTTAGCATCCAAACACCAGCCTCCATGTGATCCCCACAGGATTCTCTGCTTTAAGAAAGACTGCAAGTTGGCTGCCTTGTGCCTCCTGTGTCACTGGCAGTATTTATAGACATTAACACATGGGTTTCACTGGGGAAAGCACAATTTCTAGTTCACCATAGGCTCTGCTCACTCCAGTTTCTAAAGTTATGTTGGAATCCCTCAGAAATAGCTTCTCCCATGGGAAAGTTAATTTTTATCACCCAAAGACTAACCTAATTTAAAAAATAAAAAGAGATGACTTTAATCATAAACCATAAGATTTTAGGGCTTAAATAAAAACAAGGTGGGGATCATGACTATGACACTAATATTTCTCTGAACTCCTTGATACTGATTCTTTAGCCTCTTACATGACCAGAGACAGACTTCCACTGAGTTCAGATGATTCTGATAACTGTTCTAGAAATATAGCTTTAGATTTAACCATATGTACTTGAAGCATCAACACCTTAATTGTTTAATTCTCTCTCAGGAGATTGCTTATTAATTTTAGAGATAGAGAGAGAGAGAAAGAAAGAAGCATCAATACGAAAGAAAACATGGATCAATTGCTCCTCTATGCTTTTCAAACAAGGATCAAATTTGCAACCCAGTTATGTGCCCTTACCAGGAATCAAAGACACCATCCTTTAGCGGGGTGCTTTGTGAGAGGATGCTCCAACACACTGAGCCACCCGAACAGGGAAGCACCTTAATTCTTAATGTTTCCTTTAAGAGAGAAAATTAGCCCTAGCTGGCTTAGCTCGGTGGAAAGAGAGTGGGGGCCTGAAGGTTCCAGGTTTGATTCTGGTCAATGGCACATGCCCAGGTTGTGCCTCCAACTCCAGTAGGGGGCATGCAGGAGGCAGCAGATCAGTGATTCTCTCTCTTCATTGATGTTTCTATCTCCAAACACTGCCTTTCTCTCTGAAATACATATATATATATATATATATATATATATATATATATATATATATGCACGCGGACACACACACACACACACACATTAAGTGGCCAGATTATTATGATCTCTGAACACATAATAATCTGGGCACTCAGTGTATATCCTATATAATAAAAGGCTAATATGCAAATTATCCCCTGAACGAGAATTTCAACCAGCAGGCAGGCCGGCCAACCATCTATGTGTTCAGAGATCATAATAATCTGGCCACTCAGTATATATATCCTATTTATTAAAAGGGTAATATGCAAATTGACCATCACTCCAACACACAAGATGGCCACCTCCATGTGGTCAAATATGGCTGACCCATGTGGACACAAGATTGCCAGCAGGGAGGGCAGTTGGGGGTGACCAGGCCTGCAGGGGAGGACAGTTGGGGGGGGGGACCTGGCCTACAGGGGAGGGCAGTTGAGGGGGTCCAGGCCAGCAGGGGAGGGCAGTTGGGGGGGGACCAGGCCTGCAGGGGAGAGTGTTTGGAGGTGAGAGGGCCAGCAGGGGAGGGCAGTTGGGGATACCAGGCCTGCAAAGGAGGGCAGTTGGGGGTGACCAGGCCAGAAGGGGAGAGCAGTTAGAGGCAATCAGGCCTGTAGGGGAGGGCAGTTAGGGGTGACCGGGCTGGCAGAGGAGGGCAGTTGGCGGGAACCAGGCTTGCAGGGGAGAGCAGTTAGGGGTGACTGGGCTGGCAGGGGAGTGGTTAGGGTGTAATCAGGCTGGCAGGCAGAAGCAGTTAGGGGCAATCAGGCAGGCACGCGAGTGGTTGGGGGCCAGCAGTTTTGGATTATGAGAGGGATCCAAGAGTGGAGAGGGTGCAGGCTGGGCTAAGGGACACCCCCCCATGCACAAATTTCGTGCACTGGGCCTCTAATACACACACACACACACATTTTATATACATATATATGTATGTAAATTATTATTACAACATTTGTGGGATCCCAAACTTTTTGTGCTTTGGAAGGCACATAAAAATGGCAGAAAATCACTCTTTGTCCAATATTCAGTTATTTTGCATTGCTGACCAATGCCTTGAAAAAATGTCTGCATGACTTTGTGATGCTAATTTGCAGCCTGGTGCCTCTGTGATTGGTGAGTTCAGTGGTCACCCAGGATAGGAGTCCTTTGTTGTGCCTGTATGAACAATATGAATTATATTCTCTGTTCACAGTAAGTACTACATAATTCTCAGAAATGTTTAGGAGAATTCTTCCCCACATACTGTAAAGGAGCCATGTGCCATGATGTATGAAATGTCATGGGCTGGTGTCACTTGTTAAGGCTCTGAGGTTTAAATGGAACTAGTAGAACAGAAACACTGTATTCATAGTGAGTGGGAAAGACCAGTTAATTGGATGAAAAGTGCCTCTTCTGAATGTTTTCCACAAACCATCAACGATCTGTGCCTTCTGTGATGTTTGCTTACAACATTCTCAGGGCCTCCATAACTGTATTATGTGGCTGAAGACATTGGCAGAAAAAATAAACACATTTTTTTGGAGTCCCCTGGCCCATCCAGGGCGTTCACCTCAAGGTTTCCGCTACTGGCAAGACCTCAGAGCTAGAGGAAGGATAATCCTATCATCATTCCCAGGTTGTATTTTTTGTAACCTGTCAGCATTCCTGGGGATTCAAATGGCAAAAGCCTTCACTGATTGCCAATATTTGCTGCCCGTGAGGTAAGTCTGGTTTTCTCAGGATATTAGGAGACAGATGGTAGAACCCTTGTAAAGTTCCTGGTTTAATTACGTAACAAATAAGGGATTTCCAGACCTTTATTTGGAATTGCTTCTTAAGGCTTTGTTAAGTACTAGAGGCCCGGTGCATGAAATTCGTGCATGGGGTGTGTCCCTCAGCCCAGCCTGCACCCGCTCCAATCTGGGACCCCGTAAGGGATGTCTGACTGCCCGTTTAGGCCCGATACCAGTAGGATCGGGCCTAAACGGGCAGTTGGACATCCCCCTCACAATCCAGAACTGGTGGCTCCCAACTGCTCACTTGCCTGCCTTCCTAATTGACCCTAACCACTTCTGCCTGCCAGCCTGATCACCCCCTAACCACTCCCCTGCCACCCTGTTTGATGCCTAACTGCTCCCCTGCCAGCCTGATTGCCCTAACTGCCCTCCCTTGCAGGCCTGGTCCCTCCCAACTGCCCACCCCTGCTGGCCTGATCCCTCCCAACTGCCCTCCCCTGCTGGCCTTCTTGGGGCAGCCATCTTGTATCCACATGGGGGCAGCCATCTTGTGTGTTGGAGTGCTGGTCAATTTGCATATTACTCTTTTATTAAGTAGGATAGAGGCCTGGTGAATGGGTGGGGGCCAGCTGGTTTGCCCTGAAGGGTGTCCCAGATCAGGGTGGGGGTGCCCGTGGGGCAGCCTGGGCGAGGGGCCTGTGGTGGTTTGCAGGCCGGCTACACCCCCGGTGACCCAAGCAGAGGCCCTGGTATCTGGGATTTATTTATCTTCTATAATTGAAACTTTGTAGCCTTGAGCAGAGGCCTGGGCTGGCCAGGGTGTGCAGGAAGCTTGGCTTCCTGCATTGCCAGGGAAACCCAAGCCTCCTGCTCTCTCCAGCTCCGTGGCCGCAGCCATTTTTGTTGGGCTTTATTTATCTTCTAAAATTGAAACTTTGTAGCCTTGAGTGGAGGCCAGGGCCGGCCAGGGTGTGCAGGAAACTTGGCTTCCTCCATTGCCAGGGAAACCCAAGCCTCCTGCTCACTCCATGGTTGCAGCCATCTTGGTTGGGTTAATTTGCATACTCGCTCCTGATTGGCTGGTAGGCATCACTTGTGGGTTTAGCAGAGGTAAGGTCAATTTGCATATTACTCTTTTATTAGATAGGACTAGGAGCCCGGTGCACAAAATTTGTTCACGGGGGTGGGGGTTCCCTCAGCCCAGTCTGCCCTCTCTCATGGACTGAGAGCCCTCAGGGGATGTCCTACTGACGGCTAAGCTGCAGTCTGGCCTCCCTCTGTGGGAGGCGACCGGGCTGATCAGGGGAAGGCGCCAGCCCCATCATCCCGCTGCTGCAGCCACTGCCAGCCACTGCAGGCGCCAAGGTGCTTTCATCAACATGGATTCCAGTCCCTTCACCATGAAAAAATGACAGCTTTCTTTAGGCATTTTCAAGATGTGTCTTTCATAGGATATGACATTTCTTTCTTTTTTTTAAATCCTCACCTGAGGATGTGTTTCCATTGATTTTTAGAGAGTGTGGAAGAGAGAGAGAGGGAGAGACAGAGAAACATCAGTGTGAGAGGGATACTTTGATTGGTTGCCTCCTGAATGAGCCCTGACCTGGGCACTGGTCAGGGAGGAGCCTGTAATCTAGGTACATGCCCTTGATCAGAATCATACTGGGACCCTGCAGTCGGCAGGCCGAGGCTCTATCTATTGAGGAAAACCAGCTAGGACAGGATATGACATTTCTTAGCCCCTCCAGCAGCAGACCTTTGTTTTTTTTCTCCAGGAGTGAGGTGGAAAAACCCTAGATCACCTTTTTGGATTCTTATTACCCTAGTTACTAAGAACACTGCAAGTGGTGGTGTACAGGGAGCTTAGCCAATAAGCGATCAGAAAAGGTGTTTATGCTCTAACTGGTTTGGCTCAGTGGATAGAGCGTCAGCCTGCAGACTGAAGGGTCCCAGGTTTGATTCCTGTTAAGGGCATGCACCTTGGTTGGGGGCACAGCCCCAGTGGGGAGTGTGCAGGAGGCAACTGATTGATGTTTCTCTCTCATCGATGTTTCTGACAGTCTATCCCTCTCCACTCTTCTCTGTAAAAAAATTCAATAAAATATATATTTTTTTTAAAAAAAGAAAAAGTGTTTCCTCTGCAGCCCATGCACAGAGGATCCTTTGCCTTGTGTCCACTGGGATAGGGGCGTGTTCCCGGCCACCGGGGTCATGCCCCCAAGCCCGGCGGCCACACGTTCACTGTGTCTGCTGGGCTGGGGTGTGTGGACCCGGGCCACTTACGCTTGGCGCCAGAGCCCATAGGCCACTCCTGGCCAGGGGTGTTCTGGGAACCCCTGCTGCTCAGGGCCTACACACAGGCCTACAGGCTCAGAGTGGCCTGGGTCACGAGGATATTCCCAGGACCCCAGCTGCTTGGTGCCCATGTATGCAAATTAACCCACCATCTTTGTTGGATTAATTTGCATACTCACCCCTGAGAGCGTAGCAGAGGTATCATCAATTTACATGTTTCTCTCTTATTATATAGGATATTCGTAACTGAAATGCAACAAAATGCACTTTTTCTAATTTGTACTATGTGGTGAGCTTGGACATATGGATAAAGCTCTAACAACATCACATGTGAAATAAACGTATCTCTCACCCATATACAGGTTAGGTCAAAAGTAGGCTTACAAATGTGAGTATGCAAAACACAGAGTTTATTCTCTTTTTAAATAAGTCTTTTATATAATTTAAACTGTTTTTATTGACCTTTTAGAAAAAGAGGAAGGGAGAGAGAAAGAAATGGCGATAAGGGAAAGAAACATTGAACTGCAGCCTCCTGTCCCCCACCTACAGGGCATCCAGGTGGGCATGTGCCCTGACCTGGACTAGAATCGGTGACCTTTCAGGGCAAGGGATGGTGCCCAACCAACTGAAGTACAATGGCTCCGGAAGAGATTATACTTGTGTTATTATTTACTAACTACTGTATTCATTTCCTTACCAACAATCCCAAACCTACTTTACCATACCCTATATTTACTTCGTGGCTTTTATAATCTCTCTTTTTGCCTTCCCCAGCTCTAAATGTAATCATTGATTTTCCTTCCTTAACAAGATTAGCCCATATATTTCATAATGTTATAAACACTATAATGTGTCTATTCTTTAAGAAGTATGGGACTCTTTCATGGTACACAGTTAATTTGAGGTTCAACACTAATGCTTATGTGAAAAGTTAATTGATTTTTATTGATGAGTAGTATTGTGTTCTGAGAATAACCACGTTATCTATTGATCTGACTATAGATTTTGGTTATTTCCAGATTTGAGGTATTATAAATTTTCTGGGAATATTGGGGTTCAGTTCTTTATACAAATGTATGTTTTTCTTATCTAGCTGTTGCAGTGTAGGTGAGTGTTTTACATTTTAAGATATGCAGAACTGTGATCTGAAATTATCCTTTCTTTGCCTTCCCAGACACCCACAACAATGAAAATTCTAGTTTTTCATTATCCCTCTGAGCACATGCGATGATTAATATTTTTAAATTGTAGGTCTGAAAATCAGTAGTGTTAACTTGTTTTGTTTTAATTCCATTTCCCTAAGAAATTTTTATGGTGAACATTTCTTTTTTTTTTTTTTTTTTTTTTTTTTTTTTTTTTTTAAATATATTTTATTGACTTTTTACAGAGAGGAAGGGAGAGGAATAGAGAGTT
Source organism: Plecotus auritus (assembly GCF_963455305.1). Taxonomy (NCBI): domain Eukaryota; kingdom Metazoa; phylum Chordata; class Mammalia; order Chiroptera; family Vespertilionidae; genus Plecotus; species Plecotus auritus. The sequence goes on along the minus strand of NC_137781.1, from coordinate 16,391,052 downwards.
AGAAACATCGATGAGAGAGAAACATCGATCAGCTGCCTCCTGCACACCTCCCACTGGGGATGTGCCCGCAACCAAGGTACATGCCCTTGACCGGAATCGAACCTGCGACCTTTCAGTCCGCAGGCTGACGCTCTATCCACTGAGCCAAACCGGTTTTGGCGGTGAACATTTCTTTATGCATTAATTTACACTGTCTTTATCTCCTTAGTTGAAAAGTCTGGTCAGACACTTTTGCCAATTCTTAAAATGAATTTATGATTTAATCAAAAGTCATTTCACCATATAAGACATCTGTTTTCACCTCACTCATTCCTCAAGGACTCAATTTCTTTCTTTGCCATTTGGAACTATATGTTTTGAACACTGGGAAGAAAATTATTTTTCTAAAATTATATCCTATATACAATTTAAAGCCCACTTGCATGATACACTAATAAGATTACCCTACATTGCTAACATTCTCCACCATTCAGTTTAAGTTGAAGCATTCAATAGTATATTAAGTGAAGTCAAGGTTTGTAGTATTTGCCAATTTTTATGGTGTAAATACTCTCATCATCGTCACTTTCAAACTTCCAAAGTGATAACACGGAACATGGACCTGCTAAGATATTTCAGTAGTACATCATTATATTTTATTTCCAACATAATGATACAATAGGTACAAACATCCTCAAGAACTTTTATAATAAAATAGTAAAATAATTGGGAAGTGGCAAGTTTTAATCATTTTTTAAACTTTAATGTAGGTATAACTTATTTAAAACATACATTCAAAATATTTTCTTATTGATTTCAGAGAGGAAGGGAGGAGTGAGGGACAGAAACATCAATGATGAGAGAGAATCACTGATAGGCTGCCTCCTGCATGCCTCACAATGGGGATCCAGCCCACCACCTGAGTATGTGTCGTGACTGGAAATGCAACCATGACCTCCAGGTTCATAGGTCAATGCTCAACCACTCATCACACCAGCCAGGCTCTCCTAAGCTTTTAAGGGATCCCGCTCGACCTGCAACTGAGGCAGCAATGAGCAGCAACAGCTCATCCCGGGCTAACCCCCTGAACACATGCTCAAGACCTTCTTTTCTCTGCTTCTCCAGTGAGCTCACAGTAGTGTTTCTAGAGAGCCCAAGGAGCCACACCTAGTCTCTCTACTGTTCCTTGTTCTATCCTAAGCCCTAGATGTTTTTCATTATCCCCATCTTTCATAAATGTTCCCTCAAAACCTCTGAACTACTATTGTGAAATCTTTTCTGCATGAAGTCAATAAATCAAACTATAGGCCAAGCTGAGGCAGACCGGCTCCAGCCATATTTCTGTTCCCTAAAAGTTATGCCTGAGACATCCTGTATAAAGACAGAACAAGGCATGATTTTGCTTACAAGACTTGGAAGAAAAAGTGATGGCCCACAATCACTTTGTTGTTATTGAGTCAAATCAATCCTAACACTGTTCATTTTTTTTAATGTCTTTATTGATTTTTTAGAGAGAAAGGGAGAGGAAGAAATATCAATGATGAGAGAGAATCATTGACCAGCTGCCCCCAGCATTCCCCCTACAGGGATGGAGCCCCCAACCTGGGTATGTGCCCGGACCTGGAATGAAACCAGTGATATATTGGTTGATGGGTACACGCCCAACCACTGAGTCCCACTGTCTGTGCACAGTGTTATTTTTTTATTATTAACTTCATTATAGATGTGCCCAATTGTTCCCTGTACTCCTCCCCTCTTTTCTACCTCTACCCTACCCCCACTGCTTCTAGACCCTCACCACATTATTGTCTGTGTCCATGGCCTATGAATATATGTATACACTTTGTTTAAAGTATTTTTGTTGATTTTAGAGACTGGACGGGAGAGGGAGAGATAAAAACATCAATTATGAGAATGTATTGCTGATTAGTTGCCTAGTACGTGACTCCACTCCCACACTGGTAATTGAGCCTGCAAGCCAGGTATGTGCCCTGACCAAGAAAAGAACCAGTACCACATGACCTCATCATTTGTGGGATATAATAAACAGCATAAATTGATGAACAAAAATTGATTCAGAAACATAGAAGCATCGAACTGACTGTCAAACTTTAGAGGGAATTCAAGGGAGGGAGAGAGGGTAAGGGATCAACCGAAGGACTTATATGCATTCATATAAGCATAACCAATGGACACAGACACTATGGGGGGGGGGGGGGCGGTAAGGGAATGTGCTGAGGTGTGGAATCGAACCAGCGATATGTTGGTTGATGGGCAGAGATCAATGGGGGAAAAGGAGTGATATGTAATACTTTAAACAATAATTTAAAAATAAAGATAAAATGAAAAGAACCATGACCTCCTAGTTCATAGATCAAGGCTCAACAACTGACCTACACCAGCTGGGATACATTATTTTAAAATTTACAAAAATACATGTAATTTTTATTGTTGATAGTATTATCAATGTCTCCCATGTCCCCCTCTGTGTATATTCTTTGGTGGATCTCTTGCATTCCTCCCACTTCCTTCCCCTCAGAGATCTGTGAGACTGCCCCAGTCAGCCAGGCCTCTGGTCCCATCTAGTCCCTCCCCAGGCCTCACTTGCTGGTCCACAACACCTGTCATTGGCTGGGATTCCAGTACTCCCCTGGGCGGTTGAGAAAACTACATTACCCAGAAGGAACGGCACTCATGTGGGCGGTGCTGCAGGGCATTTTGGTATTTGCACATCCCATTAGGTTGGGACTTCCCCCTGCCTCCTCACTGTGGTCAGTTTAACTTATTCTCTGTCCACAGAGTCACAGGCTTCAGGGAGCTGGTCGGGAGCAGGAGGAGGCCTGGGGGGGCAGCTGCCTGAGGTGCGGGGTGTGTCTGAGGCTCCTTGAGCCCCAACAGACCGAGATCGGGTCTCCGTGCCTCCCGGACTCCTCTCTGCTCACAGCGTTCCCGCAGCCTGACCCCACTTCACCCTCCAGCCTGGGGGACCCGCGCCTCTCAGGTCCTGCCGCCCAGGTCCCAGCGTTCAGAATGGTGAGTCCCTCGTGGGTGACACATGGGTGATGGGGGAAGAGAGTGGAAGGCTGCAGTGCCACCTTGTAAGGACGTGATGGTGCGACTGAGCAGGGAGGATTCGGAAACCCGGGCCTGTTGTGGGTCTAAAGGCAACAAGGATGAGGTGTGGTTTTGTGTGAGTTTTACTTTCACTCTCAGAACGCTGGGGCCATAGATGGTTGTGAAAGAAAGAGGGACATTCTCTGGGGTAAGGGTCTAACTTTTCCTAACATTGCTCAGAGGAAGAACAGACTAGAAGGCAGAGGACAGCAGCTGTGGACAGGAAGGGGAAGTCCTGTAAATGGTAAGGGAATTGGCAAGAGTGAGCACTGAGGACTGAGCCCTGAGATCATACAGGATCTGGAGGGCACCTGGCCTCTGGGCTGGGCAAGGGCACTGAGCAGCCTGAGCCATAGAGCCTGGTGGCTGCCAGGCTCCCAACAGACCCGTTTCTTTCCACAAATTCCTGCAAATGCAGAATCGTTAGGTGTACGGGTTTGTGGAGCTTATTTCAGGGCCTCACACACTTTTACACTCTGAGATAGTGATGCACTGGGACTGTCAGTTGCTCGTATCCCTTGGACCTGGGGACTTTGAACAGACACTAAGGCCAGATTCCTAAGGTCAGGAGTAGGGCTTCATGCCATGGACCTTGTATTTGGCAACCAGTGTAATGAGTGCGAGGTCCTCCAGACATAGGGTCCAGAATGTGCCAAGGCTTGGAGTGAGGAGTGAGCTGAATCAGGAACCTTCAGGTATGGTTTTTAAAATACATCTATATTTTTATTGATTTTAGATGTAGAAAGGAAGGGAGAGGACTCCTCTCTGCTCACAGCGTTCCCGCAGCCTGACCCCACTTAACCCTCCAGCCTGGGGGACCCGAGAAACAGAGAAACAGGGATGAGCAAAAAACAAGAATTGATTGCCACTTACACAATCTCTACTGTGTGTCCAGCCCACAACCCAGGCATGTGACCTCACCAGTGCATAGGTCAGTGTTCAACCAACTGAGACACATCAGCCAGGACTGAAGATCACTTTAATACAGGGAATCATGGTCAGGTTGGTAATGGTAGTAGCTCAGAAGGGACAGTGTGAGCCTGAGGACTGGCTTTCTTGCTGGGGCCACTGTTTGTGGCATGTGGCTCAGAACAAAGCATAGGACAGAGTTGTCATGTAGAGAGTCAGGGAGAGAGAATGGTTTTGCAGTGGCCAAGGCCTTTAAAAGATGAGTGGACCTGAGATTAATTGGAGGTCGGAGAGTAATTCAAGCAAGATGAGATTGGGTTGGTACATATTTACTTTTCTAAACTCTCACCAGGATATTATCGTGACCCTTGGTGTAGCCTGGCTGGGGGAGTAACAGTCAGGCTTATGGATTAGCTTAGCGGCGTGAATGGTCTCTCAGACTCACTAAGCGTGGTACCGAAGGCCAGCACAGCTGGGACTTGAGTAATGGTTAAGTGGAGAGATGTTGGGTGAGACTGGTGAAAAGACATCAACAGCAGCACCAGGGGAGGTGGGATCTGGGTATCTGAGATATGATTGTGGTTCTTCATAGGTTACATTGAAGGAAAAACAGTCATGGAGAGAGGCCATAGCAGGACTAAAGGCTGCCTCTATGGACTATCAGAGACTGGGCAGTACTTGACCCTGTTTGAATTTGGCAAGCATTTTCTGGACCACACTTGCTGAGTAATAAGTAAGAGGGTGAGGAGATGACTGTGAGTGCCGGGTCTGTAGGAGTGCAGGTGTGAGAGAGGTGTGGAAGACAGAGTGATGTGCACTTGGAGAGGGAGTGTGACTTCATGGCCAGAGCAACCTGACATTGTCATAAGAGTGAATGAAGGGAGAGTCCATTTCTGGTGGAGTCTGGATGATAAAATAAGGGTAATTTTTGGGTAATTGCCTGAAAATGGAGGGTGTTTTGATGCTACCTGCCAGGTTCAGGGCTTACATGATGTTTATGTACCCACCTGCCTTTTGTTGTTGGGGGTGACACACTGATTGTTAGGAATGAGATAGTATACATTAGTGTTACCTGGGCTTGAAAATCTCAGTGGGCATGTGTAAGGGAGAAGGATAAGAGAGAAATGAATTATGGAGATGGCAATCTATAATTTTGGAAAATAAGGTAATTAAGAAACAACCTGTCCTCACCATGGAAAATTTGTGTTACCTTTGAAGTTGTGCTTCTGGGAAAGAAGCGGTGTGAGAGAAGTGTTGTTCAAAGAACTATGTGCAGCAGGTAATACAAAGCGATGACCTCGGCACCCTGGGATTGTGGTTGTAATGGTGAAGTGTGATGCCATGTATTTGGTCTTTGAGGAACAGTCTGAGGGATTACAAAGATAGTGTCTGACAAGACCAGTATCAAATCACTCACAACCTCTTTATGGCCAACATCTCTTTCTACCCTATGTTCTTGACACCCACTCTACTGTCAAGAGGAAGTGTGGTGTACATGTGAATCCCAGAGCTCAGTTATCTTCTATCTGCTCAACTGCCTTTACTGTGTGAAGACAAAATATCAGTAGAAATATAAGATGATAGTGACCTTCATGCAATAAAGGCCTGGTATCTTCTCAGGTGTGTGGAGTGGAGAGAGCAGATTTATGTGGAGGGTGGAAATATGACAGAGTTGGAAACTTAGGAGTGAATCTGTCCCTGGGCTGTACTGTCCCCATTATGACGGTATATGAACTGTGAGGATGTGGCCTTTGCTTCTCTCAGGAGGAATGGGGGCTCCTGGATGAGCCTCAGAGACTTCTCTACTGCAATGAGATGCTATAAGTGTTTGCACTTGCATCATCTGTAGGTAAGACCTTCACATTCTCCCAATGTCCTGGGATGATGTCCTCTCTTACTTCATTCCTCTGATGTAGCTTTCGCTTTTCTACAGCCAGACCATGGGCTCTGCTAATTTCCCCCCTGTCCTGTCAAATGTCCTGTGGCTGCCATGGGTGCGGTCTGTGGAGAGCCCTGAGCCAAGGACTCCACAAACATCCCTAACACTCATCGCCTCAGACAGTGCAGGATGTGTCTGGGAGTCAGGACTCTTATTCACAGCTTAATGGGTCCCACCTGCTCTTCCTCTCCCTGGGAGGGTGACTATGTCCAGATTCATGGCTTCCATTTCTACCTCCTTCCTGTAGCCAAAGGTCTTTGGTGACTGCCTGTGTCAGGTTATGGTCTTTACTTACTTGAACCTTGAACTGTTCTTACAAGATAACACTTCATTTGTTGTTTGTAATATTATCTTCCATAAATACGATTGCAAATTACTCTAGGCATGTGCTGGCTGCCCATTTCTGTCATGTTTCTGTAATACTTGGAATATTTCTGTTATGTATTTGTAGAGAAGAATGTGCAGACTGAAGCCTGATTTTTTTTTTTTTTTTTACAGAGTGAACATGCAGGATGGTCTTAGAAGAGGCCTGGCCCTGTTGAGTTGCAACTGTGGGCTAGATATGATATAAGGATGGTGTTTAGATGATACCAAGCACCTGCTCATTTCCAACAGTGTTTAGGTGCAAGGACCATGGGCAGTAGCACATTTCTACCTTTTCTTTGCCATACCTGACTCTGTGCTAACTTGTCATTTCACCTGTGACTTCCTGGCCTTTGACTACCTTCACCTGTGTGGCCTTTCTGCACCACCTGTTCCTCTGCATTGCTCCATCTTCAGTATTCTCTAACATGGACCTGCACATGTGTTATGAGATGCAGCTAAAAGCTTAAATAGTTATTGAACACCAGCTACTAACTTATGGAATACTAGAGGCCCGGTACACAAAAGTCTTGCATGGGTAGGGTCCCTAGGCCTGGTCGGCGATGAGGGCTGAGCAGGTTCCCTGCCTCCCTCCTCCTCCTTCCCTCCCCAACTGCTACCCTGCCTCCTCTTCCCTTGCTCACTCAGCACCCCACCACCACTGCTGGTCACCCGCCATGGTCTGTGCCACCCCCTGCTGGTTGGCACATGTCATAGCAAGCGATTGTTCTCCTAATTGAACTCCCGAGGGGACACTTTGCATATTAGCCTTTTATACTAGTACTACAGGCCCGGTGCACGAACTTCGTACACGGGGTTGGGGGGAGGTGTTCCTCAGCCTGGCCTGCACCCTCTTCAATCTGGGACCCCTCGAAGGATGTCCTACTTCCAGTTTACAGGGATCAGGCCTAAACCGGCAATCGGACATTCCTCTCGCAATTCGGGACTGCTGGCTTCTAACCACTCACCTGCCTGCCTGCCTGCTTGATTGCCCCTAACCACTCTGCCTGCTGGCCTGCTCGCCCCCAACTGTCTCCCTAATGGCCTGCTCACTCCAAACTGCCCCCTCCCCACTATCATGATCACCTCCAACTGACCCTCACTGATGGCCTGCTGGCCCCCCTGCTGGTCTGCTTACCCCCAAAGGCCCCGCCCCCCTACCAGCCTGATCACCCGCAACTGCCGTCCCATCCTGGCCTGATCACCCACAACTTCCCTCCCCTCTTGGCCTCTAATTGCCTCTACTTCGGCCCCGCCACCATGGCTTTGTCCAGAAGAATGTCCAGAAGGTCTCCTGGAAGGTCTCCCAGTGTAATTAGCATATTACCCTTTTATTAGTATAGAGGCCTAGTGCACGGGTGGGGGTCGGCTGGTTTGCCCTTAAGGGTGTCCTGGATCAGGGTGGGGGTTCCCTTTGGGTGTGGGGTTGCCTGGGCAAGGGGTCTGTGGTGGTTTGCAGGCTGGCTATGCCCCCAAGTGGTGAGGGTCTCCGTTGGGGGTGTGTGGCCAGCCTGGATGAGGAACTGAGGGCTGTTTTCAGGCTGTCCACGCCCCCTGACGATCCAGGCTTCCAGCCCCTCCTTGTTTGCTTTTTTTCCCTTTTTTTTCAGCGCCTCCTTGAGTGGAGGCCACGGCTGGCTGGAAGCAGGTATCTGGGATACATTTATTTTCTATAATTGAAACTTTGTAGCCTTGAGCGGAAGCCAGAGCCTGCCAGGGCGGGCAGAGAGCTTGGCTTCCTCCATCGCCAGGGGCAACCCAAGCCTCCTGCTTGCTCCAGCTCCGTGGCTGCCGCCATCTTGGGGGGGGCCTAATTTGCATACTCACACCTGATTGGCTGGTGGGTGTAGCGGAGTGATGGTCAATTTGCATGTTTCGCTTTTATTAGTGTAGATATATAGATTACTTGGAATGAGACATAACCATGTTTCAGCACAGCTTTCCCATGTCACTAGCAGAAAAGTCATGATGAACACTGTTAACAGAAGAATAAGCAGATGATCCTGCTTCTCTTCCACATACTGCTTGCCCTGTGTATGTCATATTTCATTTGAAGTCTTCTTTGTTTTGTGATCTTCAGTAGCGCAGTCCTTCATGGCAGTGTCTTATAAATCCTGCCTACAGATCTTTTATTGTCAGACAATTGCACGGAACCAACTTATTATGTGCAACACACTTTTGTAAAGGGATTTCCACCTTTCACCACAGACAGCATTCAGTTCCTCGCCATTTTTCTATTTTCACGTTGTTAGCATAAAACGGATGATGAGGAAGCCAATACTAAGCAAAGTGTATATGTACCAGGAGAGTCACAGGTTAGGGCTTGTATGACAGTTCCAGCCACCCACCTCTGTAAACGGTGCTTCTCGGTGTTAAAAGATATTGTGCACCTGACTGAGTTACAAGCAGCATACTTTGAGCACAAGGCCTTTTTCACTGACACATGTGTGAGAGACTTCTGTTTCAGTGCAAACCCTCACCAGCAACAGAGAGATGCCAGGGGAGAGAAGCCCTGGGAAGAAGATATGGACAGGGCCTCATTTGTGTCCCAGTGCAGCTTTTATTTAATATGGGTGCCTTCCACCAATAGGGAGGTTGGGAAAGACTTGCCAGCCATCTCAGTCATTCTCCAGCACCAGGCCACTTTTAACACTGGGTAGCCACACAGTGATAGTGACATGCCACAGGAATTTCTCAGTGGAAGAAGTCATGACGAAGAGGTGAATGTGAAAAAGTTGCCATCCATAACCAGAAAATTGGTCAACATCAGGTTGTCTTCTCTAGAGAAGTGAATTATATGGGAGAAAATGTGGGGAAGCTTTTATAGAAATCTTACACCTCATTTGTCATAAAAGAGTTTACACTGTAGAAAGGCCATATGAGTGTACTAGGTGTATTGGTTAATAATGTGGTTTTTGTAATCAAAGAAAACACAAAAACTCAATCAGGAAAAATCTAAACAGCTCAATATGCCAGTAACTATGGAAGAAATTGAAGCAGTCATCAAAAAGCTTCCGGCAAACAAAAGCCCGGGGCCAGACAGCTTCACAAGAGAGTTTTACCAAATATTCAAGGGAGAACTAAAACCTATCCCCCTCAGACTATTCCAAAAAATTCAAGAGGAAGGAACACTTCCAAGCTCCTTCTATGAAGCCAGCATCACCCTAATACCAAAACCAGATAAAGACAACACAATGAAAGAGAATTACAGGCCAATATCTGTCATGAACGTAGATGCCAAAATCCTCAACAAAATTCTAGCAAATGGGATCCTGCAGTACATCAGAAAGATCATACACCATGACCAAGTAGGATTTATCCTAGGAATGCAAGGATGGTACAATATCCGCAAATCAATTCATGAGATACATCACATAAACAAATTGAGAGATAAAAATCACAGTCATATTTGATGCAGAAAAAGCATTTGACAAAATCCAACACCCTTTCTTGATAAAAACTCTCAACAAGGTGGGAATAGAAGGATCATACCTCAACATAATAAAAGCTATATATGATAAACCCACAACTAACATCATAATCAATGGGCAAAAACTAAAACCATTTCCCCTAAGAACAGGAATAAGACAGGGATGCCCACTCTCACCACTCCTGTTTGACATAGTACTGGAAGTATTAGCCATTGCAATTAGACAACAAGAAGAAATAAAAGGCATCCAAATTGGAAAAGAAGTAAAGCTGTCCTTATTTGCAGATGACATGATATTGTACATAAAAAACCCGAAAGATTCCATCAAAAAACTAACAGACTTAATAAATGAATTGGGCAATGTAGCAGGATACAAAATTAACGCCAAGAAATCTATGGCATTTCTATACACCAATAGTGAACTTACAGAAAGAGAGACTAAAAAAGCAATTTACCACACCAAAAAAATTGAGATACCTAGGAATAAACTTAACCAAGGAGATAAAAGACCTGTATGCGGAAAACTACAGGACACTGAAAAAAGAGATAGAGGAAGACGTAAACAGATGGAAGAACATACCATGTTCATGGATTGGTAGAATCAACATCATTAAAATGCACATACTACCCAAAGCAATCTATAGATTCAATGCACTCCCCATTAAATTACCAACGGCATATTTCACAGACCTAGAAAGAACTCTCCAAAAATTCATCTGGAATAAAAAAAGACCCCAAATAGCTGCAGCAATCCTGAGAAAAAAGAATAAAGTAGGAGGGATCTCAACACCAGATTTCAAGCTGTATTACAAACCCACTCTTCTCAAAACAGCCTGGTACTGGCACAAGAACAGACATATAGACAAATGGAATAGAATAGAGAATCCAGATATCAACCCAAACCACTATACGCAATTAATATTTGACAAAGGAGGCATGAACATACAATGGAGTCAAGACAGTCTCTTCAGTAAATGGTGTTGGGAAAATTGGACAGATACATGCAAAAAAATGAAACTAGATCACCAACTTACACCATACACAAAAATAAACTCAAAATGGATACAGGACTTAAACATAAGACGGGAAACCATAAAAATCCTAGAGGAATCCACAGGCAGCAAAATCTCAGACATATGCCAAAAGAACTTCTTCACTGATACTGCCCCTAGGGCGATGGAAGCCAAGGAGAAAATAAACAAATGGGACTACATCAAAATAAAAAGCTTTTGCACAGCAAAAGAAACTATCAACAAAACAACAAGAAACTTCACTGTATGGGACAACGTATTTGCAAATGTTATCACTGATAAAGGTTTAATCTCCAACATCTACAGGCAGTTTATACAACTTAATAAAAGGAAGATAAATGATCCAACAAAAAAATGGGCAACAGACCTAAATAAAATTTTTTTGAAAGAAGACAGAAGGAAGGCCAAGAGACACATGAAAACATGCTCAAAGTCACTAATTATCCGAGAGATGCAAATCAAAACGACAATGTGGTACCATCTCACACCTGTCAGAATGGCTATCATCAACAAATCAACAAACGACAAGTGTTGGTGAGGATGCGGAGAAAAAGGAACCCTCGTGCACTGATGGTGGAAATGCAGACTGTTGCAGCCACTGTGGAGAACAGTATGGAATTTCCTCAAAAAACTGAAAATGGAACTCCCATTTGACCCAGTAATCCCACTCCCAGGAATATATCCTAAGAAACTAGAAACACCAATCAGAAAGGATATATGCACCCCTATGTTCATAGCAGCACAATTTACAATAGCTAAGATTTGGAAACAGCCTAGGTGCCGGTCAGTAGATGACTAGATCAGAAAACTATAGTACATCTACACAATGGAATACTATGCTGCCATAAAAAAGAAGGAATTCTTATCATTTGTAGCAACCTGGATGGAATTAGAGAACATTATGCTAAGTGAAATAAGCCAGTCAATGAAAGAAAAATACCACATCATTTCACTCATTTGTGGATAATAAAAAACATTATAAACTGATGAACAAAAATATAGATAGTGGCAGTAAAGCATCAAGCAGACGTCAAATTACAGCGGGAAGGTTAGGGAGAGGTGGGGGAAATAAGAGATCAACCGAAGGACTTATATGCATGCATATAAGAATAACAAACAGATGCAAAACATTGGGGGGTGAGGGCATGTATGGGAGTGGGGTGGGGGGGGCAATGGTAAGATATGTACACATATAATACCTTAATAAAAAATTAAAAAAAAAATAAAACAGCTATTTTACCAGCAAAAAACAAAACACAATAATTTCAAGAGAAACATCAAAAGTGCTTTATTCAAAGTAATGTCCATCACATTTCCCCCATCTTTCAGGTAGTTTGTGGATACTGTCCCAGTAGAACTTTTCTTGTTTTGAGGCAAACCATTCAGAGACCCAATTTTCCACTTCTTCGTATGTTTAGAAGTGCTGCTCAGAAATTGCATGTGGCATTGATCAGAACAAGTGGTAATGTGATGGGGCAAGTTCTGGTGAATACAGCAGGTGGGTTGATACTTCCCAGGCAAGATCTTTCAACGTTGCTTTAACTGGTTTTGTAGTGTGTGATTGTGCGTCATCATGAAGCAAAATTACTTTGCCGTGTCTTCTGCCCATTTTGGTCGTTTCACAATCAAAGCATGGTTCAAATCGATTATTTGTTGTCGGTAGCAATCAGCATTAATGGTTTCACCTGGTGTTTGAAGCTCATAATACACCACTCCTTCCCGATTCCAACAAACGTAGAGCATTGTCTTCTTTCTGAAGCGATTTGGCCTTGCAGTTGATGTTGATGGTTGACCTGGATCAACCCATGATTTTGTGCATTTGGGATTCTCAGAATAAATCCACTTTTCATCGCCAGTCACAACTCGATGCAAAAAAGACTTTCTTTTGTGCCATTGAAGCAACGTTTTACTGATGACTTTTCGGTTTTCCATTTGTCTTTCATTCAGTTGATGTGGCACCCATTTCCTTTCTTTAAAATCTTTCCCATTGCTTGTAAATGATAGGAAATTGTTTGCTGAGCATTGTTTAATCTTTCTCAAATGTTTTTGAGTTTGACATTCATTTTCATCCAATAATGCTTGTAATTGTTGGTCTTCAAACTTTTTCGGTTGACCTGGACGTTCTTTGTCTTTCACATCAAAATCATCACTTTTAAAGAACTTAAACCAGTGTTCACAAGAATCTTGAGATGGAGTATGTTTTGACATGAAGTTTTTAACATTGTTGTCAATACAACAAAGTAGCATACAGTGTTCACAAGAATCTTGAGATGGAGTATATATTTGACATATGAAGTTTTTAACATTGTTGTCAATACAACAAAGTAGCATACATATCAAATTGCATATATATCAACATATATGTAACTCCATCTATTGAAAAAATCTGCATTATTAACTGGTACACCTAGTAGTGATCGAGAGAAGTCGGTCAACCTGAGGTCCAAACTCATTCAACAACACAAAGTCCACACTGGAGAAAAGCTGTATGAGTGTCGTGATTGCAGGAAGTCCTTCAATCAAAGCAGTACTATCACTCCACACCAGAGAGTTCATTCTGGTGAAAAGCCCTATGAGTGTAGTGAATGTGGGAAATCTTTTACCAGCAATAATCACCTCCTTATCCAAAAGAGAGTTCACACAGGAGAAAAGCCATATGAGTGTAGTGACTGTGGGAAGTCATTTACACACAGGGATACCCTCATTCAATACCAGAGAGTTCACAGTGGTGAAAAATCTTATGAGTGTAATGAATGTGGGAAAATCTTTGACCTGCATTAGTCACCTCCTTATCCATAAGAGAGTTCACACTGGAGAAAAGCTATATGTGTGTACTGATTGGGGGAAGTCCTGTGTGCTCAGAAAAAAAAATGAATTCTGTATTCTTAATTCTGTTTGAGGAAATGATGAGTACTGGAGCTTTTAGGATCTTCACTACTTTATCTCTGACTAAGGAATGGATCTAACCATTGTTTCCCCCAGACCACCATCCTAAGATGTGGTATTCCTTTCAGGAACATTGTGCTTCTTTTTTTAAAATAAATCTTTATTGTTTAGATTATTACAGTTGTTCCTCTTTTTTCCTACCTTAGCTCCCCTCCATCCTGGTTCCCATCCCACCACATACCCATACCCCCCACACTGTCCTTGTTCATAGGTGTAAGATTTTTGTCCAAGCTCTTCCCACTCTCCCCACACCCCATTCCTCCTGAGAATTGTCAGTCCACTCCCTTTCTATGCCCCTGATTCTATTATATTCACCAGTTTATTCTGTTCATCAGATTTTTAATGCACTTGATTTTTAGATTCACTTGTTGATAGATATGTATTTGTTGTCACTTTGTTGTACATAATTTTAATCTTTGCCTTTTTCTTCTTCCTCTTCTTGAAGAATACCTTTCAGCATTTCATATAATACTGGTTTGGTGGTGATGAACTCCTTTAGCTTTTTCTTGTCTGTGAAGTTCTTTATCTGACCTTTGATTCTAAATGATAGCTTTGCTGGGTAGAGTAATCTTGGTTGTAGGTTCTTGCTTTTCATCACTTTGAATATTTCTTGCCACTCCTTTCTAGACTGCATAGTTTTTGTTGAGAAGTCAGCTGACAGTCGTATGGGTGCTCCCTTGTAGGTAACTGTTTTTCTCTTGCTGCTTTTAATATTCTCTCTTTGTCTTTTGCCCTTGGCATTTTAATTATGATGTGTCTTGGTGTGATCCTCTTTGGATGGCTCTTGTTTGGGGTTCTCTGTGCTTCCTGGACTTGTAAGTCTATTTCTTTCACCAGATGGGGGAAGTTTTCTGTCATTATTTCTTCAAATAAGTTTTCAATATCTTGTTCCCTCTTCTTATGGCACCCCCATAATTCGGATGTTGGTACACTTGAAGTTGTCCCAGAGGCTCCTTGCACTATCTTCATATTTTTGGATTCTTTTTTCTTTTTCCTTTTCCTATGGATATTTTTTGCTTCTTTGTATTACAATATTTGACTTGATTCTTGGGATCCTCTAGTCTGCTGTTGGATCTCTGTATAATATTTTTTTATTTCAGTCAATGTATGCTTAATTTCTAGTTGGTCCTTTTCATATCCTTGAGGGTCTCGCTAAATTTCTCAGAGGTTTCTAGAAGATTCTTGTGTAACCTTATAGCCATGGTTTTGAACTCTATAACCAGTATTTTGCTTTCATCCATTACTTTCATTTGTGATTTGTTTCTTTGTCTCCACATTTTGGCTGCTTCCCTGTGTCTGTTTCTATGTATTGGGTAGCTGCTAAGTCTCCTTGAGTTGATAGAGTGGCCTGTGTGGTTGGTGTCCTATAGGGTCCAGTGGCTCAGCCTCCCCTGTCACCTGAGGTGGACACTCTTGGTCCACCCCTTTGTGGGCTGTTTCCACAGTCTTGTTGTAGTTAACCCTTGATTGTTGTTGGTATCACTGGGAGGAATTGACCTCCAGGCCAATTGGCTGTGATGACCAGCTGTTGCGCAGCAGACACCCGTATGGGGAAGGACTTGCTTCAGTGGGACTTTGGTGCTCACTGAGTCTGTCTCATGAGTGTGTCTCTTATGCATGTGATGAGTTTTAATCTGGATGGTCTCACTCTGACCTCTGGGTACACTGGCTCTTGGATCTCCAAGGACATGCAAGGTCAGCCACTGTCTGGGGCTGCCCAGCAGGAGCTACAGAGACATCCGCAGATTCCTCCTCTTTGTATGGGGTTTGGAAGTTCCCAGATGAGGCCCAGCTGTGAAGCAAGGCCGGCTGCTGCTGCCGGGCCTTGGGCCTTCTTGTGGAAGTTCTGGGGCTCTCTGACCCAGCTGCAGTTTGACAGATTTTAGGTGAAAGGACAGGCCATTCATATGCAAAAGCTGATGCACACAGCTTGGGTGAGGTTGTAAATTGGGTGGGGATCACCAGGGTGGAGCAAATAGCAATGGCTGCCAGTCAGCCCTGAACCGGAGAAGTCCCCAGTTCTCCGCGTCCCGCGTCAACATGCAGGAACAATGATCGCTGCGAGCACCTCTAAGAGAAAGCTGCCCTCGCGTTCCTGTCCCGATGCCACACAGTCCAGTTTCTCCCTGAATGTGCCTGGGTTCCCCAGAGTCTCACCCGGAACTGGAGTTCAGAGCAAGCGGGAGCTTGTATCTCCCTCCCGATGAAAAGAGCAGCACATCCAGGTGCCAGCACTTTCAGCGCCTCTTACCAGTCTCAATGCACTTTCTTCACCTCTCTACTTGAGGAACTTCCACTCAGCCAGCGTTACGGCAGTTCTGGGTAGTAGCTGTTCTGCTGTTTAGTTGTGGTTTTGATGTGGTTGTAAGAGGCAGCAAGTATATGTGTTTACCTATGCCGCCATCTTGGTTCTCATCCACATTGTGCTTCTGACATTGTGCTGTGATGAATTATTTCAGGTAATTATTCACCAACATGCAAACCACTTGCTGTGTATGGCACTGGTTTATGATTTTGTTGTAAAGGTGTTGTTTCCATTTTTATCTTTAATGTATTGGTTCTCTTTTCTGCCCAGGATGAATTGAAAGCACAGTTGTGATCTGTCAGCATGTAGAGGTGAACAGATATTATGGGGATCCCAAACTTTCAGTGCTTCTGAAGGAATATCATGATGACAGAAAATCACTCTTTGTCCAATATTTGCTTATTTTGCATTTTGGCTGAAAGACTTGAAATCAAGACTGCAGGACTTTATGGTTCTGATTTGCAGCCTGTTACCTGTATTATTGGTGAGGTCAAAGGTCACCCTGAAGAGGAGGTCTTTGTTGTGCTTCTGTGAACAATATGAATTATATTCTTTGATCACAGTATGTCTGACATAAGTCTCAGCAAATGAGCCATATGCCATGATGTACTAAATTTCATAGGCTGGTGGCATTTGTGGTAAGAATCTGAGGGTTAGGTGCAACCACAATTAGGACAGAAGCACTGTTTCAATCGTGAGTGGCAGAGACTGCAGTAAATTAGTTGAAAATGCCTCTTCTGAATGTTTTCCACAAATGTTGCAGGGCCTGTGGCTTGCATGATGTTTGTGTACAGACATTCTCATGACCTCCATACCTGTTTCCTGTGGCTGAAGTCATTGGTAGAGAAAATAATCTTATAATTTTGCTTTGCCGCTGGCCCCTCTAGGGTGTTCACCTCAAGGTTGATGCTCAACATACAAGAACTCAAAGGCAGAGGAAGGATAGTCCTGTAATCAAGTACAGGATGTGTCTTGTAACCAGTCAACATTCCTATGGATTCTGACGGTTATAGTCTAAATTGCTTACCAATATTTGCTGCATCTGAGGCAAGGCTATTCCTCCCAGGATAGGAGAACTGACATGCAACAAACTGCACTTTTCCAATGTGTACTATTTGATGGGCTTTGATGTACATATAAAGCTGTGAAGTTGTCACACATGAAATAAACTTATCTGTCACCAGTGCACAAGGTGGAAGAAAAATAGGTTTACAGTAGTGAGCACCCAAATGACAGAGTTTATTGTTTTTAACAAGTATTGTAAACATTACTTTTATTGATTTATTTAGAGAGAATGGAAGGGAGGGGCAGAAAAAGAAACATCTACATGAGAGACATATATTAATCTGATGCCTTCTGCCCTCCCCTAGTGCGGTTTGAGGAGGACATGTGCCCTGACCTGACCTAGTGAATTTAAGGGTAGGGGATGATGCCCACTAACTGAGCAATACTAGCCAGGGCAGAGTAAATTCTTGTATTATTTGTTATTATTGTGTTACTTTCCATACCAACAACTCTAAACCTACTTTTGGCATACTCTATATTTACCTCCTGCTCTTTCATAATTTCTCTCTGTCTCTCTACCTTCCCCAGTCCTACATTCAGGCATTGGTTTTCCTTCCATTACAACACACTAGTGCATTTGTTTTTTATAATTTTATGGGCACTAGAAGGTGTGTGCTCTTTAACAAATAGTGATTTTCTTACGCTACAAAGTTATTTTCAGATTCAACACAAATGCTTATGTGAATAGTTATTTATTTTATTGCTAAGCATTATTGTGTACTGTTAATTACTACTTTAACTGTGTTTCTATGATTTTGGTTATTTCCAGGTTTGCGATATTATAGATAAATCTGCTGGGCATAATTCATTCAGTTCATTATCTAGATGTATGTTTTACTGATCAAACTGTTGTTGTTTAGTTGAATGATTTACATTGTAAGATAATGGGAACTGTGATCTAAAATGGTCATTTCCTTTACCCTCCCACCCACCCACAGTCATGAAAATTCCCGTTTTTCTGCAACCCTGCCAGCACGTATGATGGTTATTCTTTTTAAATACTAGCCCAGTAAATGAGTCTAGTATTAACTCGCTTTTGTTTTAATTCCGTTTACCTAAGAATTTGATGGTGAGCATTTGTTTCATACATTTATTCACATTGTCTTCATCACATTTGTTAAAATGTCTGCTCAGGATCTTTTACCAATTTTTTAAATGAATTTATTACCTGGAGAGCATTACACTAAGCAAAATAAGCCAGTCAGAGAAAGATCAGTATCACATAATCTCATCATTTGTGGAATATAATGAACAGAAAAAACTGATGAACAAAAATACATCCACAGACATAGAAGCATCGAAGACACCTTCAAACCTCAGAAAGAAGGCATGAGAGGGTGAGTGGAGTTTGGGGATAAGAGATCAGCCAAAGAGCTTATATACATATCAGCATAATCAGTGGGCACAGACAGCTAGGTGTGGAGGCCTGGGCTGGAGGACGGGGTTCAGCTGGAGAGGGCAATGGGTGGAAAATGGGACATAAGTAATTCTTTCAACAATAGAGGATTAGGAACCAAGATGGTGGCATAGGTAAAGGCCTGTACTTGCTGCCCCCCACAACCACATCAAAATTACAGCTAAAATACAGAACAACTATCATCCATAAATGCGGGAAAGCTGGCTGCGTGGAAGTACTACACCTAGAGAGGTAAAGAAGAAAGCACATTGAGACTGGTAGGAGATGCGAAGCACCCGGGTGTGCCTCTTTTTCAATCGGGAGGGAGATCGCCTCTGCAGAGGCCCCCTGGAGGAGCAAGGAGTCCCAGCCCCACATCAGACCCCTAGCATGGGGTTCCAGAGCTGGGGAAAGAAGTCCCTATGGGCAGTAAGAACTACAGACTGTAAAAACAAGTGCGGATTGGGGCTGACACACAGGCTGCTGGAGACCCAGCTGCTCCTCTTAAAAGGCCAGCACCACGAACTAAACTTACCTGCTCCCAGTTGCTCTGAGCTCCTAAGTCCAGAATCCTAAGTCCAGGTCTAGGGTTGTATGAAGTGCTCCCTGATTTTGGCAATTAGAGGAATGAGATGTGGGAGGTCCTCCCAGAATGTGTAAACACATGGAGTGAAAACCAAACCAGTTCAGGGACTTGCAGGCATCCCCTTTTATTAAAAAAGGGAAGTAGTAAAAATGGGATAAAGTCAGACCTAGAGGTGCTTTGGAAGTCTGTTCTGCACGTGATGGGAACAACAGGAGATCTGCAGCAGTGGTGGCAGGTGATCTGTACCAGGTCTCATTAGATGCCTGGTGGCTGCAGCATGATGAACAATATGCCTGTGAGGGAGGAGGCAGAAAGACTAGGAAGGAAGCAGCTGTGATAGATTGGTTGGGGATGATGGTAACTGGCTCATGATGGTAGCTGTGGAGATGGAAGGAGCAGTTGCATTCTGGATCGGTGATTTAGGTGTGGCCACCTGGATTTTCTAATGTTGGGGTTGAGAGAGACAGAGAGGTAAGAGTCAGAGTTGACATTAAGGTTTGGATTTAGCACCTGAATGTATGAAAGTACCAGCAACTCAGATGGAGAAATTCATAGTAGGAAGTGTTATGTTCATAGGAGATACAAAAACTTTTATTTTTTGGCCTGTTAGGGTATTTGAGAGAGAAGTTCAAGAGCATCTAGAATTCTGATGAGCAGTTCAATAGGAAAACTTCCTTAAATGTAGTGGAAAATGTATAGACCACATAGGAGTTGTAGATCACCTTTGTTTGTTTGTTTTGAATTGGATGCCAAAGAGTATTTCCAAAGAGATGAGACGGTGGTTGGTTCTTATTTTCTTTCTAAACACTTACCGGGGTTTTTGATTACCATCGCTGTGGCTGGGTTGTTGCAGTCAGTTTGGTGAAATTGCTTAGGGGCATGAGTGGTCATTTCTGAGACTCGCTGGGCATGAGGAAGAGGGCCATAAGTGATGGGAATTGAGTGATGAAAGGTTGTGACTGGTGAAGAGACATCAAGTGCAGCACCAGTGGAGGTGGGCTCTGGATATCTGAGATCTGATGTGGTGCTCACTAGGTAAGGTTGAAGGAAAAGCCATCAGAGAGGGAAGCCTTCATAGCAGGCCATAACGCTTCCTCTATGGTTGTGGACTATGAGATTAGGGGTAGTGCTTCACCCAGTTTGAATTTGCTAGGCATTCTCTGGATCACACATGCTCAATAATGAGTATGAGGCCAAGGAGATGATTATGGGTGCTTAGCATATGGGAGTGCAGGCGTGAGACAGGTGTGGTAGAAAAAAATGGCGTGCACTTGGAGAGGGTATGTGAATTCATGGCTGCACGGCCCTGACATTAACGTAAGAATGAAGGAAGGGTGAGTCCATTTCTGGTGGGGACTGGATGATATGATTTGGGGAATTTTAGGGTAATTCCTGAAAAGAGCAGTTCTATGGTTCTACATACTAGATGAAGAGCTTACATTATATATACACTGAGTGGCCAGATTATTACAACCACACCATCAGTACTTCGTTGGGCCACCTTTTGCCTTCAGTACTGTGGTAATTCTTCTTGGCATTGACTCCACGAGATGTTGAAAGGTGATGCGAGGAATCTGACACCATGCCTGATGAATAGCACTGTACAGCTCTGTGAGATTTGATGGTTGTGGAACCAGCTGCCTGATGGCTCTTTTAACTTCGTCCCACAAATGCTCAATTGGATTGAGATATGGTGATGGTGGGGGCCACCTAAGCAAGGTAAAGTCTCCCTCATGTTCTGGAAACCACTCCCGCACAATACGAGCACCGTGGCATGGCGCATTGTCTTGTTGGAAGAAGCCATCTCCATGGGGATACGCCATCACCATGATAGGATGAACTTTATCAGCAACGATACTTAGGTATGTTGTGCTATTCAGACGTTGTTCCTCATGAATTAAAGGGCCCAAATCATGCCAGGAAAACATGCCCCAAGCCATAACACTGCCCCCACCAGCTTGAAGGGTTGTACTCATGCATGTGGGGTGCATGCTTTCATGCTGTTTCTGTGAAATTCTCACTCTGCCATCTGCATGATGCAGCTGAAAATGTGATTCATCAGACCACATGACTTTTTACCAATGCTTGACTGTCCAATTCTTGTGTTCCTGTGCGAATTGAAGATATTTTATCTTGGTAACTGCAGAGAGCAAAGGTGTTCAAACAGGACTTCGGCTTCCATATCCCATATGATTCAGTGTATGGCTAATTTGCCTACAAATGTCAGGTGGTCATAATAATCTGGCCACTAAGCATATATATCTTAATAATAAAAGCCCAGGATTCTAATGACCGATCACAACCAATCATGACCAAAGGCTGACCAACTGGAAGTCAGTGTTGGGTTGCTGTGCAGGGCGTTAGTCAGTCCCCGGTGGGAATCAGTCAGGATCACGCCGGTAGGAGTCAGTCCTGGGCAGGAGCCAGTCCGGGGTGGGAGTCAGTCAGGGCAGGAGTCAGTCAGGGTGAGAGTCAGTCAGGGCGGGAGTCAGTCAGGGTGGGAGTCAGTCCTGGGTCATGTAAGTGGAAACCTTAAGAAATAGAAACAAGGCAGACCTATCCTTCCACATGGGGAGATATTGGCAGAAGAATAGCAGGGAGCCAGAACTCCCACCGTCTCATAACAATAATTAATACCCATTCCCCCCCCCCAACACACACACACACCTACAAACCTTGGGCCAAGTGGGGAACCTGGACTTCTACTCTCTTCTTGAAATAATGAGGTGGCATCTCAACCTTCCCTTACCAGAGCAGTATCAAAGCAAAGCCAGATAAAATGGGGTTGAAAAATATCCAGAGTTTCATAATGCTCAAAATTTCTAAGTTTTAATTATCAAATTATTCATACAAAGAAGCAGAAAGATCTAAAACTGAATAAAAAAGATAATAGATACTAACTGAGATAGTAGAGATGACAGAGTTATTTGATAATAAGTTTAAAGCAGCCACCAAAACAATCTTTACATGAGTGATTTTGAACATCCTTAAGTGGGGGGAAAAAGTTATGGCAAGTAAATAGAAAGTCTAAGCAAAGAAAATGAAGCAACAAAGAAGAAACAAATGAAAATTGTAGTACAGAAGAATATAATAACTGAAATAACTCAGTGAATAGGATGGATGGAACAGGGGAAACACAGGGAACTAGAAAATATAACAATAAAAATATCCAATGAGAATAGGGAGAACATGGGCTTGAAAACAACAACAGAAAAAGATCAGAACCACAGGAACCAGTAGAGTCATAACAACAACAACAAAAATAAATAAATTAAATAAATAAATAAATAAAACTGTAACATTTGGAGTCCAGGAAGAAATTAAAGGATATGGAGCTGAAAGAGTACTTGAAGAAATAATGGCTGAAAACTCTTCTAATTGGTAAAAAGACAAAAATCCTTTAAGAAGGTGAGCGAATACAAAATGAGATAAACCCAAAGATATCAACACCCATGTCATAGTCAAACTTCTGAAAAATAAATAAACAAAAAAATCTTGAAAGTTCTGAATTACAAATAACACTTTATAAGGAAAAAGTAATTCTCATGACAATAGGTTTTCCATTAGAAACCATAAAGTCTAAAAATAAAAAGAATTGTCAACAGAGTCCTATTTCCAATGAAAATATCTTCAGCAATATGGGGGAAATCAAGGCACCTCAGGTAGAGAAAACACAAATGTAAACAAGAATTGATAAAGAATAATATCCAAATGTCAAAAAATATATGAAATATGTTCAATATCATCTATCCAGGTAAACTCAAACTTATCCCTCCATTACTTACCAGGATAGCTAAAATTAAGTAGGTTTATAATATTAATTATTGGCAAGTATCTGCAGGTTCTGGAACTCTCATTCACTGCAGGTAGTTGTATAACTTGGATAAAAGGATGCAAAACTGTATCTACTAAATCTAAACATATGCCTACAGTGTGAGTCATTAAAATTACTGCTTTTATATATCCAAAAGACAGGAGCATATAGGTCCTCAAAATCATATGTGAAAGGATGTCTAGGATACCTTTATTCATAAAATTTTAAAATTAAAAACAACTTACAAATCTGCCTACACGAAAGTGGAAGAATGGTAGTAAATTCAAATACTAGAATACTACATACCTACAAAAAAAAAGAATAAAATCCTGATATGAAGAATAATATGGGTTAATTTCATAGATATTATATTGAGCAAAAGAAGTGAGACACAAATGAGAATACATCATATAAATCATAAATTCATGATATGAATTTCATGAACTGATGGCACTATCAATGATTATAAAGGTCAGAAAATTAAGAAATTCTGAGGGTAGTAGTCAGAAAGGAGGATGAAAGAAACTTCTAAAATCTTGAAAAAGATTCTACATCTTATATTGGTTGTTACATATGAAAACAAGTTTGATCTCTACATTTCAGTTTCATGCACAGGTGGAGTTAAATATAAGTGTTTTCTAGCACTGAAAGTCATTTATTATTTGAGCTTGGGTTCCTTAACTTTCAGAGTCCATGCTAATCTCCATTATGTCATATTACCATCTGAAGATAAATAGTGCCATCAAGATCTAATTCTACAGCTCAGTAACCCTTAAAAATAAAGAGGATTTATCCTGATTAAGAGCTCTGAAGAAATCATACTAACAGTTCAATATAATTCACCAAATATTCTGCATAAAATACCATCTCAAATGGAGTACCATTTATGATTCAATAATTGGAATTTAAGAGGAAGTAAAAGAGTAGGTCTTTTGTTATTCTCATAGTTTGTGGACTCAATAGTAATACTGATAAACTATTGAAAAAATAGGTGTTTACTTTTTCACAAATATTTAAGTTGTTTGGGAAATACCAAAAGACTGTAAATTTTTAGCCTAAACATACCTCAATATATTTTTATTGTTAACTAGAGGCCCGGTACATGAAATTCGTGCATGGGAAGGGGGTCCCCTCAACTCAGCCTGCACTCTTTCCAATCTGGGACCCCTCAGGACCTCTGACTCCTAACCGCTCACCTGCCTGCTGGCCTGATCCCCTTAACTGCTCTCCCCTGCCTGCCTGATCGCCTCTAACCTCCTCTGCCTTGGCCCTGCCAACATGGCTTTGTCGGGAAGGACGTCCAGAAGGACATCTGGAAGGTCATCTGGAAGATGTTCAGTCTAATTAGCATATTACCCTCTTATTAGTATAGATGCCACCTTGTCCTAAAAATGCAGGTTGTTCCCAGGTTTTCCTGTCATGGAAGGGGAGCCCGCAGTTGCATCCTGGGTTCTGACCAGGGCTTATGCGCTTGTGCTTTATCTCAGCAGATGAGATTCCTAGAAGAAGACTCTTGGATGTACCTTGAACATTTCTATCGAATTTGCCAAATCATCCTCCAAAAATGTTGAACCACTTTAAACTCCCACCAGCAACCATGTGTGTGCCCTCCATCCCACTTTGATGCCAATATCATTGATTTCTCCCTAAAAGCTTCCCTCCTGTCAGCCAGGATTGCTTGGTACTTGAGCCAACCTCATTGTTCAGCTGGAGCCTTGATTTCCCAAGATAGAATTATGGAGGAGGAAAAATAGTTTTCCTCTACCTTTCTGAGTTCTTAGTGGAGGCCCTTGTAATGAAAGACAGATCACCAAGAGAAAAACAAAAGTTCATTAACATGTGTACCTCGTGTATATGTGGGAGATCCCAGGGAAAAATGAATAACTCCCCAAGGTGGCTTAGAATGCATATTTAAATACCTTCTTCCTAGGGAAAGGGGACGGGAGATGTAGGCCTCTTAGAGGAGAGTAAATGATTTTTAGGAAAGATGAATGGGGGTGGGGGGAAATAGTTGGTAACAAAGTTTGGGTGTGATGTCAACTTCTACTCTCCTGTCCTGTGACAGGAGTCAGTCTTCTCTACCTGATGACACTACTCCTGTCAAGGGGACCTATGACATTTGAGCTCCTTTTGGGGGGTCCGATTTTAGGCAGATCAGGAGACTTCAGTGAAAGCCTCTGCATGAATTTGCTGTTTTTCAAGCATCTGCAGCTCAAGATCATCAATATAACAACACAGCATATGTTGGGGTGGCATGTTCTCTGACCTTCAGAATAAACCCAACAAAAGCTTGTTTCCTCTCTTAGATGATCTGCCACAGTAGCCTTATTCCCTGGAGACGGTATCTGACCAGACCTTCCTGGGAGTGGTCATAACATGCCCTGTGCTTGTAGAAAGGTGTGGGCCACATCACTAAATAAACCAGGGGCGTTTTTCTCATCTTGTGGAAAGAGATAAAGTTTTGGTAGTTTATCTCCCTTTCCACAGGTTTCTTGCGGGTTTGTGTCTCCGCTGCCCTCCCCCATCCCCCAGCAGCCCCAGCACCACGGTGGTGGGCCTTGGGCTGCTGGCCTCCCTGTGGGTTTGTGTCCGGATCTGGCCCCCCACAGCCCCAGCACCACCATCATGGGGCTTGGGGCTTTTGGGTGCCAGCCTCCCTGCAGGTTTGTGTTCCTGATCCGGCCCCCCGCAGCCCCAGTGCCGCCATGGCGGGGCTTGGGCTGTGGGGTGCCAGCCTCCCTGTGGGTCTGTGTCCCCGATCCGGCCCCCCGCAGCCCCAGTGCTGCCATGGCGGGGCTTGGGCTGTGGGTGCAGGCCTCCCTGCGGGTCTGTGTCCCCAATGCGGTCTGCCCTAGCCCCAGCACCGCCATGGCGGGGCTCGGGGCTGCAGGGTGCCGGACTCCTTGCGGGTTTGTGTCCCTGATCCGGACCTCCACAGTCCCAGCGCTGCCATGGTGGGGCTTAGGGCTGTGGGGTGCCGGACTCCCTGCATGTTTGTGTCCCCATCCGGCCCCCCGCAGTCCCAGTGCCGCCATGGCAGGGCTTGGAGCTGCTGGGTGCCACTGCCTGGCCGCTATAAGCGTGGCCATCTTTATTGGGTAATTTGCATACTCCTATTGGCTGGTAGTGTAACGGAGTGATGGTTAATTTGCATCTTACTCTTTTATTAGATAGGATTTTAGAGAGGAAGGCAGAGGGAGAGATAGATAGAAACATCAATGATGAGAGAGAATCATTGATCAGCTTCCTCTTGCATACCCCACACTGGGGATCTAGCCTGCAAATCAGGCATGTGGCCTGACCAGGAATCGAACTGTGACTTCTTGGTTCATAGATTGATGCACAATCACTGAGAAACACCAGTCAGGCAGCCTAAACATATTTAAAAATGTGACTGTCATATATTGGGAAATGAGACATTAAAGTAATATGTAATCCTATCTAATAAAAGAGTAATATGCAAATTGACCATCACTCCAACACACAAGATGGCTGCCCCCATGTGGACAAAGATGGCTGCCACAAGATGACTGACAGGGGAGGGCAGTTGTGGCCAATCAGGCCAGCAAGGGAGGGTGGTTGGGAGGGACAAGCCTGCAAGGGAGGGCAGTTAGGGGTGACCCTGCCTGCAGGGGAGGACAGTTGGGGGGGAACCAGGCCAGCAGGGGAGGGCAGTTGGGGGCAACTAGGCCTGCGGGGGAGGGCAGTTAGGGGCAATCGGGCCAGCAGGGGAGCAGTTAGGCGTCAATCAGGCTGGCAGGGGAGTGGTTAGGGGGTGATCAGGCTGGCAGGCAGAAGCGGTTCGGGGCAATCAGGCAGGCAGACAGGCGAGTGGTTGGGAGCCAGCAGTCCTGGATTGTGAGAGGGATGTCTGACTGCCCATTTAGGCCCGATCCTGGTGGCAGTCAAACATCCCTTGAGGGGAGCCCAAACCGGTTTGGCTCAGTGGATAGAGCGTCAGCCTGCGGACTGAAAGGTCCCGGGTTCGATTCCGGTCAAGGGCATGTACCTTGGTTGTGCGCACAACCCCAGTAGGAGGTGTGCAGGAGGCAGCTGATCGATGTTTCTAACTCTCTGTCCCTCTCCTTTCCTCTCTGTAAAAAATCAATAAAATATATTAAAAAAAAAAAAAAAAAAACATCCCTTGAGGGGTCCCAGATTGGAGAGGGTGAAGGCTGAGGGACACACACAAACCCCCTACCCCCAAGCACAAATTTCGTGCACTGGGCCTCTAGTCCTATATAATAAAAGGCTAATATGCAAATCGACCAAGCAGAAGAACTAGTCCCTATAGCACGAACTGACCACCAGGGGGCAGACACTCAATGCAGGAGCTTCCCCTGGTGGTCATTGCACTCCCACAGGAGGAACACCGCTCAGCCAGAAATCCTGAGCTGGGCTCACTGCTGGCAAGTGCAGCAGTGGTGGCAGGAGTCTCTCCCATGGGGAACAGGCCTAAGCCATCAGTTGGACATCCACTGAGGGCTCCTGGACTGCGAGAGGGCACAGGCTGGGCTGAGGAGCCACCCCCCCCCCAAGTGCATGAATTTCGTGCACTGGGCCTCTAAAATATATATATTTATATATTTTAAATTTCTTGTTGAGGGCTGCCCCAGTGATCAGTAGGAATGAGATAGCATACATCACATGTGCTCGAAAACCTCCACTGGCGTGAAGAAGGGTGTAAGTGTCCCACGTAGGGCTGCCAGTTGTGAGTGTCCCACATTGGGCTGCCAGTTGCGAGTGTCCCCCCCATGTTCCATGTGTTTCAGGGTTCAGGTTCAGGTTCAGGGTTCGAGGCTCAGGCTCTGGAGGAGGCCTCACACAAATGAAAGAGACTAGGCAAGAAAATATTAATTTGGGGATTGGGGGCCAGGCAGAAGCCCAAGAGAGGACTCCGCCTTGCTGTGGCCTTGCCATCCTTTTTTTTTTTTTTTTTTTTTTTTTATAAATTTTATTGATTTTTTACAGAGAGGAAGGGAGAGGGATAGAGAGTTAGAAACATCGATGAGAGAGAAACATCGATCAGCTGCCTCCTGCACATTGCCTACTGGGGATGTGCCTGCAACCAAGGTACGTGCCCTTGGCCGGAATCGAACCTGGGACCCTTGAGTCCGAAGGCCGACGCTCTATCCACTGAGCAAAACCGGTCAGGGCACCTTGCCATCCTTTTTATTCAGGTCTGGGGTACACCCATAGGCCTTAGGCAGGCAATTCTAGTAACAGCCAATCAGCAAGGATTTACATAAAACTAAAAGGTGGAAGTTGCTTTAGCTACCATTGTCTCAACTAAACAGTGGGTGGTTGGCTCTGACCCTTGCCAGAGCTTCAAGGTTGACCAGCCTTCCGGGTTCCTTGTCCACACTTCTCTGTTAGTGAAGGCAATGGGCAGCTTCCAACATCTCCCCCGTTTCTTTTCCTTAAAAAATCTTGCATCTGCAGACTAGAAATAAACATATGAGAACAAAAATGAGACAAGCTATAGTGGTTATGCTGAGGCAAATGAATCAGTCTGTAGTAAGTTTCTTTCCGGGCCAACAGTTTTTTGAGTCCCAATTTCAATGTCTAACAGTTCCTATGTGTACATGTCAGCAATGATATTCTAGTTCTGGATGGTGGGCAAATGGTGGCAATGCAGGTCCGACCCTCTCTGGTTTGGTCCTGGGCGACCTGCAGCGTCACACAGCTGCTTACTGCTAGCAAGGCAAAGCGTCTTCACCATCTTCCATATCTGGACTGTTTCTCCTCTTGTCTTCGTGGCTGGAGCAGTCTAGTCAGTTTCTCTCTGGGATTTATTGTTGCAGGAATCCACACAGGCTTGCAGTTTTCTGGAAATATACAAACATATTCTCGACCGAAGGTTAATAAAGGAATCTTTTCTATAAATTTGGACTTTGGATCCTTTTTCATTTTTGCCCACACTATTTTCCTTTGGCTTATTTTGACACCATGTGTGTTTTCATGGGTGTCTTGCTATCAACATTACAAATGAAAATTAATTTTCAAAGTAAAAATTTTTTTATGTAATTTATTTACAGGATATTGTTTTTCTTACAAGATATTATTCTACTATCCCCCCTTTTTTATTTAAATATTAGGAGGCCTTTGGAAATTTTATAATGCAGTCTTGATAACTTTTTATTTTTGCACAAAGATATGACTGCTTTAGATTCATTGCATGTTAAGCAATTTTACTATGAGATGAACTATTAGTGAAAAATTAATTAATGCTTCAGGAACAGTTTCCTGCCCAGTACAACAAAGTTTTCTTGAATACTCACTTATTCAATTAGTCAATTTAAATTAATCTGAAATAAAGTTTATTTTTTAACTTCACTTGTCCTAGGTTAATGGACAATAAGTGACATTAATTAAATCCCTGCAACTAGTCTTTGAGTAACTTTACATAAACTTTGTCAGAGAGACAAAAATACAAATTACTTACTTCAGTTTATGAGGCCAAATATATTGACTTTCAACTACAGTTCTTCAGATGTTTGAAGGAAGCCTCTATTTCCTTCCAAAATAGCTTTCCAGGCTACAGAGAGGCTCATTTAAAAAC
This sequence comes from Plecotus auritus, assembly GCF_963455305.1. NCBI lineage: Eukaryota > Metazoa > Chordata > Mammalia > Chiroptera > Vespertilionidae > Plecotus > Plecotus auritus. The sequence goes on along the minus strand of NC_137781.1, from coordinate 16,361,613 downwards.
TTTTGTCTTTCTTTGCACCAAGCAATCTACAGGGCTGCTGCTTAATGCTGGTGGCTATTGCCAGGCCATGTCACATGAAACAACTTCTCTTAAGGTTATGGTCACCACTAGTATGGATCAGATTTAATACCTTAACAAAATCTTAGTTTACCCTGTAAATATTAGTGGAAGAGATTTCAAAATTTTCAAATTTCTCCTTCTTATTAAATTTTAGAATATATTTTTAAAGAGTATCCCCTTTGGCTTATTTGCATATACAGAAGGATCATGGGACGCCTCAGTAACTTTCTTAGAAGACTTAATCAAATTGCTTACAAAAATGCTGTTTCAAGATGGCAGCCCCCAGGGGAGCAGCAAGCCATGTGGCCAACATGGCGGCTGCCAAGTCAAGCGGTCCAAAATGGCGGCTGTCTAAACTGTTCTTTGACAGAAAAGATGGTTTGTTTATTCTCACAATGAACTAGGGAAGAGCAAACCAAAATCCTTAAAAGATAGACAGTCAAAATTATATTGCAGACAGAAATCTCACTAGCTGTTTCTGATGGCTTTATTAGAATTTAATTGTTTATAAAAATATTGGCTTTTTATTTAGCTGAAATTATATGAAAACTTGATTATATTTTAAAAGACTAATTTATAAGTAATTTAAGTAGGTATCTTTATTTAAAAAACAAAGCAAAGCAAATTTAGTAAATGTTTACTTCTGATTCACAAGGCACAAACAGCTTGCCCCCCCTCTAGCCTAATTAAAAATGCAGGTGGCTATGGGCTTTTTGTCATTTTAAATTTCTCTGTTGGATTTAAAGAAATATTTAGTTCAGTTTACCCTTTGTAGAGGCCAAAACCTTTATAACATTTATAAGTAAAATATAGTTATTAATTTTATTTGATAAAGATTTCCATGTGATTTCAAGTATATTAAATCAGTTTAATTTAAAATATTTCCTTTTGTAATGGAGCGCGTCCCCCGGAGATAGACCACCGAGATCAATTGGATCAAACAGGGAAAAGTTTATTGCAAATTCGAATCTGGGCCCCGCTGTAGCTGACGCAGCAGCAGGCAAGTGCCCTGGCGGGAGCGCCGTTGAAAGGGGCAGTCCCTTCCTTTATACCCCTTCCCTCTATAACCGTTGGCCTGGCATTCCCTGATTGGCCCCTTTGAATGACCCGCGAATGTGGGACCCCTTTGTCCTGGACTTTTCCTAATATGGTTCGCTCGCGCAGTGAGGAAGTTCTACACCGGACCTTTCCCTATATGGGTTGTTTGTTACAGAGACAGCTCTGTAATGCCTCTGGCAGGTAGGGGAGTGGTGGTCAGGCAGAAACTATTTCTTTTATTTATGGAATGGGGAGTTCTATAGTGCCTGCGGGGGGTGACCTTTCCAAGTGGTTGTTTTAAATTTTTCTACTCTGACTCTAGACCCCGAGGTCTAGTCCCTTCCTGCCCTCCACATTCCCTACTGGTCTTATCGGGGAATCAAATCCTTGATTCCTCTGCCTCTTCCTCTTCTATTGTTAGATTTTGATAGTGGGACCGGAGGACCATAATTTTAAGGTCCTGGGTCCTAGCCTGTATCATGTTGACTAAAGATCTGAAGAGGCATGGGCCTACTGATAGTACTAACAGTAACCGGACTAAGGGGTCCAGCAAGGGAAGGAGGTAGGGGAGGAAACCATTAAGTCCGCTCCAGAGGGGATTTTCTTGGAGTTCTTTTTTCCTCCTGAGTAGGTCTTCTTGAAGGGTCTTGATCTTATCTCGAATGATCCCCGACTTGTTGGCGTAGAAACAGCATCGTTCCTGTAGGGCAAGGCCCCTAGTACCACGGTCCCCATCAGTACTGTCCTCACTGAAGTCCGGTTCCCCTCCTGCAGGCGTCGAGTCTTCTCCTGGCCTGTGTGGAGCCCAGGCTAGGGATCTCACGGGTGAGGCTGCTGGTTGCCAGGATCCAGGCTGTTTCCTGCTGCAGGAGCTGGGAGTGGTGTAGCCAGGTCTGGACGCCGTCTACTGTAACAGATGTGGGCATGCTCAGGATAACAGTGTAGCGTCCCTTTCAGGTTGGGGTGAGTCCTTGGGCAGTGAACTTCTTTACCCACACCGAGTCCCCGGGCTGGAAGGGATGTACAGGGTCCGCGGTGGGCACTGGCAGTGCGTTTCAAACAAGCTTATGGGTGGCTCTCTGGGTATACTGCAGAGCCTGTAAGGACTTGAGCAAGGAATGGTTATGAATTCTAGTTTTCAGTTTCTCCTTGACCCTGGGAAGGATGTGAGGAGGTCTACTATACATGATCTCAAAAAAAGGGGGAGGAAACCCTTCCCGGTAGGGGGTACACCTGGCCCATAAGAGGGCGAAGGGCAGGAGGTTGGTCCAGTTTTCACTGGTTCCTAGGACAAATTTAATTAAACTCCTTTTTTAAGAGTCCTGCTCATGCCTATCCTGAACTTTGTGGCCAGTATGCACAATGGAGTTTCTAATTTATGCCTATGGCTTGAGCTATACTTTGAGATACCTTGGCTACAAAGGCGGGGCCATTATCTGATACTGGTAGCCAAAATCTAGGTCTTAGTGGGGTATGCTTCAACCCAACCCAAGAAGGTGTCTATAAGAACTATCAGGTACTTGTACCCTGACGCTGGTGGCTTAATCTCTGTGAAATCCACCTCCCAATGCTCTCCTAGGGAATTTCCCCCAGGCCCGAATTCCCAGGGGGACCCTCTTACCTTGCTTAGCATTTACCTGTGCACAGACAGTACTTCTAGTGACTATGCTTTTAATTATCTTATCTAAGCTTGGTATGTAGTACCTGCCTCGCAGAAGTCCAGAAGTCTTGGTGTCGCCTAGGTGGGTAGCCTGGTGTAACTGGGCAACTAACGTCTGACCTAGAGCCTCTGGGACCAACAGTCTGTCATCTGGTAGGGTCCACCAACCATGTGGTCCTTTGATGGCTTGCTTCTGTTCTGCCAATTCCTCCTCTTGTTTGGTGTAGGATGGGTCTGCCGTAGATCAAGGTCCGGCAGGGTTACTAACACTTGTAAAGGCCCCACTGGTTTTAGGGCGGCTTCCTTGGCAGTTAGGTCTGCGGCTCTATTTCCTCTGGCTTCAATTGCCTCCCCTTTCTGATGTCCTGTGCAGTGCACTATTGCAACTGCCCTTGGGAGCCAGATGGCCTTTAATAAGGCTAAAATCTCTTCCCTATTTTTAATGTCCTTTCCGGCTGAAGTTGGTAACCCTCTTTCCCGGTGGATGGCACTGTGTCCCCATTGAAGGGCCTGGATTAAGGCCAAAAGTTTAGCTTTTTGTACTGATGTCCCCTATTCAGGGACTGCACCCAAATGGTGCGGTCCAGGGTGACTACTGCTGCCCCTGCATATCAGATCCCATCTGAACATAACTGCTCCCATCCGTGAACAGTACCTTGTCTGGTGATGATAGCAGGACATCTGTCAGGTCTGGGTGAGCCGTTTGTACTGCGTCTGTTACCTCTATGCAGTCATGAATGGGTTCCTCTGGATCATCATCTGGAAGCAGGCTGGCAGGGCTGATGTCCAGTGTCTTATGGAACCAGATACGGGGCTGGTCCAGGAGAAGAGCTTGGCACTGGGTGATCCTGGTGTTTGACATCCATCTCTCCGGAGCAGCTCGAAGGAGGGCCTCCACAGCATGGGGTGTTGCCAGGGCTAGTTCCTGGCCCAGAGTCAGCTTATCTGCCTCCTTTACCAGCAATGCTGTGGCGGCCACTGCCCGGAGGCACGCTGACCACCCTGCTGCCGTACTCTAGCCTCTTAGACAGATAGGCCACAGGTCTCTTCCAGGGACCTAGAGTCTGAGTGAGAACCCCTTTGGCAATGCCCCTTACCTCACTCACATAGAGGTGGAAGGGCTTCGTGACGTCTGGCAAGGCTAGGGCAGGTGCTGAGACGAGAGCCTTCTTTAGTTCCTCAAAGGCCCGTTGTTCCACTTCGGTCCAGTTCAGCGGCTGCGTTCCCCCAGTACTTGAGTATAGAGGTTTAGCAATCTCCGCGAACCCCGGTATCCACAGGCGGCAGTATCCAACTGCCCCTAGGAATTCCCAAACCTGCTTCTTGGTTGTAGGCGTGGGGATTCATAAGATTGCCTTTATTCGACTGAGGGAGAGGGTCCGTCTGCCTTTGCTAATGTTGTACCCTAGGTATGTGACATCAGAGGAGCATAACTGTGCCTTCTTGGCTGACACCCGGTAGCCTAATGCTTGTAGGGTGCCTAACAGGCCCTCAGTGGCTTGTCAGCAATTTTCCTCAGTATCTGCTGCCAGTAGAAGATCATCTACATACTGGAGTAGGGTGCATTCTGGATGCTCCTGCCTAAAGGCAAGTAGGTCTGAGCTCAAGGCTTCATCAAAGAGGGTGGGAGAGTTTTTGAAACCTTGAGGCAGTCTAGTCCAGGTCAATTGTCCTGAGAATCCACCCTCTGGGTCATTCCACTTGAATGCAAAGATAGGCTGGCTAACCGGGGCCAGGGGTATGGTGAAGAAGCCATCCTTTAGATCTAAGACAGTGTAGAATTGTCTCTCTGGAGGCAGAAGACTTAGCAGAGTGTAAGGGTTCGGGACCGTGGGATGTATAGTCTCAACCCTCTTGTTCACCTCCCTTAGGTCTTGTACTGGCCTGTAGTCTTTAGTCCCAGGCTTTAAAACTGGAAGCAAGGGGGTCTGGCAGGGAATTAGAATTCCCGCTTTCCGCAGCCGACAAATGTGTTTAGCAATTCCCTTCTTTGCTTCTAAACTCAGGGGGTATTGCCTTACCTGGGCTGGAGTGGCGGTGGCTTGCAATTGGACTACTACAGGAGCTTGATGACTTGCCAACCCCGGGGGGGGGGGGTTGTTTTCTGCCCAGACCATGGGATAGAGACGTTGTAACTCCTCCAGGTAGGTAGTGGGCTTATGCTTTTCCCCTGGTGTCGCTTTTTCCGCTTCCTGCAAGATATATTCCTCTGACCGAGGACAGGTTAAAAGAATACAGGCGGGGGAGGATGTAACCGGACCTGGGTTCCTTGGATCCACGGTGAGGTGTGCTCTGTCCCCCTCAAAGGATATGGTGGCTTGTAGCTTCTGTAGGAGGTCACGTCCAAGCAGGGGTACGGGCATTCTGGCATGGCCAGAAATGAATGCATTACCGTGTTCCTTCTGAGGTCCACAGTCCTTTTTGATGTCCAAGGAAAACAGGCAGTTTGTCCAGTGGTTCCCTGGACTGATGTCTTCTTAGAGGTTACGGGTCCCATCGGCTCTGTCAAGACTGAATAGACTGCCCCAGTGTCCACCAGGAGACTAACAGGTTTAGCCTCAACTTGTAAGGTTTACCCTGGGCTCCTGGGGGTTTAATGGAAAGGAGCCCCAGGCCCGTCAGTCCTCTTCCTCTAAGTTAAAGATCCTTGGAGTCTGAGTCTCCCCTTTTGCTTCCCTAGCTAACCTGCCAGGACATTCTCTCTTTCAGTGCCCCTGCTTCCTGCAATAGGCATACTAACTCCTTCCTGTTTGCTACTGGCCTTTTCTTTCTTTCTACATTCTCTTTTCCTTCTCCTCACATACACAAACCTTCACAGATGTCACAATTTCAAATTAGCCTTCAAATCTTCTTTCTATGTCCTTCAAAAATGCATAACCATGCCTCAAACCTTCTATTATTTTAAAATATTTAGAAAAGGTAGAGGGAGGAGGGAACAGGCCCAGCATGCGGTTCCCAGGCCTCCAGCCACTTGAAATTCAAACTGCCACATTCTTCCTAAAGATAAAAGATCTCAGTTTCTGATAAGCCTGAAAAGGGAAATGGGGTAATTTCTAGCTGCCCTCTTTAAGCCCCCTAACAGAACACGGTGAAAAGTGTCCAAGGAGTCGCCGGGGTTTCTTGGGTCTCATTGGGGCGCAGGGGGTCACAAGGGAATTTCCCTCTTCGCCACCGCCTCCAGCTACTCAAAACAACCCCTGCAGGGGACGGTGCCGGGTGGGCGGAGGCAGGGAGCACGGCTTGGGTCCCAGGTGGCGAATGGAGGTGCTCCCACCGAGGCGTTTTCATCTGCAGTCCACTGGGAAAAGCGCTTGCCTCCTGCCCGCGAAGGTGGCGTGTGGGGAACCGGTGACCCTTACACTGCAATCAGACTTTCTGACCTCTCTGAAAAGCCCCTCTGCTTGAGTGTGTTTCCATTAAAAAGTACTGATTTTAGAACCAATAACTTGAGAGTTGCCACACACAAAAGGACCAAGTGGCCCACAAAATATTTTCCTTTTCTTCTAAAGGTTTTACAATGCATTATAATCATTAACCATATTAAACTTAAATGGCCAATTGAGACAAACAGTTCTGAGACCATTCCTCCACCCCTGATTAAGACTGGGTGGCGGCAGGTGTCAGAAATAAGATTAATTTAGTTTTTGAGCTTTCTGGGCAGACTTGGTGACTTTGCCAGTTCTGGCTTCCTTCCTTCTGTCTTTATCCTCTCTCTCTCTCTTCCGACGTGAAGAGGGTATTTAAAAGCTGTTGGCAATCGTCCCATGTGGGCTGGTGGGTATAGAAAACAGACACCAGAAGAGTTATCAGCCCTTGTGGGTTCTGGGAAAAAGGGGGGTTCTGATTCTTCCAATTATAAAGGTCGGAGGTGGTGAACGGAACATAAGTCCTTAGGTGAACGCCGCGAGAGTCTGTCTCTCCTACCTCTCTCAGGGGGAGTTGTGCCACTGGTCAGTTGTCACCAAAAAGGGCTCCTGACCTAGTATGGGGAGGGCTCAGGGGGAAGTCATTGGGGTGGGACTCCCCCTGCAAGGTGGAAGAATCGGGCGCCATCGGGAGGTCCGGTCCAGCCGCACCTCCCTGTGGCAAAGGTGGATACTCTCTCTTGGTTCGGGGCTCCTCCCGAGACCCAGCGGTGGTGGCTGAGTCGGCTGCGGCCACGTAGGGAGGCGGACGGGGAGCTCTTGGTCCCGGGATCGGGTCCTCCTCTGGGGCGTCCAAAATTGGGGGAGCCGAGGGGGCCCGCAGTGGTTTCCCGCTGCGCCCCCCGGGTGACTTCGCCACTGAGATAGACCTAGTGGGTCTCTTTCCCAATTTTTCTCTAGACTGGGGGCAACCACAATCCTTCAGCCATTTGGGGTTATCAAACAGGACATCAATCCAGATGTCGATGTAAGGAATTTGGTTCGGGTGTCCGGGATTGCCATAAACTACGCGCCAGACTCCCGTACAGGGTCCCATATCTAGGGTCCCTGTTGAAGGCCAATTAACCCCAAACATTGGCCATTCTAATTCACAGAATCTCCGAAGGGTGAAAGCATCTACCGACACCCCGTAGCTCTCCCCTCTCTTCCTGAAGACAGTAAAGTTCTTTATCATACACTCAAGGGGACTCAAAGGGCCAGTTTTACTGCCTCCTTGACCCATCTTAGCCCTCGACCCGATTCTCCACACACTGTAAAGAGACAAAGAAGCAAAACAAAACAAAAAAGCCGACAAACAACACTTCCCTCACTATCAGCCGCGGCCTCACAGACACTTCATCAACCATTCATACAACCAGACCAGGTTCCTCAATAAACCTGTAACCGGGCCTCAGTGGTCGTCACCACTTTGGCTGTGAACAGGGAGTTTTGCGGCGTCCCGCCTCCCTTAGTTCACTACTGAGGTACGTACCATACCAAACCAGACCAGACCAGAAATACGAAAACAAAACAGGCCTGACTTACCGGCGCCGCGCAGGCAGGGACAGGAACGTTGCGGAGCTCCGGGGAACGGGGTGAGATTTGAAGGGGCTTAACGAGAAGCCCCCTTAGTGCTATCTCGCTGGGGCCTCCAAATGTAACGGAGCGCGTCCCCCGGAGATAGACCACCGAGACCAATTGGATCAAACAGGGAAAAGTTTATTGCAGAATCAAATCTGGGCCCCGCCGTAGCTGACGCAGCAGCAGGCAAGTGCCTGGCGAGAGCGCCGTTGAAAGGGGCAGTCCCTTCCTTTATACCCCTTCCCTCTATAACCGTTGGCCTGGCATTCCCTGATTGGCCCCTTTGAATGACCCGCGAATGTGGGACCCCTTTGTCCTGGACTTTTCCTAATACGGTTCGCTCACGCAGTGAGGAAGTTCTACACCGGACCTTTCCCTATATGGGTTGTTTGTTACAGAGACAGCTCTGTAATGCCTCTGGCAGGTAGGGGAGTGGTGGTCAGGCAGAAACTATTTCTTTTATTTATGGAATGGGGAGTTCTATAGTGCCTGCGGGGGGTGACCTTTCCAAGTGGTTGTTTTAAATTTTTCTACTCTGACTCTAGACCCCGAGGTCTAGTCCCTTCCTGCCCTCCACAGTTCCCACCCTACTTACAGATCACGACTTCTGCAGCTGATCGTGGTCTTTGTGTGCGGTGAATTTCCCTCACCTATACGGTGAATTCTTCCCCACCTTTTGGGTGTAATCTTCCTTTCTTCGCTCTAGGTGAAATCATCCCCTCCAGAGGTCCCACGTTGAAGGCAATAGTTGTGAGGGTCCCACGTTGGCCTGCCAGTTGCGAGTGTCCCCCCCCCCCCCCACGTCCCACGCGGTTCAGGGTTCAGGTTAGGGTGCGGGGTTCGGGCTCTGGAGGCCACACACAAATGAAAGAGACTAGACAAGAAAATATTAATTTGGGAATTGGGGGCCAGGCGGAAGCCCAAGAGAGAACTCCGATTTGCTCTGGCCTTGCCATCCTTTTTATTCAGGTCTTGGGGTACACCCATAGCCCTTAGGCAGGCAATTCTAGTAATAGCTCGATGATAGCCCGTCAGCAAGGCTTTACATAAGACTAAAAGGTGGAAGTTGCTTCAGGTACCTTTGTCTCCACCAGACAGTGGGTGGTTGGCTCTGACCCTTGCCAGATCCTCAAGGTTGACCAGCCTTCCGGGTTCCTTGTCCACACCTCTCTGTTAGTGAAGGCAATGGGCAGCTTCCAACAGAAGGGAGACAATAAGAGGAAAATACATTACAGAGGTGATAAATTAGAATTTTGAGAGAAGAACCTAATTAGGCAACAACCTGTCTTTGTCACAGCATTTTCGTGTTACCAGTGAGATTGTGCCTCTTGGAATGAAGCTGCGTGAGAGGAGTGTGGTTCAAAGAATTATGTGACGAAAAATGATGTGAAATGTTATGGCCTCAACAACCTGGGTTTGGAGTCAGAATGGTGAAGTGTGATGCCATGTTTTTTGGTGTCTTGGAGGGAAAATTGAGAGACAACAAGCATATTACCTAACAAGACCAGTGCCAAATCACTCACACTCCCTTTATGTGCAACAACTCGCATTACCCTAAGTTCCTGACACCACTGTTATTGAGAAGGGGCAGTTTGACTCACATTGAGGCCCAGAGCACAGGTATCTTCTATCTGCTCAACTCCCTTTATTGTGGAAGACACAGCATCATAGGAATGTAAGGAAAGATTGACTTTGATGGGACTGAGGCCTAGTATCTTCTCTGATGTGGGGAGTAGAGGAAACAGATGGATGTGGTGGATTAAGACTATGACAGACTTGGAATATTAGAAGAGAATCTGATCATGGTCTGTACTGTCCCCACAATGACAGGATATGAACTTTGAGGATGTGGTCATTGCCTTCTCTCAGGAGGAGTGGGTGCTCCTTGATGAGGCTCAGAGACGTCTGTACTGCGATGTGATGCTGGAAGTGTTTGCACTTGTAGCATCTGTAGGTAAGAACTTCACATCTCTCCTAGGGTCCTGAGATGATGTTCTCTCTTACTTTATTCCCCAGGCATTGCACTCTCTCTCTCTCTCAGACAGACCATGGGTTCTGCAAATATTCCTAACTGTCTTTTCAAATGTACTATGGCTGCCAGTGCTGAGCACTGTGGAAAGCCCTGAGCAATAGACTCCACAAACTTCTCTTACAACATTTGCCTCAGAAAGTGAAGGATGTTTCTGGGAGTAAGGGGTCTTACAGACACCTTAATTGATCCCACCTGTTGTTTCTCTTCCTTGGAGGGTGACTACATTCAGATCCATGGCTTCCACTTCTGCCCCTTTCCTATAGCTAAATTCCTGGTGACTATCTGTGCCAGATTATGGTTTTTACTTGCATGAAACATGTACTGTTCTTGTAAGACCCTCCTTCATACCAGGAACCAGCTCTTTTCCATCAGTGTTCAGAAGCAGGTGCCACTGGCTACACCACATTTCTACCTTATCATTTACCTACTTTACTCTTTCTGACATGTCATTTCACCTGTGACTTCCTGGCTTTCGGCTATGTTCACCTTTATGGCATTTTTACATCATCTGCTCCTCTGCATTGCTGCCTCTGATGTATTCTTTAACACTGACTTACACATGTGTTATGAAGTGCACTTACATGCTTAAGAAGGTTTCAAACACCAGCTACTCGTTTATTGAATTTTTCTTCAAATAAGAGATAAGGAAAATTCTGCAGTTTTTCTATGTCATGAGCAGACAAGCCCTGCTGAACACTGTTAGCCTAAGGAAGGGCTGGAAGTCTTACCTCTCTTCCATGTGGTGCTTCCCATCTTTGTGTCATATTCCTGGTGTGGTCTTCCTTCCTTTATGATCTGCAGAGGCCCAGAACTTCACAGAAGCCTCTTATTAATGCTTCCTTCACATCTCTTCTGAAAACTGCATGAAGTCCAGGTGTCATGGTCCACACACTTTTGTAATGAAACTTCCCCCTGTCACCACAGTCCTCATTCGTTTCCTCACCTTTTTTCTGTTTTCAGGTTATTGGCATGAAGAGGATGATGAGGAGGCCTGTTCTGATCAGAGTGTTTCTGTACAAGGAGAGTCACATGTCAGGGCTTCTAAGAGCTCCAGCAACCCAGAAGTCACATTCCTGTAAGCAGTGTTTCTCAGTGTTAAAAGATATTTTGCACCTGACTGAGTCACAAGCAGAATAGTTTGAGCAGAAAGCCATCTTCAGTGACGCATGTGTGAGATATTTCTGTTTCAGCGCAAACCCTCACCAGCAACAGAAGGATGTCAGTGGAAAGGCCTCCTGGAAAGAAGCTATGGACAGGCCCTCATTTGTGACAAGGTGTAGCTTCTATTTATCAGAGGAGCCTTCAAACAAGAAGGAGGTTGGGAAAGACGTCCAAGCTCCCTCAGAGCTGCTTCAGCCTCGGGCCTCTCAGAACACTGAGGAGCCACACAGTGGCAGTGAGGTTTCCCAAGAATATCTCAGTGAAAAAAGTCATCACCAGTGGGCAGAATGTGAAATAACTGCCAGCCACCACCAGAAAGTTGTTGAATCTCAGGGTGTATGTTCTGGAGAACTGAGTTATGAGTGTGACAAATGTAGCAAAGTTTTCAGACGAATCTTTCACCTCATTCAACATAAGAGAGTTCATAGTGGAGAAAAGCCATATGAGTGTACAGGTTGTGGGAAGTCCTTCAGTCAAAGTTCTACCCTCATTCAACATCGGAGAATTCACACTGGAGAAAAGCCTTATAAGTGTAGTGATTGTGGGAAGTCCTTCAGATGTAAGTCTGATGTCAATAAACACCAGCGTGTTCACACTGGAGAAAAGCCATATGAGTGCAGTACTTGTAGGAAGTCCTTCAGTAAGAGTTCTACCCTCAAGAAACATCATAGAATTCACACTGGAGAAAAAACTTATAAATTTAGTGACTGTGGGAAGTCCTTCAGATGTATGTCTGATGTCAATACACACCAGCAAGTTCACACTGGAGAAAAGCTTTATAAGTATAGTGATTGTGGGAAGTCCTTTAGTCAGAGTTCTAACCTCACTCAACATCAGAGAGTTCACATTGGAGAAAAGCCTTATAAGTGTAGTGATTGTGAGAAGTCCTTCAGAAGTAAGTCTGACGTCAATAAACACCAGCAAGTTCACACTGGAAAAAAGCCATATGAGTGTATAGGTTGTGTGAAGTCTTTCCGTGTGAGATCTACCATCATTAAACATCAGAGAATACACACCGGAGAAAAGCCTTATAAGTGTAGTGATTGTGGGAAGTCTTCAGAAGTAAGTTTTATGTCAATAAACACCAGCGAGTTCACACTGGGGAAAAGCCTTATGAGTGTACAGATTGGGGAAAATCTTTTACTCAAAAATGTGGCCTTATAAGACACCTGAGACTTCACACTGGAGAAAAGCCTTAAATGTGTAGGGAATGTTTTCTTTTTGTTGCCCAGAATAACAGCACTGAAGGAGACACATTTACCTTAACACACCTCATTTTTATCAGAACATACACTCTGCTAGATTCCTCATAAGTTTCAGGTACAAGTGAGGTTATAAGGAGCTGCTTGCACTTGCTATCCTGCCCAGGTCTACTACGTGATTGATGTCACTGTGAAGGTTTATGGCTAAAGTGATTTCACCTCTACCACCTAGTTCATGTGAACAGTGTGAATCAGTCACAAACCCTTAGTGCTCTCTTGTGCTTGAATAAATTCTAAATACTCTGAACACACTCTAGCCGGTTTGGCACAGTGGATAAAATATTGACCTGCAGACAGAAGGGTCCTGGATTTGATTCTGGTCAAGGGCACATGCTGGGGCTATGGGCTCGATCTCCAGTGGGGTGTATGCAGGAGGCAGCTGATCATTGATTCCCTCTCACCATTGATGTTCCTATATCTCTCTACCTCTCCCTTCTTCTCTGAAATAAATATAAAAATATTCTTTTTCATAAAAGATCAATTGGCAAAATTTAAATTAATTCTCAGTTTTATAAATAAATAAATACTCTGAACCCTTGGCAGGATCTTCATTCCTTTCTCTCTGACTAGGGAATGGGCCTGACTCAGGGTTTGTCCAGAATACCCATCTGTAGCAAAGAAGTAGTCCCTCTTAAGGTGGTTCTCACATTGTGCTGTGAAGATTGGCTTAGATTCTATTTCACCAATCTGAACCCCACTGGTTCTGGTTTATGATATCTCAGTAAAGATGAATTTTTTGTTGTACCTTTCATTGTTTTGGTTCTATTCACTTCCTGCTATGTTTTGAAAGTGCTGTTGTGATCTGTCAGCATGTAGATGTGAACAGATATTGTGGGGACATCAAACCTTCAGTGCATCAAGAGGGGAGAATGATGGCAGAAAATAAATCTTTTTCCAAAACCGGCTTATTTTGCATTGCTGCCAAAGGCCTTGAAAAAAATAAGGCATGATATTGTGGTTTTAATTTACATACTGGTACCTTGGTTATTGGTGAGGTCAATGGTCACCCAGAAGAGGAGGGTTTTGCTGTCCTTCTGTGAACAATATGAATTTTGTTCTCTGTTCACAGTATGTGTTACATAAGTCTCAGCAATGTTTAGGGGAACTCCTCCCCGCGTACTGCAAAGGAGCCATGTACCATGAAGTATGAAATTTCATGTCTTTTGACATTTGTTGTAAGACTCTGAGGTAACCTACTATTGAGACAGAAACACTGTATTCATAGTGATGGGAGAGACTGCAGTAAATTAGATGGAAAATGTCTCTTCTGAACACAGATGCAGAAATATTCCTGGGCCTGTGGCTTGCGTGACCTTTGTGTACAGACATTCTCAGGACCTCCAAAACTGTTTCCTGTAGCTGAAGTCATTGGAAGAGAAAACAATTTAATGGTTTTTTGAATTCCCCTGGTCTCTATTCAGTGTTCCCCTCAAGGTCATTCCTCAGTATGTAAGAACTCAAGGCTGGAGGAAGGATAATGCTGTAATCAGTCCCAGGATGTGTCTTTTGTAACCAGTCAGCATTCCTGTTGATTCCCATGGCAGCAGTTTTCACTGCTTGCCAATATTTGCTGCCATTGAGGCAAATCTGTTCCTCCCAGGAAATGAGAACTGACATGCAAGAAAGTGCACTTTTCTAATGAGTGTTTTTTGTGTGAGCCTTGACCTAGAGATAAAGCTGTGGACCCACCACAGGTGAAATCTTTTCTGTCACTATATTCAAAGTGTGTCAGAAGTACACTTCCAGTTGTGAGTACACAAAAGGTACTGCTTGTGTTTTTAAAAATACCTTTGTTTTATTTATTTATTTATTTATTTATTTATTTGGAAAAGAGGAGCTAAGTGGGGAGAGAGAGAGTGATAAACATACATGAGCTCTCTCCTGCACACCTCTTACTGGGGACCCAGGAGGAACTGTGTACTGACCTGGAATTGAACCAGGACATTTCAGTGCATTGATGACACCCATGCAGCTGAGTTGTGCAATGAAAGCAGAGTTTATTCTGGTATTTTTATGCATTCACTAGAGGCATGGTGCATGAAATTTGTGCACTGGGGGTGGTGTCCCTCAGGTGGGCCTGCACCCTCTCCAATCTGAGGCCCCTTCAGGTATGGCCGACTGCCGGTTTAGGCCTAAATCGGAAGTCAGACATCCCTCTCACAATCCGGGACTGCTGGCTCCCAATTGCTTCCTGCCTACCTGCCTTATTGACCCTATCCACTTCTGTCTGCCAGCCTGATCACCCCCTAAACACTTGCCTGCCAGCCTCATTGATGCCAAATTCCCCCCTGCTTGCCCTATCGTCCCCACCAGCCCTCCACTGCTGACCCGGTCGCCCCCAACTCCCCTCTGCTGCTGGCCATCTTGTGGTGGACATCTTGTGACCACATGGGGGCGGCCATCTTGTTTGAGGGTGTGATGGTCAATTTGCATATCATCTCTTAATTACATAGGATTATTTTTCATACCAACAACTCTAATCCTACATTTTCCACACTGTATATTTTCCTCCTGCCCTTTTATATTGCTTTCTGACTTTCCCAGTCTTCCATGCAATCATTCCTTTTCCATCCTTTATATTAGATTAGTTCATATTTTTCTTAATTTTAAATGCACTATAAGGTGCATACTTTTTTACAAATACTGATATCCTTAATGCCACAGATATTCTGAGATCCAATACAGATGCTTATGTGAGTCTTGAGTTTGTTTTATTGCTGAGTAGTATTGTATTCTATTGATAGCAACTTCATCTATTAATCTCTCTATAAAACTAGTGGCTCGGTGCACAAAATTTGTGCACATTAAAAGGAAATTAGTCAGAGGAAATATTTTAATATTGCTATTTGCCCTTTCTCTGTAATAGAAGTGTTAGAGATGAAAGGAAATTAGTAAAATGTATATGAAAATAATATATAAATTTATTAATAAATAAATGGTAACAAAAGGATATAACAACAACAGGCATGATATAAAAACAAAAACATGACATGAAAACAACAAAAACATGATATAAAAACAACAGTGATGGAAACAATGACTGATAAAGTGATTAAACTTATTCTAATATCTCCCTGTACACCACATTAAGAGTGAAAACACTTTCAGAGTGCTTGACTAATTTCCCTTGGGATGAAGTATTTAGAACTTTAATGTCACATGCTCTTCGAACTCAAGAGAAAGCAACATATAACTGACCATGTGCGAAAATGGGTTCAGGTAGGAATATTCCTACTCTGTCTAGAGTTTGTCCTTGTGACTTATTAATAGTCATCGCAAATGCTGGCATCACGGGAAACTGTCGTCGAATCAGTTTAAATGGGAGGCCAGTGTCAGATGGGGACAAATCAATTCTTGGAATCAGAACAACCTCTCCCTCTGCAGATCCTGTTAATACTTCAGCTTCGATAATGTTAGGTCATAATCTTTTGATAATAAATCTGGTACCATTACAAAGGCCCCATTTACTATTAAGATTTCTCAATAGCATGATGATTGCACCCTCTTTCAATTTTAATTTATGACATGGCATTCCCGAAGGAGTAATACTATTAAGAAATTTGATGGCAAATTTTTCCTTTTCATCATCATCTGTTGAGTCAAATGGAATCATCACTCAAATATGTGTGAAAACCTCCATCGAGTATATCCAAAATTTCTTCATTTAATTTTTGAATGTGATCATTTTTGGACAAAGAATCGCACATTTAGATATATAGGTATATTTTAATATTATCTATAGATATGCTATTTCCAAAGATAGCTTCAGTAATAGACCCATTACAAATCATTTCACAGGGGATTTCAATAATATCCATTCCTAAATGAAAACTGCTATCAAGTTTGCCATCTCCAAGTTTTACTAACCATTCTCTATAAGCAGAATCCTCTGATCTCTCATTTGCTGTAAGAGACAAGTTTCTGAAACATCCCCAAACATCACAGTATTTTAAACTCGTTTGTGCTATGGCCGATCGCATAGCATGTGGTACAATACTGAGACATTGTCGAAAATCCCCTCCAAGAAGGAGAACTTTCCCACCAAATACAACATTCAAATTCATTATTTCTCTTAGTAATCTATCTATGGCGTTTATAGCATGACTGGATGTCATGGTGCATTCATCACTAATGAGAAGTTGGGCCTTTTTAATAGTTTTAGCAACTTCACTGTTTATATCGAGTCTAGAAATTGAAGTTTCATTTAACGGAACTGGTAATTTATATTGGGAATGAAAGGTTCTTCCACCGAGAAGTAAATTTGCAGCAGCTCCTGTAGACGCTGTGGGTAAAACAGTACCACCACAACCTCTAATATAATGTATTAAAACTTTATACAGATGTGGGGAGCAGCTACAGTGTTTGGACAGGTTCAAGCCTTGAACTGATGAGAGGGCACAGTCCTCTCATTGCCACGTGCAAGTCCCAGCTTGGAGGGCAGGGCCCTCCCAGCACAATTATAGCTAACAGCTAAGGTTGTGGGCTTGAACTTATGGTCCAAACACGTACGTAAGTGTTGTGGGCTTGAGAGAGTTCAGTAAAATCTAAGTTCAGATGTAGCTGAGTAGGATTGAACCCCACGAGAATGTTGTAAACATCTTGATTACACCCTTACTTTGCCTCGTGGCATCTGCTATAAAATAAAGACACGACTTGTGGACGCGGTCGCTGTCTCAGAGAAGCAGCGTCCCACCAAGAGCCAGCTTTCATTCTCTTCTCTGTCTTTTCTAAGCCTTTCACCAGCCCCACTCAAGCTCACCCTTGGCCGTGCAGGCGCAGCACATACAGATATGCAGGTGAATAGGATTCCTAGCTGACAGGCCCCTGACAGCAATCTGGCCACCTGTCAATTCCATGAGGAATGGGGCTCCCTCTTCCCTCCTGTCAGAGTCCGGGGTGCAAGTGAATGGGGTTCCTGGCTGGCAGGCCACTGACAGCAAGCTATCCAACAGCAGATTCTGTGAGGAATGGGGCTCCCGCTTCCCTCCTGTCAGGGTCTGGTGTGAAGGCCGTCCACACCCCCTGTTGGGCCAGACCCAGAGTTCTACCTCGCCATGGCCTCCACCGCAGCAACCCAGGACTGACTGCCTCTGGGCGCTCCTGGCGCTCCGAGGGGGGGTTCTTCTCTCAGACCTCATGGGAAACAGCTCGGGAGGGCGCAGCTGTTGCCAAGGCCACCCCTACATGACTGACTTCCTTCCTGTTGGTTGAACTTACGTCGTGATGGTGTTACACCCAGGGTTTTTATATAAATATATTGGTCATTTCCAGATTTGGGGTATTATAAATAAATCTGTTTGGAATATTTGCGTTCAGTTATTTTTATAGACAGATCTTTTACTAATAAAAAAATTGCAGTCTAGGTTAATGTTTCACATTTGCAGAACTGTGAACTAAAACTGTCATATACGCCCTGACTGGTTTGGCTCAGTGGATAGAGGGTCAGCCTAGGGACTGAAAGGTCCCAGGTTCGATTCCAGTCAAGGGCATGTACCTTGGTTGCAGGCACATCCCCAGTGGGAGGTGTGCAGGAGGCAGCTGATCGATGTTTGTCTCTCATCGATGTTTCTAACTCTCTATCCCTGTCCCTTCTTCTCTGTAAAATATCAATAAAATATAAATAAATAAATAAAATTGTCATATACTTTGCCTACACACCCAGGCATAGTATATAAAAATTCCAGTGTTGTCCAACCCTGCCATCACATTTGGTAGTTAATCTTTTTAAGTAGTAGGCCTGGAATTGCCTATATGTGAAATTGCTTTCATTTTATTTCTATTCCATAAGAATTTTTGATGAACATTTTTGATACATTTATTTATATTGTCTTGATGTCCTTTGTTAAAATGTTGGCTCAGAATTTTTGCCTATTTTAAAATAATTTATTATTTTAACCAATATGTGGACATTTCACAATTTGAGATATATATTTAAATTTCACTCATTCATCAATAACTCAAATGACTTCTTTGTTATATGGAACTATAGGTTTTGAATACATTAAGGAAAACTGCTTTTCTCAATTTCTATTCTACGTCCAATTAAAGCCACATGTACCTTATATTTACAGGTTTTATATGCATGGTTAACATTCTACACCACTCTTATAAGCATTCAATAATATATTAAGTAAAGTCTAAGTTCATAATCTTTGTTAATTTAAATTAAATTAAATGTAAATACCCTCATTGTGGTTAGTTTCCAACTGCCAAAATGATGGCACTGAACAAGGATATGATAAGATAATTCAGTAGCAAATCATTATATTTTACTAGAGGCCCAGTTCATGAAATCCATGCATGTGGGTTGGGGGGTTGGGGGAAGTGGGGAATCCCCTCAGCCCGAACTGCACCTTTAGCAAACTGGGACCCCTCAGGGGATGTCTGACAGCCAGTAAGGCCCAATTGACCTTATAGTGGCAGTGGGGCATCCCTATTGCAATCTGGGACTGCTGACTCCTATCTGCTCTCCTGCCTGCCTGTGTGATTGCCCCTAACCCCTCTGCCTGCCTGCCTGATGCCCTTAACTGCTTGCCTGCCTGGCTTATCGTCCCTAACCCCTCTGCCTACCTGCCTGATCTTATGACCTCTGAAATAGTGGTGTCCTTGGACTGTCTTACATCTGTTCTAGTGCTTAGACCTGGGGATACTGAAACCTTTTATTAATCTTTCCCGCATGCCACATACTTTCAGGCAATTGCATGGAAACAGTACATTATGTATTATACATGTTTGTATCAGATCATCCCCACAGTCAAAATTCATTTCCTTATCATTCTGTGTTTAGGAGGCTTTTATCATAAAACGAAAGATAAGTTGCCAACTTCTGAGCAGAGTGTATCTGTGGAAGAAGAGTCACAGATCAGGGCTTCTAAGACAGTTCCAGCAAGCCAAGAGGTCCTTCTGTGTAAGCATTGTTTCTCAGTGTTAAAATATACCCTGAAAATGACTTAGTTAGAAACAGCATTTTTTGTACAGAAATAATTCTTTGGGGATCCATTTGTGAAAGTCTTCTCTTTGAATGAGAATCCTCATCAGCAACAGAGGGATGCTAGTGAAGGAAAGACCTGGAAAGAAGATGTGGGCAGAGCTTCGTTTGATTCCAAAATCAGCTTCTACTTATCTTGAATGCCTTCAACCAGGAAGGAGATTTAGGAAGACTTTTCAACCACGTCATATCATCCCCAGTACCACTCAACTCTTATCACTGAGGATCCACACTGGCAGTGAGATTTCACAAGAATGTATTGATGGAAAAAGTATTCACCAGAGTGGTAAATGTGAAAATAGTGCCAGTCACAACCAGAAAGTTGTTCAACAGCAGGGTGTCTGCTCTGGAGAAGTGAATTATGAGTGTAAAAAGTGGGAATGTCTTAGAAGAACATTTAACCTAATTAGAAATAAGAGAATTCACATTGGATAAAAGCCCTATAAGTGGACTGGTTTTAGGAATTTCTTTAGTGAGAGCACTGCTCTCATTAAACACTGGAGAATTCACACTGTAGAAGAGCCATATGAATATATAGATTGGGGGAAGGCCTTCAGTCAAGGTCTACCCTCATTCAACATCACGCCATTCACCCTGGAAAAAAGAGGTATGTGTGTAGTTAATATGGGAATTCCTTCTCCTGAAGGTCTGATTTCACTAACCACCAGAAAGTTCACCCTAGAGAAAACCCCTATGAGTGTAGATATTGTAGGATGGCCTTTCCTCAAAGGTCTCTCCTCAGTAACTACCACAGATTTCACCTTGGAGAGAAGCCACATGAATATAGTGATTGTGGGAAGTCCTTCAATCAAAGGTCTACCTTCATACAATACCACAGAATTCACACTAAAGAAAAGAATTATGAGTGTAGTAAATGTCTGAAATATTTCAGTCAAAGGTCTGACTTCAATGATTACCAGCGAGTTCACACTATAAAAAGCCATATGAGTGTACTGATTGTGAGAATTTCTTTAGTCATAGCGCCATCCTGATTCAAAATCAGAGAATTTACTCTGGAGAAAAGCCATATGAGTGTAGAGAATGTAGGATGTCCTTTCATCAAAGGTCTCACCTCACTAAACACCACAGAGTTCACAATGGAGAAAAGCTAAATGAATGTAGTGATTGTGGGAAGTCAGGCATTCGGAGGTCTCACTTCTCTGAACATCTCAGAGTTTATACAAGAGAAAAACCATTTAAATAGTGTGTGTGTGTGTGTGTGTGTGTGAAGTCCTTACATGCTATATTAACCCTTTAACCACAAGAGAGTTCACAGTAGAGAAAAGCGATGTGAGTGTAGTGATTGTGGGGAGTCCTTTAAGCATGGATCTAAGCTCATGGAAAACCACACAGATCACACTGGGGAAAGATCTCGTGAGTGTGGTAAATGTAGAAAATCTTTTAGCCACAAACCTAGCCTGGTTATACACCCGGGAGTTCACACTGTAGAAAATCTAAAATGTGCAGGAAATGCTTTATTTTTCTTAGAATAATAACACTGAAGGAGATCCTTTGTCACACATTTATGTGACTTTAAATTCCTTTTAATGAAACAAACTCTGCTGGATTCACCATAAGTTTCAGATGCAAGTGAGGCTTGAAGGAGCTGCATTGCACTTGCTAACATGAACAGACCTACTACCCCATTGATGTCACAGCGAGTATTTGTGGCTGAAGAGGTTTCACCTGTAACACTTGGCTCACCTGAAGAGTGTGCTTCAGTCACAACCCCTGTGTGCTCAGGGGAAATGTATGCTGTGTTCTCACTTGTGCTTGAGAAAATTGTGATTACTCTGAGCTCTTGGCAGTGTCTTCATTCCTTTATCTCTGACTAGGGAGTGCAGCTGATGCAGGCTTCGTCCAGAGCACCCATCCTCAGCTAAGAAGTGCTACCTCTATGAGGGACATTGTGGTTCTCACAATATGCTGTGATGAATTGTTTCAGGTTCTAATTCACCAACCTACAAACTTCTTGCTGTCCTCTTTTCTGTTTTATGATCTTTCAATAAAGGTGTTTTTTCTTTTGTACCTTTAATTTTGGAGGTTATATTCACTGCTTTGGATGACTAGAAAGGAAAGTTGTGATCTGTCAGATGGAGAGGTGAAAAGATATGATGGGGTCCCAAACTTTCTGTGCTTTGGAAGGCACATAGTAATGGCAGGAAATTACTATTTGTCCAATATTGTATTTTTTTGAATTGCTGTCCAAGACCTTAAAAATTGTCTGCATGACTTTGTGATTTTAATTTGCAGCCTGGTGCCTCTATTATTGCTAAGGTCAATGGTCACCCTGGAAAGGAAGCCTTTGTTGTGTTTCTGTGGAGAAAATTATTTATAGTCTCTGGTCACAGTTTGTATTACATAATTCTCAACAATGTTTAGGGGAATTCTTCCCCACATACTGGAATGGAGCTATGTGACATGATGTATGAAATTTCATACCCTGGTGTCATCTTTTGTATGACTCTGAGGTTTAAATGGAACCTACACTAGGACATAATCACTTTACTCATAGTGAGTGGGAAAGATTTCAGTGAATTAGATGAAAAGTACCTCTTATGAACGTATTCCACAAATCATCAATGGTCTGTGGCTTTGTGATCTTTGCATACAGACATTGTCAGGGCTTCCAAAACTTTCCTGTGGCTGAAATCATTGGCAGAAAAAATAATCTCACAGTTTTTTTGGATTTCCCTGGACCATCTCAGGCATTCACCTCAAGGTTTCCTAATCAGGCAAGATCTCAAAGCTAGAGGAAGGGTAATCCTATACTCACCCCAAGGAAGTGTCTTTTGTAACCAGTCCACATCTGTGTTGATTCTGATGACAATAGTCTTCACTTCTTGCCAATATTTGCTGCCAATGAGGCAAGGCTGGTCCTCCCAGGAAATTAGGAGAGAGATGGTAGAGCCCATATAGGGTTGCCATTTTAATTTTCTAACAAGACAGAGATATCTAGGTCTTCATTTGGAAGCACTTTGTAAGGCTATATTTGGGAATATTTATAACTGAAATGCAACAAAATGTATTTTTCTAATGCATACTATTTCTTGAGGTTGGACAAATGAATGAAGCTGTAAAACCGTTACATGTGAAATAAATACAGTATATCTCTGACCCATATACGGGTTAGGGCAAAAGTAGGCTTACAGATGTGAGTATGTAAAACAAAGAGCTTATTCTTTATTTTAAATAATTTTTATATAGTTAAAAATATATTCATTGACTTTTTAAAAAGGGAGGGAAGGGGAGACAGAGAGAGAGAGAGAGAGAGAGAGAGAGAGAGAGAGAGAGAGAGAGATATGAGAAACATCAAATAGCTGCCTCCTGTTCGCCACCTACAGGGTATCCAGGCAAGTATGTTCCCTGTACAGGAATGGAACCAGTGATCTTTCAGGGAAAGAAATGGAGCCCAACCAACTGAAGTACAATGGCCAGGGAAGAGTTTATACTTGTATTATTATTTATTGAATTAATTTTCATACCAACAACTCTAAAGCTACTCTACCACACCCTATATTTACCTGCATCCTTTTATAATCTGTCTTCTGCCTTTCCCATCCCTAAATGTATTCATTCATTTTACTTCCTTTACAAGATTAGTTCATATTTTTCATAAATTGTAGGCACTATATAAGGTGTGTATTCTTCAACAAATATTGGTCTTTTTCATGTACAGAGTTATTTTGATATTCAACACTAATGTTATTTATGTTAAATGTTAATTATTATTTATTGCTGAGTAGTATTGTGTTCTGTGTATTAACACTTTATCTGTTGATCTGTCTATGGTGTTTGTTATTTCCAGATTTGGGGTAGTATAAATAAATTTGCTGGATATATTGCATTCAGTTCTTTATATATATGTACTAGAGGCCCGGTGCACGAAATTCATGCATGGGGGAGGGTGTGTGTCCCTCAGCCCAGCCTGCACCCTCTCCAATCTGGGACTCCTCAAAGGAATTTCCAACTGCCCATTTAGGGGATTGGCCCTAAATGGGCAATTGGACATTCCTCTCACAATCCAGGACTGCTGGCTCCCAACTGCTTGCCTGCCTGCCTGCCTGATTGTCCCTAACCACTTCTGCCTGCTAGCCTGATCAACTCCTAACCATTCCCCTGACAGCCTGATTGATTCCTAACTGCTCCCTTGCCAGCCCAATTGCCCCAACAGCCTTCCCCTGCCAGGCTGGTCTCCCCTAACTGTCCTCCCCTGCAGGCCAGGTTGCCCCCAACTGCCCTCTTCTGCCAGCCCATTCATCCCTAACTGCCCTCCCCTGCTGGCCTGATCACCCACAACTGCCCTCCCCTGCTGGCCATCTTGTGGTGGCCATCTTGTGTACACATGGGGGTGGCCATCTTGTGTGTTGGAGTGATGGTCAATTTGTATATTATCTCTTTATTATATAGGATGTTTTACTTATCTAACTGTTACAGTGTAGGTGTGTGTTTTACTTTTGAAGATATGCAGAACTGTGATCTAAATAGTCATTCCCTTTGCCTTCCCAGAGACATACAATAATGAAAATTCTAGTTTTTCGTTATCCCTGTGAGCACATATGATGTTTAATATTTTTAAATTTTAGGCCCAAAAATCAGTACAGTGTTAACTTGTTTGGTTTTAAGTCCATTTCCATAAGAAATTTTTATGGTGAGCATTTCTTTATACATTTTCGTATACCCCTGTCTTTATCTCTTTTGTTGAATAGTCTAGTCAGAAACTTTTGTAATTTTTAAAATCAAGTTAGAATTTAACCAATAGGAGGCCAGTTCAGCATCAAAGACATCTGTATTCACTTCACTCATTCCTTAAGGACTCTACTGATTTGCCATTTGGAAATGTATGTTTTGAATACTGGAAGCAAAACAGTTTTTCTCAAATTTATGCACAATTTAATGCCCACTTGCATGATACACTTTTAAATTTAATTTATGTTGCTAACATTTTCCACCACTCATTTTAAGTCAAAGCATTCAATAGTACATTAAGTGAATTTAAGTTTTGTACTATTTGTCAATTTTCCTGGTGTTAAATACTCTCATCATGATCAGTTTCAAACTGACAAAATGATGGCACTGAACATGAGCCTGCTACAATATTTCAGTAGCAAATCATTACATATTTTTTCCAACATGCTGATGCAGTAGGTACAAATATACTCAAGAACATTCATGATAAAATAGTAAAATAATGGTAAGTGGCAAGTTTTAAACATTTTAAACTTTGATGTAAGTATAAGTGATTTAAAACATACATCCAAAAAATATATTTTTATTGATTTCAGAGAGGAAGGGAGGGTGGGGGGAGAGAGAGAGAAACATCAATAATGAGAAAGAATCGCTGTTAGATTGCCTCCTTCATGCACCACAATATGAATCCAGCCCTCCACCTGAGCATGTATCCTGACCAGGAATCAATGAGTGACCTGCAGGGTCATAGGTTAACACTCAACCACTGAGCCACACCAGCTGGGCACTCCTAAGATTTTCAGGGATCCTGCCTGCAATGAGGGTAGCAATGAGCAGTGGCAGCTCATCCCGGGCTAACCCCCTGAACCTGTGCTCAAGGTCTCCTTTACTCTGAATGCACAGTGAGCTAACAGCCCCTGCTTTGGCTCAGTTATTTCCCACAATGTTTCTAGAGAGGCCAAGTAGCCCAGCCTAGTCTCTGTGCTGTTGCTTGTTCCATCATAAGGCCTACGTTTTTTCATTATCCCAGCTTCAATTAACGTACCCTCAAAATCTTCTGAACACGTGTTGTGCAAACTTTTCTAAATGAAGAAATGAACTAAAACACTACAGGCCAAGCTGAGGCAAACACACTCCAGGCTCCTTCCTGTTCTTGAACACAGTTATACCTGGGACATCCTCTATAAAGACAGACCAAGGCATGATTTTGCTTTGAGAACTTGGGAGAAAATGTGATGGTCCTCATTTACATTGGTGTTGCTGAGTCAAATCAATCTTAACACTATTCTTTTTTTATTGATTTTTTAGATAGAGAGACTGAGAAACATCAGTGATGAGAGAGAATAATTGATCAGCTTTCTCCTGCATGCCCCCTACAGGGATGGAGCTCCCCAACCTAGGCATGTGCCCTGACCTGGAACCCAACCAGAGATACCTTGGATCATGGGTCCATGCCCAACCACTGAGCCATGCCATGTGGGCAAAATATCATTTTTTACTGGTGACTCTATTACAAATAGTCCCAATTCCCCCCAACCCCATCCCCCTTTGACTCCCTCTATCCTGCCCCCACCGTTTCTGTGCCCTCACCACATTCTTGTCTATGTCCATGGACTCTGCATATATGTATATACTTTTTAAAATACATATACATACATATATATTTAATATATATTTTATTGATTTTTTACAGAGAAGAAGGGAGAGGGATAGAGAGTTAGAAACATCGATGAGAGAGAAACATTGATCAGCTGCCTCCTGCACATCTCCTACTGGGGATGTGCCCCCAACCAAGGTACATGCCCTTGACCGGAATCGAACCTGGGACCCTTCAGTCCGCAGGCCGACGCTCTATACACCGAGCCAAACCGGTCAGGGCTTAAAATATATTTTAATTGATTTTACAGAGAGGACGGGAGAAGGAGAGATACTAGTAAATACATCAATGAGGAGAGAGAATCACTGATTAGCTGCCTCCTGCACGTCCCCTCCCCCACCCAACTGAGAATTGAACCTACAACCCCTGTGTGTTCCCTGACCAGGATCACAGGTCAATGCTCAAGCATTGAGCCACACCAGCTGGGATATATTACTAGTATTTAAAATTTTTAAAAACAATGTATTTTATATCGTTGATAGTATTACATACGTCTCCATTTCCCCTGTGCATACATTCCTTGGGGGATCTCTCCCAGTCCTCCCCACTCCCCTCTCCTGGGAGATCTCCCCATCTGTTCCAGTGAACCAGGCCTCTGTTCCCATCTTGTCCTTCCCCAGGGCCACTTGCTGAGCCACATCACCTTTACTCACCAATGTCACTGGCTGGGATGCTAGCCCTCCCCTTGGCGTTTGAGAAAACTACATTACCCAGGAAGCATCGCCTGACGTGGGCGGAGCTAAAGGGCACTTTTGTTGTCACTGCATCCGGTTAGGGCGGGACTTTCGCCTTCTTCCTCCAGCCGGTATTTGGACCTCTTCAGTTTCTTCAAAGACTCACAGGCTTCAGCCCACTGGTCGGGAGCAGGAGGAGGCCTGGGAGGCAGCGTCCTTGCGGCGCGGGGTGTGTCTGAGGCTTGTTGAGCACCAACAGGCCGGGATTGGGGCCTCCGTGCCTCTCAGACTCCTCTGCTCACAGCGTTCCCTCAGCCTGACCCCACTTCACCCTCCAGCCTGGGGGACTGGGCCCTCTCAGTTACTGCAGCCCAGGAAGCCGCACCCAGAACAGTGAGTCGCTCCTGGGTGATACATGGGTGATGGGGGAAGAGGGCCACAGGCTGCAGTGCCACTTTGTAAGGACACGGTGGTGGGGCTGAGCCTGAGGCTTAGGAAAACCCGGGCCTGTTTGGGATCTAAAGTCAACAGAGAAGATGAGGTGTGGTTTTGCACGAGGAGTTTTCCTTTCATTCTCAGAACGCTGGGGCCATAGATGGTTGTGAAAAAAAGAGGGACATTTTCTGAGGTGGGTTCTAACTTTTCCTAACATTGCTCAGAGGAAGAACAGACTAGAAGACAGAGGACAGCAGCTGTGGACAGGAAGGGAAGTCCTGTAAATGGTAAGGGAACTGGCAAGAGTGAGCACTGAGGACTGTGCCCTGAGATCATACAGGATCTGGAGGGCACCTGGCCTCGGGGCTGGGCAAGGGCACTGAGCAGCCTGAGCCATAGAGCCTGGTGGTTGCCAGGCTCCCAACAGACCCTTTTCTTTCCACAAATTCCTGCAAATGCAGAATCGTTAGGTGTACGGGTTTGTGGAGCTTATTTCAGGGCCTCACACACTTGAGGCCTCTGATAGAGTGGAGACCTGGGCCTATCCAGCTGCTCTTATAGCTACTGGACCTGGGCACTTTGAACAGACACTAAGCCCATCTCCTAAGGCCAGGGCTAGGGCTTCTGGAAGTGGACCTTTTTTCTGGCAACCAGTGTAATGAGTGCGAGGTCCTCCAGGGCATAGGGTCCAGAATATGTGCCAAGGCTTGGAGTGAAGAGTAAGCTGATTCAGGAACCGAGAGGTATGTTTTTCTTTGGGGGTGGGGGGCGGATATATATTAGAAGTAGAAAGGAAGGGAGAGGGAGAGAGACAGGGAAACAGTGATGAGCAAAAAAGAAGGATCAGTTGCTGCCTGCACAAACCCTACTGTGAGTCCAGCCCACAACCCAGTCATGTGACCTCACCAGTGCATGGGACTATGCTCAACCATCTCAGACATCAGCCAGGAGTGTAGATCACTTTAATACAGGGAATCATGGTCAGGAAGGCAATGTTAGCAGTAGCTCAGGAGGAACAGTGTGAGCCTGAGTGCTAGCTTTCCTGCTGGGTCCACTGCTTGTGGGAGGTGGGTCACAATCAGCATAGGACAGAGTTGTCATGTAGAGTGTCGGGGGGAGAGGATGGTTTTGCAAAGGCCAACGCCTTTAAAAGATGAGTGGATCTGAGATTAATTGGAGGCGGAAGAGTAATTTAAACAATATGAGATTGGGTTGGTACATAATTATTTCTCTAAACCCTCACCAGGATAATGTTGTGACCCTCAGTGTGGCCTGGCTGGGGGAGTAACAGTCAGTGTTGTGGATTAGCTTAGCGGCTTGAATTGTCATCTCTGAGACTCACAAAGCATGGTACAGAGGGACAGCACAGCTGGGACTTGAGTAACAGTTAAGTGGAGAGATGTTGGCTGTGACTGGTGAAAGAACATCAAGTGCAGCACCAGGAAGGGTGGGATCTGGGTATCTGAGATCTGATTGTAGATCTTCATAGGTTAGATTTAAGGGAAAAACAGTCATGGAGAGAGGCCTTCATAGCAGGACTCAAGGCTGCCTCTGTGAGTGTGGACTATCAGAACCTGGGCAGTACTTGATTCTGTTTGAATTTGAATTCTCTTGACCACACATGCTGAGTAATAAGTAAGAGGGTGAGGAGATGACTATAGGTGGGGGGACTGTAGCAGTGCAGGTGTGAGAGGTGTGGTAGAAAGAGTGATGAGTTCTTGGAGAGGCAGTGTGACTTCATGGCCAGAGCACCCTGACATTGTCATAAAAGTGAAAGAAGGGAGAGTCCATTTCTGGTGGAGTCTGGATGATAAAATAAGGGTAATTTTTGGATAATGCCTGAAAAGGGTGATGATTTGGTGCTACCTGCCAGGTTCAGGGCTTAGATGACATTTATGTACCCACCTGCCTTTTGTTGATGGGGAGACACACTGATGGTTAGGAATGAGATAGTATATATCAGTGTCACCCAGGCTTGAAATTCTCCACACGCATGGGTAAGGGAGAAGGGTAAGAGAGAAATGAATTATGGAGGTGGTAATCTATAAATCTGGAAAATAAGGTAATTAGGAAACAACCTGTCCTCGCCATGGCAAATTTGCGTTACCGTTGAAGTTATTACCTTACCTCTGGGAAAGAAGCGGTGTGAGAGAAGTGTTCAAAACACTATGTGCAGCAGGTAATACAAAGCTATGGCCTCAGCACTCTGGGGTTGTGGTTGTAAGGGTGAAGTGTAATGCTACCTTTTTGGTGTCTTTGAGGAACAATCTGAGGGACCACACAGGTATTGTCTGATCAGACCAGTATCAAATCACTCACACTCCCTGTATGGCTAACATCTCTTCCTACGCTATGTTCTTGACACCCACTCTGCTGTCTAGAGGAAGTGTGGTATACATGTGAATCCCAGAGCTCAGTTATCTTCTATCTGCTCAACTGCCTTTATTGCAGGAAGACAAAATATCGGTAGAAATATAACATGACAGTGACTTTCATGGGATGAAGCCCTGGTATCTTCTCTGGTGTGTGGAGAGGAGAGAGCAGATTGATGTGGAGGGTGGGAATATGACAGAGTTGGAACCTCAGTAGTGAATCTGATCCTGGGCTGTACTGTCCCCATTATGACAGTATATAAACTGTGAGGATGTGGCCATTGTCTTCTCTCAGGAGGAATGGGGGCTCCTGGATGAGCCTCAGAGACTTCTCTACTGCAATGAGATGCAGTGTTTGCACTTGCATCATCTGTAGGTAAGACCTTCACATTCTCCCAATGTCCTGAGATGATGTCCTCTCTTACTTCATTCCTCTGATATAGCTTTCGCTCTTCTACAGCCAGACCATGGGCTCTGCTAATTTCCCCCCTGTCCTGTCAAATGTGTTGCAGCTGCCATGGGTGAGGTCTGTGGAGAGTTCTGAGCGAAGGACTCAACAAACATTGCCTGAAACAGTGAAGGATGTGTCTGGGAGTCAGGAGTCTTATGGTAGATCTATTTATCTACTATATGGTAGATATATTTATCTCCTGCCCTTTTATAATCTCTATTTCTGCCTTCCCCAGCTCTAAATGCAGTCATTGATTTTCCTTCCTTTACAGGATTAGTTCATGTTTTTCATAATGTTATAAACACTACAATGTGTGTATTCTTTAACAAGTATGGGACTCTTTCATGATACACAGTTAATCTGAGGTTCAGCACTAATGCTTAAATGAAAAGCTAACTGTTGTTTATTGCTGAGTAGTATTGTGTTCTGTAAATATCCACTTTATCTATTGATCTATTTTTTTTGTTATTTCCAGGTTTGGGGTATTATGAATAAAGATTCTGGGAATATTGGATTCAGTTCTTTATACAAATATATATTTTCCTTATCTAACTGATGCAGTATAGATTTTTGTCCAGTCTCTTCCCACGCCCCCCACACCCATTTCCCCCAAGACAGCAGCTGTGGGGGAAGGTGAGACCAGCGTTATCAGTGGGGTCTTCACTGAGGAAGTCTGGGAAGGGTTAGTAGGCTCCAGGTGGGGGCCTGCAGGGAGCATGCCCTGTGCATTTTCCAACTGTAGGGAGGTCACTCTGCTGGTTTTATCAGCAAACATGAGAAAGTGGTAAAAAATAAAAATAAAATAAATGGTGACCGAATAGGCAGAGGTATTGTGCATCTCATCCTGAGCCAGACTGGAAATACAACTAAATCAAAGAACATCCACGTGGTATTAACAAATTACATGCAGCTGAGCAGACAATGTACAAGAAGGAAGGGCAGGGGTCACCTGGAGAATGGCAAGAACTGAGAAGTGGGCTTGAGAGGGACAGCCAGCCAGTGGGCAAGAGGGTGAGGAGAAAGCTGTGTTGCACCAAAGCTGTGTCCCTACAGGACGGGGGTAATACCCAACTGTGTAAAGGAAAAGCCCCAGGGCAGCTGGCTGCTGGGGAAACTGGACCAAAGGGAAAAGCCCCGAAAGGCTGCCCCATGAAAGGCGGCCCAGACAGCGCGGTGCTGGGGAGACAGAGAGCAGTTTCATTGGTTTGGTTTGTCTTTGCTTTTGTTCTCTAAGCCCAGAACACGGGGCTTTTCTATTGCAGACACTCACCCGGGGCTTTGGAGCTGGGAGAGAGGCACAGAATTGGGGGCCTGAGGAGAGGCTGAGGAGGAAAGCAGGGCAGGGAGACATGGCCAGGAGTCCTGCATTGGGACATACTTTTTTTAATTTAAATTCTTTATTTTTTAAATTATCACATAAGTCTCCTTTCCCCCCGCCCCGCTTTGACCTCTCCCCAGCTGCTCCTACCCCTTCCTCAGCACATGCCCTCACCCCCTTGCTGTCTGTGTCCACTGGTTATGCTCATATGCAAACATACCAAGTGTTTCCATTGATCTTTTACCCCTCCCCCTCCCTGCCTTCCCTCTTAGTTTGGGTGGTCTGTTCAATGCTTCTATGACACTGACTCTATTTTTTTCATCCGTTTATGCTGTTCATTTTATTCCACAAATGAGTGAGACCACGTGATATGTATCTTTCTCTGACGGCCTTATTTCCTTAGCATAATGCTCTCTAGGTCCAGTCATGCTGTTGCAAATGGTAAGAGTTCCTTCTCTTTACAGCAGCCTAGGATTCCATTTTGTAGATGTACCATAGTTTTTTAATCCAGTCATCTGCTGATGGACATTTAGGCTTTTTCCAAATCATACCTATAATAACTACACTTGTTCTGCTATGAACATAGGGGCACATATATCCTTTCTGATTGGTGTTTCTGATTTCTTGGGATATATTGCTGGAAGTGTGACATTCTTAGCTTCCCAACCTAAGCAGCCATTTTTCCCCAGAAGAGCTAGCCCTCCCATTAGGCTCAGGGCAGGAGATACAGCCTGCCACACCCTGCATTTTGAGTTTTACAGAGAAATCCAAAGGCAGAGGCCAAGCTTCTGGGTCTGAAGAGTTCCAAAGAGCCCTGAGTGACTGGATTGGAAGAGGGGCTGGTCCACACTGCTATTCGGGGGTCAGACTGATAAAAACTCTAAGTTGCCAAACAACCCCATTGGTTTCCATATAAGGAGCTCTGACCAACCAAGGCCAGAGTAATATTTTGGGACACACATGTAGGAGCAACTCTGGGTCAGAAAATAACACCCATCTGTTCCCTGAAAGAGAAACAGCACCATCACTCTTATGTCAGGGTGCTGTGGCCATGAATTCACATTCTCCAAGTGCACATCACTCTTTCTACCACACCTCTCTCACACCTGCACTTCCACAGCCCCGGCCCCCATACTCATCTCCTGGCCTTTTACTTATTACTCAGCATGTGTGGTCCAGAGGATGGTTGCCAAATGGAATCAGGATCAAGCACTGCCCAGACTCTGATAGTCCACACTCACAGAGGCAGCCTTGAGTCCTGCTATGTAGGCCTCTTTCCATGACTTTTTTTGTTTGTTTGTTTTTGCTTCAACCTCACCTATTGAGAACAACTATCAGATCTCAGATATCCATAGCTCACCTCTCACAGCCAACATCCCTCACTTAACCTTCACTCAAGTCCCAGCCCCGATGGCCCTATGCACCATGCCCAGTGAGTCTCACAGATGACCACTCAAGCCTCTAAGCTAATCCACAAGACTGACTGCAACTCCCCACAGCCAGGCCACACTAAGGGTCACAACAAAATCCTGGTGTTTCTAAAAGTTGATATGTACCAGCCCTAGCTCATCTTGTTTGAATTACTCTTCGGCCTCCAATTAATCTCAGGTCCACTCATCTTTTAAAGGCCTTGGACACTGCAAAACGATTATCTCTCCTCCACACTACATAACAACTTCTGTCCCTATGCTGTGTTGTGACACCCACCTCCCACAAACAGTGGCCCCAGCAAGAAAGCCAGTCCTCAGGCTCACACTGTCCCTTCTGAGCTTACCAACCTGACCATGATGCCCTGTATTAAAGTGATCTACAGTCCTGGCTGATGTGTCTCAGTTGAATGAGCATAGACCCATGCACTGGTAAGGTCACATGCCTGAGTTGTGGGCTGGATCCACAATAGTAATTGTGCAGGTGGCAACGGATCCTTGTTTCTTCCTCATCCCTCATTCTCTCACTCTCCCTCTCCCTTCCTTTCTATATCTATAAACCAATATATATATATGTGTGTGTGTGTATATATATGTGTGTGTGTATATGTATATATATGTATGTATATATATGTATGTATGTGTATATATATGTATTTAAAAAAATACCTGCAGATTTCTGATTCAGCTCACTCATTACTCCAAGCCTTGGCACATTCTGAAACCTATGTCTCGTACTCATTACACTGGTTGCCAAAAACAAGGTCCACTTCATGAAGTCCTAGTTGTGGCCTTAGGAGTCTGGGCTTAGTGTCTGTTCAAAGTCCCCAGGTCCAAGGGCTACAAGAGTGGCTGACAGTCCCAGGACTCTCCTATCTCAGAGGCCACAAGTGTGTGAGGCCCTGAAATAAGCTCCACTAACCCGTACACCTAACGATTCTGCATTTGCAGGAATTTGTGGAAAGAAAAGGGTCTGTTGGGAGCCTGGCAACCACCAGGCTCTATGGCTCAGGCTGCTCAGTGCCCTTGCCCAGCCCAGAGGCCAGGTGCCCTCCAGATGCCTGTATGATCTCCAGGCTCAATCCTCAGTGCTCACTCTTGCCAGTTACCTTATTATTTATAGGACTTCCCCTTCCTGTCCACAGCTGCTATCCTGTATTCTAGTTTGTTCTTCCTCTGAGCAATGTTAGGAAATCTTTGAACCCTACCTCAGAATATGTCCCTCTTTTTTACACAACCATCTATGGCCCCAGCGTTCTGAGAATGAAAGTGAAAGTCCTCATGCAAAACCACACCTCATCTCTTTGTTGCCTTTAGTCCCATTACTGGCCCGAGTTTCTGAATCCTCCCTGCTCAGTTGCACCATCACGTCCTTACAAGGTGGCACTGCAGCCTTTCACCCTCTTCCCCCATCAACCATGTGTCACGCACGAGGGACTTACCATTCTGAACGCTGGGACCTGGGTGGCAGGACCTGAGAGGCGCGGGTCCCCCAGGCTGGAGGGTGAAGTGGGGTCAGGCTGCGGGAACGCTGTGAGCAGAGAGGAGTCCGGTAGGCACGGAGACGCCGATCTCGGTCTGTTGGGGCTCAAGGAGCCTCAGACACACCCCGCACAGCAGGCAGCTGCCCCCCAGGCCTCCTCCTGCTCCCGACCAGCGCCCTGAAGCCTGTGACTCTGTGAACAAATAACTAAAAAGTTAAAATATCCACCTTGAGGAGGAAGGCTGAAGTCCCCCCCCAAGCAGGATGCTCAAACACCAAATTGCCCTTTAGCGCCGCCCACATAAGTGTAATTCCTTCTGGATAATGTAGTTTTCTTAACCTTCCAGGGGAGTACTGACATACCAGCCCATGACTTAGGTGAATAAAGGTGTTGTGGCACAGCAAGTGATGCCTGAGGAGGGACTAGATGGGACCAGAGGCCTGGCTAACTGGAGCACACTAACAGATCTCTGAGGGGAAGAAGGTGGGAGGAATGCCAGAGATCCACCAAGAATATATACAGAGGGGGAAAATGGGAAACATCGATAATACTATCAACAATAAAAAATATATGTATTTTCATAAATTTTATAATAATGTAGCCCAGCTGGTGTATCTCAGAAGTTGAGCCTCAACCTATGAACCAGGAGGTCATGGTTCTTTATTTTTATTTTTATTTTTTAATTATTTATTTTTAAGTTATTTAAAGTATTACATATAGTATGACATATAACATTTTTTCCTACATTGAGCTCTCCCCAGCCACCCATACACCTAAGCACATGCCCTTACCCTCCATAGTGTCTGTGTCCACTGGTTATGCTGATATGAATGCATATAAGTCATTTGATTGATCCCTTACCCCCCCTCCCTTGAATTCCCTGTGAAGTTTGACAGTCTGTTCGATGCTTCTATGTCTCTGAATCTATTTTTGTTCATCAATTTATGCTATTCATTATATTCCACAAATGATGAGGTCATGTGATACTGGTTCTTTTCCTGGTCAGGGCACAGACATGGGATGCAGGCTCAATTTTCAGGGTGTGCGTGGAGTCATGCACGAGGCAACCAATCAGCAACTCTCTCTCATCATTGATGTTTTTATCTCTCCCTTTTACTCTCTAATTTTAAATGTAATGGATTAAATGCCCCAATCAAAAGACATAGGGTAACTGATTGGATGAAAAAACATGACCCATTTATCTGCTGTCTACAGGAAACCCACCTCAGAAAAAAAGACACACACAGACTGAGGGTGAAGGGATGAAAAAAGGTTTTTCAGGCGAATGAAAATGAAAAAAGCTGGGGTAGCAATACTTATATCTGACAAATTAGATCTCAAAGTGAAGGACATAAAAAGAGATAAGGAAGGCCACTTCATAATACTAAAGGGAGCAATCCAACAAGAAGAAATAACTTTGGTAAACATAGATGCACCCAATACAGGAGCACCCAAACACATAAAAAAAACTCCTGGAGAATATCAAGGGAGAGATTGACAGCAATACAATCACAGTAGGGGACTTTAATACCACACTATCACCATTGGACAAACCCTCTAAACAAAAAATCAGCAAAGAAACATCAATCCTAAATGACTCAATAGATCAGATGGAATTAATTGACATCTTCAGAACATTTCACCCCAAAGCCACAGAATATACATTCTTCTCAAGTTCACATGGGTCATTTTTGAAGATAGCCATATATTGGGTCACAGGCAAAGTCTCTTCAAATTCAAGAAGATAGAAATCATATCAAGCATCTTCTCAGATCACAATGGCATAAAACTAGAAATCAACTACAATAAAAACAATCCAAAAAATCAAACACCTGGAGACTAAATAGCATGCCATTAAACAATGACTGGGTTACCAGATAGAACAAAGAAGAAATAAAAGACATCATGGCAACAAATGACAATGAAAATACAACAATCCAAAATCTATGGGACACAGCGAAAGCAGTCTTGAGAGGGAAGTTCATAGCTCTAGAAGCCTACTGCAAAAAAAACAAGAAACTATGGTAAGAAACTACATAACCCTACAACTCAAAGAGTTAGAGCAACAAGAAAAGCTCAGGGTAAGCAGAAGGAAGGATATAATAAAGATCAGAGTGGAGATAAATGACATAGAGACCAAAAAAAACCCCACACAATACAAAAGATCAACAAAACCAAGAGCTGGTTCTTTGAAAGGATAAACAAGATTGATGAACCTCTAGCCAGGCTCACCAAGAAGCAAAGAGAGAGGACCCAAATAAAATCAGAAATGAAAGAGGAGAAATAATAACAGACCCCACATAAATACAAAGGATTGTTAAAAAATACTATGAATAACTCTATTCCAACAAACTGGACATCCTGGAGGAAATGG
Organism: Plecotus auritus; assembly: GCF_963455305.1. Lineage (NCBI taxonomy): Eukaryota > Metazoa > Chordata > Mammalia > Chiroptera > Vespertilionidae > Plecotus > Plecotus auritus. The sequence continues at coordinate 16,325,546 of NC_137781.1, read as the reverse complement.
ATATATTCCTAAAAAAAAACACAACCTTCCAAAAATCAATCAGGAAGAATCTAAACATTTCAATAGGCCAATAACTATGGAAGAAATTGAAGCAGTCATCAAAATGCTTCTAGCAAACAAAAGCCCAGGGGCAGACAGCTTCACAGGCGAGTTTTACCAAACATTCAAGGAAGAACTAAAACCTATCCTCCTCAGACTATCCCAAAAAATTCTAGAGGAAGGAACACTTCCAAGCTCATTCTATGAAGCCAGCATCATTCTAATACCAAAACCAGATAAAGACAACACAATGAAGGAGAATTACAGGCCACTATCAGTCATGAATTTAGATGCCAAAATCCTCAACAAAATTCTAGCAAATCGGATCCAGCAGTATATCAGAAAGATCATACACCATGACCAAGTAGGATTTATCCCAGGGATGCAAGGATGGTACAATATCCGCAAACCAATAAACGTGATACATCACATAAACAAATTGAAAGATAAAAATCACATAGTCATATCAATTGATGCAGAAAAAGCATTTGACAAAATCCAACACCCTTTCTTGATAAAACCTCTCAGCAAGGTGGGAATAGAATGATTATACCTCAACATAATAAAAGCCATATATGATAAACCCATAGCCAACATCATACTCAATGGGCAAAATTAAAACCATTTCCCCTAAGAACAGGAAAAAGGGATGCCCACTCTGACCACTCCTGTTTGACATAGTACTGGAAGTATTAGCCATTGCAATTAGACAAGAAGAAGAAATGAAAGGCATGCAAATTGGAAAAGAAGAAGTAAAACTGTCCTTATATGCAGATTACATGATACTGTACATAAAAAAAACCCTAAAGACTCCATCAAAAAACTATTACACTTAATAAATGAATTCGACAATGTAGCAGGATACAAAATTAATGCCAAGAAATCTATGGCATTTCTGTACACCAATAGTGAACTTACAGAAAGAGAGACTGAAAAAGCAATCTCATTTACCATCGCACCAAAAAAAATTAAGATACCTAGGAATAAACTTAACTAAGGAGGTAAAAGACGTATACGCGGAAAACTACAGGACACTGAAAAATGAGATACAGGAAGACGTAAACAGACGGAAGAACATACCATGTTCATGAATTGGTAGAATCAACTTCATTAAAATGTCCATACTACCCAAAGCAATCTATAGATTCAATGCATTCCCCATTAAAATACCAACGGCATATTTCACAGACCTAGAAAGAACTCTCCAAAAATTCATCTGGAATAAAAAAAAAAAAGACTCCGAATAGCCACAGCAATCCTGAGAAAGAAGAACAAAGTAGGTGGGATCTCAATACCAGATATCAAGCTGTATTACAAAGCCACTGTTCTCAAAACTGCCTGGTACTAGCACAAGAACAGACATATAGACCAATGGAGTAGAATAGAGAACCCAGATATCAACGCAAACCACTATGCTCAATTAATATTTGAGCATGAACATACCATGGAGTCAAGACAGTCTCTTCAATAAATGGTGTTGGGAATACTGGGCAGATACATGCAAAAAAATGAAACTAGACCAACAACTTACAACATACACAAAAGTAAATTCAAAATGGATAAAGGATTTAAACAAAAGAAGGGAAACCATAAAAATACTAGAGGAATCCACAGGCGGCGAAATCTCAGACATATGTTGAAGCAATTTCTTCACCGATATTGCTCCTAGGGCAATGGAAACTAAAGAGAAAAAAGACAAATGGGACCACATCAAAATAAAAAGCTTTTTCACAGCAAAAGAAACCATCAACAAAACAACAAGAAAGCCCACAGTATGGGAGAACATATTTGCAAATGATATCACTGATAAAGGTTTAATCTCCAATATCTACAGGGAAGTCAGACAACTTAATAAAAGGAAGACAAATGATCAAATAAAAAAAAATGGGCAACGGACCTAAATAGAAACTTTTAGAAAGAAGACAGAAGGAAGGCCAAGAGAATTATGAAAACATGCTCAAAGTCACTAATTATCCGAGAGATGCAAATCAAAATGACAATGCGGTACCATCTCACACCTGTCAGAATGGCAATCATCAACAAATCAACAAACGAGAAGTGCTAGCGAGGATGCGGAGAAAAAGGAACCCTCATTCACTACTGTTGGAAATGCAGACTGGTGCAGCCACTGTGGAGAATAGTATAGAGTTTCCTCAAAAAACTAAAAATGGAACTCCCATTTGACCCAGTAATCCCACTTCTAGGACTATATCCCAAGAAACTAGAAACACCAATCAGAAAGAATATATGCACCCTTATGTTCATAGCAGCACAATTCATCATAGCTAAGATTTGGAAACATCCTAAATGCCCATCAGCAGATGAGTGGATTGGAAAACTATGGTCCATCTACACAATGGAATACTATGCTGCTATAATAAAGAAGGAATTCTTACCATTTGCAGCAGCATGGATGAACTGGAGAGCATTATGTTAAGTGAAATAAGCCAGGCAATGAAAGAAAAATACCACATGATCTCACTCATATATGGAAAATAGGGAACATTATAAACTGATGAACAAAAAGATAGATACAGAGGCAGTAAAGCATCGAAACAACTGTCAAATTACAGCAGGAAGGCATGGGAGTGTTGGGGAGGGGGGAAAGAGATCAACCGAAGGACTTGTATGCATGTATATAAGCACACCAATGGACACAAGACACTGGTGCGGGGGGGATCAGGGCATAAAACAGGGGTTAGGGGAGAATGGGGAAAGGTCAATGGGGGAAAAAAAGGAGATCTATGTACTATTTGTAATACTTTAAACAATAAAATAAGCCCTGGCCCGTTTGGCTCAGTGGTTAGAGCATCGACCTGCGGAAAGAAAGGTCCCAGGTTTGATTCCGGTCAAGGGCACATGCCTGGGTTGCGGGCTCGACCCCCAGTGGGGGGCGTGCAGGAGGCAGGCGATCAATGATTCTCTTTCATTGATGTTTCTATCTCTCCCTCTCCCTTCCTCTCTGAAATCAATAAAAATGTATTTAAAAAATATGTATTTAAAAAAATAATAAAATAAAACTTAAAATATATATATATAAAGTGTGTTCCTAAATGTAAATGCTGATTGTTTACTTTTTGGCTAAACCTGCTTATTTGTGAGTGGGTGGAAGGATTGTGTTGACCAGTGAGTCAGGACCTGATCACCCCTGATGTCCCAAAGGAACCCCTTCTCTCCTGGTAAGCTAAAACAGCCCCGCCCAGACTCTCTCCTGTTGCTTACATCCTTAAGTTGAAGCCTACACTTCCTTTATTTCCAGCGCTCATTCACAGTTCTTGACACTATCACTGAAAGCCTCACAGGTCTTCCTGCTTGTTATTTAGGGACATCTCTCCCCTTTTCTAGCCTTCTTAAACGTCATACACTGCAAAGGACACCACATGGGAAATATCCCGTAATACAGGGACATAACAGAGCAACAGGAGGCCAAGACAGTGGCTCAGAGGAAGCCTCTGTCTCCCCAACTCTTAGCTACACCCCATATAACCCCGAATACACTCCAGAGGAACTTCAGTCCCTAGTAGCTCTTGGGGCCATGCAGGAAGATCCATGGTTAAAATCTCAGGGAAAATATATCCTTCCCTAGGGACAGGCCTGTGATATCTTACAGGCTATTCACAATTCTCTATGTATAAGATACATTTACAACTCCTAAAACCCCTCATCACATGTCCTAGCTTAGCCTTCCTTCTGCAAGATACCTCCCAAACCTGTTCTACTTGTTACTCAGGATCTCCCCAAGGAGAAGTTAGACCTCCTTCTTTCCCCAATCATCAGGCTAGGGGCCAAATCCCTGGACAAGCCTGGCAAACTGACTTCACTCACATTCCTCCTATCTTAACCCTCGCAGATAGCATCTCAGGCTGAGCAGAAGCATTCCCCACTGCATCTGAAAAGTCCTCCGAGGTCACACAGCTCCCATTCAGCATATCATTCCCAGATCCGGCCTCCCCACCTCATTACAAGCAGATAATAGACCTGCTTTCATATCTCAAATGACTCAACAGGTCTCCACTCTGAATATCCTGTGGAATTCACACCCCCCACCAGCCCCAACCTTCAGGCAAAGTAGAAAAGTGAAATTCCTTCATTAAGTCCCACCTAATTAAATTAACTCTCAACACTAAAGAACCTTAAACTACTCTCCTATCTCTAGCCTTTATGCACATCAGGGCAATCCCCCCATGCACACTCCTGTCTTAGTCCCTGTGAACTCATGTATGGAAGACCCTCCTTATTAGGAAATTTCCCTTCCACAGAGACCCCTCTCGGAGACTATGTCCCCATTTTAAATCTATTCCAACAATTACCGAGAGAACAATTACCGAGAGAATTTATTTATTTTTAAATTCTTTATTTAACGCACTACATATATTATTACATATATCCCCTTTTTCCTCCATTGGCTTCTCCCTGGTCACCCCCACTCCCCAGTACATGACCTCAACTCCCTAGTGTCTGTGTACATTGGTGGTGCTTATATGAGTGCATACAAGTCCTTTGGTTTATCTCTTACCCTCTGCCCCCCGCCACCAACCCCCTGCCTCCCTCTGAAGTTTGTTGGTCTGTTCTATGCTTCTAATTCTCTGAATCTATTTTTGTTCATCAATTTATGCTGATCATTATATTCCACAAATGATGAGGTCATGTGATACTGGTTCTTTTCCTGGTCAGGGCATATACATGGGTTGCAGGCTCGATTCCCAGTGTGGTGATGGGGAGGTTCAGGAGGCAGTTAATCAGTGATTTTCTCTCATCATTGATGTTTTCATCTCTCCCTTTCCCTTCCACTCTCTAAAATCAATAAAAATATTTTTTAAAAAGTATATACATATATGCATAGGCCATGGACATATACAATAATGTGGTAAGGGCCTAGAAGCAGTGGGGGCAGGGTAGAGGGAAAAAAAGTGGGAGGAGTATGGCAGAAATTGGGAACATCTGAAATAGAGTGAACAATGAAAAAGAATAGTGGGCACAGTTGGCGTGGCTCAGTGGTTGGGTGTAGACCCATGAACCAAGATATCGTTGGTTCGATACCAGGTCAACACACATGCCCAGGTTGGGGGTTCCATCCCACTAGGGGAATGCTGGAGGCAGCTGGTCAATGACTCTCTCTCATCATTGATGATACTTCATCTCCCTTTCTCTCTAAAAAGTCAATAAAGACATTTAAAAAATGAATAGTGTTAACATTGATTTGACTCAATTTTAAACGCAAAGTGAGTGTGTGTCATCACATTTTCTCTGAAGTCTTATAAGCAAAATCATGTCTTGTTCTGTCTTTATAGCAGATGTCCCAGGCATAACTTTTAGGAAACAGGAACCAGCCTCGAGCTGGTCTGCCTCAGATTGGCCTGTAGTGTTTGAGTTCTTGACTTCATCCAGAAAATATTTCACAACAAGAATTTAGAGATTTTGAGGGAACATTTATTAGAGCTGGGGATAATGAAGAAAAACTAGGGCTTAGGATAGAACAAGGAACAGCAGAGAGACTAGGCGGGGCTCCTCTGGCTCCTAGAAACATTGTGGGAAATAAATGAGCCTAAGAGGCCTGCTGTGAGCTCACTGGACAATCAGAGAAAAGGAGGCCTTGAGCTCAGGTTCAGGAGGTTAGCACAGGATGAGCTGTCTCTGCTCATTGCTGCCTCAATTGCAGGTCGAGCAGGATCCCTTAAAAACTTAGGAGAGCCTGACTGTTGTGGTTCAAAGGTTGAGCATTGACCTATGAACCTGGAGGTCATGGTTGCATTCCCAGTCAGGATACATACCCAGGTGGTGGGCTGGATCCCCGTTGTGAGGCATGCAGGAGGCAGTCTATCAGTGATTCTCTCCCATCATTGATGTTTCTATCCCTCACTCCTCCCTTCCTCTCTGAAATCAATAAATATATTTTGAATGTATGTTTCAAATCAATTATACTTACATCAAAGTTTTAAAAAAGGTTAAAACTTGCCACTTCCAATTATTTTACTGTTTTATTATGAATGTTCTTAAGCATATTTGTACCTACTATATCAATAAGTTGGAAATAATATATAATGGCTAGAGGCCCGGTACATGAATTCATGCACCAGTGGGGTCCCTTGGCCTGGCATGTGGGATTGGGCCAAAACTGGCTCTCCAACATCACCCAAGGGGTCCTGGAATGCGAGAGGGCACAGGCCAGGCTGAGGGAATCCACCGGTGCATGATAAGGGCCAAGGAGGGTTGCAGGTGTTTGGACAGCCAGAGAGGGACCATGGGAGGGTTCCAGGGGGTGTCTGGCCCGAAGAACTCAGTCCTGATTCGCTGGACCCCAGCAGCAAGCTAACCTACTGGTTGGAGTGTCTGCCCCCTGGTGGTCGGTGCATGTCATAGTGAGTGGTTGAGCGGCCTTAGCATATCATTAACATATTATGCTTTGATTGGTTGAACAGCCGACTGGCCTAGCGGACACTTAGCATATTAGGCTTTTATTATATAGGATTTGCTATGGAAATATCTTAGCAGACCCATGTTCAATGCTATCACTTTGGAAGTTTTAAAATGATGATAATGATAATATTTACATACCAGAAAAAATTGATAAATACTACAAATTTGGACATCACTTAATATACTATTGAATGCTTTAACTTAAAACGAATGGTGGAGAATGTTAGCAATGTAGTATATCTTATAAGTGTGTCATGCAAGTGGGATTTAAATTGTACATAGGATACAATTTGATAAAAACAATTTTCCTTCCAGTATTCAAAACATATAGTTCCAAATGGCAAAGAAAGAAGTTGAGTCTTTGATGAATGAGTGAAGTGAAAACAGATGTCCTAGACGCTGAGCTGTCTTCCTATTGTTTAAATAATAAATCATTTTAAAAACTGGCAAAAGTTTCTGACCAGACTTTTCAACAAAAGAGATAAAGACAGTGTATATAAATGCATAAAGAAACACTCACCATAAAAATTTCTTAGGGAATGGATGTAAAACAAAACAAGTTAACATTATATCATTTCCAGGCCTACAATTTAAAAATATTAAATATCGTATGTGCTCACAGGGATAAAGAAAAACTGAATTTTCATTATTGTTGGTGGCTGGGAAGGCAAAGGGAATGACCATTTTAGATCACAGTTCTGCATATCTTAAAAAGTAAAACACTCACCTGTACTTCTACAGTTAGATAAGGAAAACATACATTTTTACAAAGAATTGAACACAGTATTTTTAGCAAATTTATTTATAAAACCCCAAACCTGGAAATACCTAAAACCATAGACAGATCAATAGATAAAGGAGTTATTCACAGAACACAATACTACTGAGCAATCCAATCTAATAAAGAGGGAATATACTGATTGATCCTCATGCCATTGCAAAGATGGTGGCACCCACAGCCAATAAGGAGGGAATATACTAATTGGCTGCCACGCCCTCAAAGATGGCGGCGCCCACAGCCACAAAATGGTGGCCACCAGTCCCCTCAGCCCTGACCAGGCAGCAGGTGTGCGGCCACATGCCTGCCTCCGGAGTCCCCCAGTCTCCTCAGCGCCCCAGCCGCCCAGGGTTGGCCTGAGGCATAGTTAAGCAGGGCTGGCCGAGGATTGGGCTGCCTGCATTGGCAGCAGCAGAGGTGTGACGGGGCATCACCTCCGCCTGATTGCTGGGTCACCTCCTGCCCCTGAGGGCTCCCAGACTGTGAGAGGAGGCAGGCCGGGCTGAGGGAGCCTCCTCCAGTGCATGAATTTTCATGTACCAGGTCTCTAGAAATAACTAACTATTCATGTAAGCATTAGTATTGAATCTCAAAATAACTGTGACATTGAAGTTACCAGTATTTTTTAAAGAATACACACCTTATAGTGCTTACAAAATTATGAAAAATATAAACCTATCTTATAAAAGAAGGAAAATCAATGCCTGCATGGAGGGCTGAGGAAGGCAGAACGAGAAATTATAAAAGGGCAGGAGGTAAATATACGATGTTGTAAGTAGGTTTAGAGTTGTTGGTATAGAAATTAATATAATAATTAATAAATGACAATTCAAGAATAAACTCTTCCTTTACATTGTACTTTAGTTAATTTTGCACCATATCTTGCCCTGAAAGGTCACTGGTTTCATTCCAGGTCAGGGCACACGCCTACCTGGATGCCCTGTAGGTGATGTGCAGGAGGCAGCAGTTCAATGTTTCTTTCACATGTCGCCATTTTTCTCTCTCTCCCTTCCTCTCCTTCTAAAATGTCAATTAAAATAGTTTAAATTTATAAAAGACTTATTTTAAGAAAGAGAATAAAACCTGTGTTTTGCATACTCACATCCATAAGCCTAGTTTTGCTCTAAGCTGTATATGGGTGAGAGATACATGTATTTCACACTAGAGGTCCGGTGCACGACATTTGTGCACTCAGGAGTGGGGAGTCTCTCAGCCAGGCCTGCGCCCTTTTGCAGTCCGGGAGCCCTTGAGGGATGTCCAACTGATGGCTTAATTGGTCAGTTGGACATCCTCAGCACTGCAGTGGAGGCAGAGAAACCCTGTCACCTCCACTGCGCTTGCCAGCCATCAGTCTGAGTGGAGCTCCCTCTGTTGGAGCATACTGACCACCACGGGGAAGTTCCTGAGTTGAGCATCTGCCCTTTGGTGATCAGTATGCGTCACAGTGACCAGTTGTTCAGCCAATCAGTCTATTTGCATATTACCCTTTTATTATATAGGACTAGAGGCCTGGCACCCGAAATTCATATGTGGGTATGGTCCCTAGGCCTGTCCTGCAATCAGGGCCACCTTCCCCAGCTGCCACCCACCCCCAGCTCCCCATTCATCATTGGGTGATTGGTGCCTGACAGCCAGGGGAAGGGCAAGAGGTCGACTGTTCCCACCCGCTCACCGGCCCCACCCCCACCACAGGTGGCCATCAGGTGATCGGAGCCTGCCGGCCATGAAAGGTACCAAGAGGTGGTCAGTGCACCTCATACTGACTGGTCCAGCGGTCGTTCTGTTCGTTCTGCCATTAGGGTCAATTTTTATATTATCCTTTTATTATATTGGATAGAGGCCTGGTGCATGGGTGGGGACTGGCTGGCCTCCCCTGAAGGGGGCCCCAGATCGGGGTGAGGGGTCCCCACTGGGGGGCAGGGCTGGCTGGGGCGAGCAGCTGTGGGGTTTGCAGACCAGCTCTGTCCCCGATTGGGGTGGGGATCCCTGCTGGGGAGGGGACAGCCTGGGCAAGGGGCTGCGGGCAGTTTGCAGGCTGACCATGCCCCCAGTCGGGGTGGGGGTCCCTGCTGGGGGGCGGGCTGGCCTGGGCTTGGGGCTACCAAGAGTTTGCAGACTGGCTCTGCCCACAATCGGGGTGGGGGTCCCCGCTGGGAGGCGGGCCGGCCTGGGCAAGGGGCCACAGGCCATTTGCAGGCCAGCTACACCCCTGGCTTTGTCAGGAAGGATGTCTGGAAGACATCTGATCTATCCAGTCTAATTAGCATATTACCTTTTTATTAGTATAGATTGGGTTGGGAGTCCCCACTGGGGGGTGGGGCCAGCCTGGGCAAGGGGCTGCAGCAGTTTGCAGGCAAGACACACCTCCTACTTGGTCAAGAAAGATGTCCGGAAGACTTCTGATCTATCCTGTTTAATTAGCATATTACCCTTTTATTAGTATAGATGTGACAGTGTCACTGCTGTATCCATATGTCCAAGCTCACCAAATAGTACACATTAGAAGAGAGCATAGAAAGGGAGTGGACTGACAATTCTCAGGGGGAAGGGGTGTGGCGGGTGCGGGAAGAGACTGGACAAAAATCGTACACCTATGGATGAGGACAGTGGGGGGGGGGGGCAAGGGGAGAGGGGGCGGGAACCGGGTAGAGGGGAGCTATGGGGGAAAAAAGAGAAACAATTGTAATAATCTGAACAATAAAGATTAAATTTAAAAAAAGAAAAGAACATTTTGTTTCAGGTCAGTTATATATATCCTATCTAAAAAAGAGGGAATATACTAATTGACTGCCCCACCCTCAAAGATGGTGGTGCCCACAGCCAATAAGGAGGGAATATGCTAAGCTACTGCCCCGCCCTCAAAGATGGCAGCTCCCACAGCTAAAAAGGAGGGAATATGCTAATTGACAGCCCTGCCCTCAAAGATGGCAGTGCCCACAGCCAATAAGGAGGGAATATGCTAATTGAATGTCACACCCTCAAAGATGGCGGTGCCCACAGCTGCAAGATGGTGGTTCCTAGTCCCCTCAGCCCCGCCAGGGCGGCAGGTGCATGCCTGCCTCTGGAGTCCCCCAGTCCCCTCAGTCCTCCAGTCGCCAAGGGCCTGCCCAAGGTGCAGGCAAGCCTCAGATGGTGGCTGTCCAGCCACTCAAGTCTGCCCGAGGCTCAGGTAACCAGGGCCGGCTGAGGCTTCCACTGCAGGCACTGGCAGCAGCAGAGGTGTGATGGAGCATAGACTTTCCCTGATCACCGGGTCGACTCCCGCCCCTGAGGGCTCCTGGACTGTGAGAGGGGGCAGGCCGGGATGAGGGATCCCCCCCACTCCAGTGCATGAATTTTCATGCACCAGGCCTCTGGTACTTAATAAAGCCTTAAGAAGCACTTCCAATAAAGACCTGGATATCCCTATCTTGTTTAGAAATTAAAACTGCAACCCTATTTGGGCTATACCATTTCTCTCCTAATTTCCTGGGAGGACAAGCCTTGCCTCAGGGGCAGCAAATATTGGCAAGCAGTGAAGAGTATTGCCATTGGAATCAACAGGAATGCTGACTGGTTACAAAAGACACATCCTGGGGCTGATTACAGGATTATCCATCCTCTAGCTTTGAGTTCTTCCCTGTTGAGCAACAACCTTGAGGTGACCTCCCTAGAGGGGCCAAGGGAATCCACAAACCCATGAGATTATTTTGTCTGCCAGTGACTCCAGCTACAGGAAATAGTGATGGAGGTCCTCAGAATGTCCTCAAAGACCAAACAGGCCACAGGCCCTGGAATAATTTGGACTTACATCTAGAAGAGGCACTTCCCATCTAGTTTAACTGCAGTGTCTCCCATGACTATGAAATCAGTGTTTCTGTCCCAATGCTAATTTCACTTCAGGGTCTTAAAACAAATGACACCAGCCTATGAAATCCCATACATCATGATACATGGCCTCTTTGGAGCACGTGGAGAGAAGTTCCCCTAAACATTGCTGACACTTATGTAATACATACTGTGAACACAGAATATAATTCATATTGTTCACAGAAGCACAATAAAGGCCGCCTGTTCAGGGCAACTATTGACCTCTACAAAAAGAGGTACCAGACAGCATTTTATAACCACAAATTCATGCACACTTTCTCTCAAAGCCTTGGTCAGCAATACAAAATCAGCCAATATTGAACAAAGAGTGATTTTCTGCCATCAAGCTGTGCCTTCCAAAGCACAGAAAGTTTGGGACCCCAGCATATCAGTTCACCTCTCCATGCTGACAGATCACTACTTTCTTTTCAATGATCCCAGGGAATCAATAGAACCAACAAAATTAAAGTACAAAAGATAAAACACCTTTCCATAAAGATCATAAACTACAGCAAAGGATAGCAAGAGGTTTGCAAGTTGATGAATTGGAACCTGAAACAATTGATCAGAGCATAATATGAGGAGCACAATGTCCCTGAAAGAGGTACCACTTCTTAGCTGAGGAGGGGGGCTCTGGACAAAACCTGGGTCAGGTCAATTCTCTAGTCAGAGAGAAAGGAATGAACATCCATTCAGGAGCTCGGAAAATTCATAATTTTCTCAAGCACAACCCCAGAGTGTGCAGGGGTGGTGACTGATGCACACTCTTCAGGTGAGCCAGGTGGTGCAGGTGAAATAGCTTCCACACAAACATTTGCAGTGGCATGCATCAGGTACTAGGCCTGAGTAGGTTAGCAAGTGTGATGCAGGTTCTGAAAGCCTGACTTATGCCAGAAATGTATGAGGAATCTAGTAGAGTGTATCCTATCTAATAAAAGAGTAATATGCAAATTGACTGTCACGCCAACACACAAGATGGCCGCCCCCATGCTGTCAAAGATGGCTGCCCCCATGTGGACACAAGATGGCCACCACAGATGGCTGGCAGGGGAGGGCAGTTGTGGGTGATCAGGCCAGCAGGGGAGAGCAGTTGGGAGGGACCAGGCCTGCAAGGGAGGGCAGTTGGAGGTGATCAGGCCTGCAGGGAAGAGCAGTTGGGGGGACCAGTCCTGCAGGGGAGGGCAGTTGGGGGGGACCAGGCCAGCAGAGAAGGGCAGTTAGGGGCAATCAGGTTGGCAGGGGAGTAGTTATGGGGTGATCAGGCTGGCAGGCAGAAGCGATTAGGGGCAATCAGGCAGGCAGGCAGGCAGGTGAGTGGTTGGGAGCCAGCAGTCCTGGATTGTGAGAGGGATGTCCAACTGCCTCAGTTGAACATCCCTCGAGGGGTCCCGGATTGGAGAGGGTGCAGGCTGGGCTGAGGGACACATCCCTCCGTGCACGAATTTCATGCACCAGGCCTCTAGTGTTCTGATAAAAGGGGTTTGTATTCAGGTAAGTGGGGGTAAAGGCTTCTCCTTTGGTGTTGTTATTCTCAGTGAGAATGTAAAACATTTCCTGAAAATTTAAAGCTTTTCTTCAGTGTGAACTCTCATGTGTTGAAAGAGGACAGATTTGTAGGAAAAAGATTTCCCACATTCCGTACACTCATGAGGCCCTTTTCCAGTGTGAACTCTGTTAGGTTGGATGAGAGTAGAGCTTCCGTGGAAGGACTTCCCACAATCACTACACTCATATGGCTTTTCTCCAGTGTGAACTCTCTGGTACTCTCTTGAGAGTGCAGGTGTGACTGAATGACTTTCCACAATCACTACACTCATATGGTTTTTCACCCATGTGAATTCTCTGATGCTTTGTGAGAGCAGATTTTTGCCTAAATGATTTCCCACATTCACTGCACTTATAAGGTTTTTCACCAGTGTGAAGTCTCTGGTGTACAGTGAGGGTAAAACTATGACTGAAGGACTTCCCACAGTCACTACATTGATGTGGCCTTTCTCCAGTGTGAACTATGTGGTGTTGAATGAGGTGAGACTTTTGACTGAAGGACTTCCCACAATCACTACACTCATATGGCTTTTCTCCAGTGTGAACTTTCTGGTGTTCTCTGAGAGTGGAGCTGTGCCTGAATGACTTTCCACAATCACTACACTCATGGCTTTTCTCCAGTGGGAATTCTCTGATGCTTTGTGAAAGCAGAGTTTTGCCTAAATGATTTCCCACATTCCACTACACTCATAAGGCTTTTCTTCAGTGTGAACTCTCTGGTGCTCTGTGAGAGTGGAAATTTGCCTAAATGACTTCCCACAATCACTACACTCATATGGTTTTCACCAGTGTGAACTTTGAGGCGTTCAATGAGGTGAGAGCTTTGACTGAAGCACTTCCCACAACCACTACATTGGTATGGCTTTTCCCCAGTGTGAACTCTCTTGTGGCATAAGAGGTGATAACTGCGACTAAATGATTTTACACATTCACTGCATTTGTAAGGTTTTTCTCCAGTGTGAACTCTGTGGTGTTTAGTGAGGGAAGACCTGTGATTGAACAGCTTCCCACAATCAGTACACTCAGGACTTTTATCCAGTGTGAACTCTCCTATGTCTATTGAGATTTAAGATACATCTGAAAACTTTCCCACATGTACTACACTCATAATTTACTTCTCCAGAGCAGACACCCTGATGTTGAACGAGGTTCTGGTTGTGGCAGGCAGCTTTTTCACATTCATCCCATTGGTGATGCCTTTTTCTATTGAGAAATTCTTCTGAAATCTCACGATTGTGTGGCTCCTCAGTGTTGACAGTGGCCTGAGCCTGGAGAAGCTCTGAGATGTCTGGGAAGTCTTCCCCAACCTCCATACCGGTTGAAGACACCCCTGATAAATAGAAGCCGCACCTGGTCACAAATGAGGCCCTGTCCATAGCTTCCTTCCAAGGCTTCTCTCCACTGGCATCCCTCTGTTGCTGGTGAGAGTTTGCACTGAAACAGAATTCTCTCACACATGCGTCACTGAAGAATGCTTTCTGCTCAAAGTCTTCTGCTTGTGACTCAGTCAGGTGCAGAATATCTTTTAACACAGAGAAACACCTCCCACAGAGAGGGGTCCTCTGAGTTGCTGAAGCTGTCTTAGAAACACTATCCTGTGACTCCCCTTGTACAGATTCACTCTGCTCAAAACAGGCCTCTGCATCATGCGTTTTATGCCCACAACCTGAAAACAGAAAAATGGTGATGAAATAAATGTCGACTGTGGTGACAGGGAGAAGTTTCTTTATAAAAGTATATCGCACATAACACATTGGTTACATGCAATTGTCTGACAGTAACATATCTGAAGGAAATATTGATAAGATGCTGCTGTGATGCTCTGGGCCACTGAAAATCACCATACTCAGAATATCCCAAGCAAAATATGAAACAAACATGGCAAGCACCACATGAAACAGAAGCTGGATCATCTGCTCATTCTTCTGCTAACAGTGTTCAACAGGACTTGTCTGCTGGTGACATGGGCCAGCTGTGAAGAATGTTGCTTACATCTTATTCCAAGTAAAATTCAAGAAATGAGAAGCTTGTGTCAAGGTCTAGTGAAGCACATATGTGCATCTCATAACAAATATGCAGGTCATTATTTGAAAATACTGCAGATAGAGCAGTTCAGAAGAACAGGTGATGGGAAAAGGGGAAGATAGCCAGAAACCAGGAAGTCACAGATTAAAAGATAAATCAGAGAAATGTCACGCATGGCAAGGAAAAGGGATAAATCAGCTGTTGCCAATGGCACATCAACCTAAACTCTGTTGGACATGAGCAGGTTTCTGGTATGATCTAAACACCACCCTTATGTCATACTTCCCACGAGTTGCAACTCAAGAGGGCCAGGCAACCCTTTAGATCATCCTGCATGTTCACCCTGTGAAAACACCAGGGTTATCCTTGTACCTTCTATTGTACAAGCTCATAAAACACAAATATTCTGAGTTTTATTGAAAGACAATAGAAGTGAATAGGCAGCACCTGCCCAGAGCAACACAGCATGCAATAGTATTCAGGGAATAGAATATTACAAACAATGGAAGGAGGTCTTTCAAGAACCGCCTATGGTTCATGCAAGTAAAGACCGTGACCTGGCATAGTCAGTCACAGAGAGCCTTTAGCTGAAGGAATGGTTCAGAAGTGGAAGCCATGGATGTGGACATAGACACCTCCCAGAAAGAGAAAGTGCAAGCCTGGGCCCATTAAGCTGTTTGGTACAATCCTGACTCTCAGACACTTCCTGCACTATTTGACGCTATGGGTGTGAGGGATATTCATGGAGTCCTTTGCTCAGGTCTTTCCAAATAACTCAGCATTCTTGGCCACAGCACATTTGACAGGATAATGGGATAAAATAGAAGAGCCCATGGTCTAGGTATGGGAGAGAGAAAGCTTACATTTAGAGAATAAAGGAATAGAGGACATCACCTGAGGACACTAGGAGAATTGTGAAGGTCTTACCTACAGATGATACAAGTGCAAAAACTTCCAGCATCATCTTTCAGTACAGAATTCTCCGAGCCTCATCAAGGAGCACCCACTCCTCCTGAGAGAAGGTGATGGCCACGTCCTCAAAGTTCATATCCTGTCACAATGGGCACAGCTCAGTCCATGATCAGTTTCTCTGCTATGATTTTATGTTCATTATCCTCCCCAACATCCATATCCATCTGCTCCCTCCACTCCCCACATCAGAAAAGGACCCAGGACTTGGTCCCATCAAAGTCCCTCTCTCCTTATATTCCTACTGATACTGTGTCTTCCCACAACAATAAGGGTAGATGATCATATACATGATACCTGTGCTCTGGGACTCACATGTAGGCCACACTGCCCATTTTCAATACAGTGGGTGTCATTAACATAGGGTAGGGAGAGATGGTGTCCATAATGACAGTGTGTGGATTTGACATGATGCTTCTCAGGCAATGCCCTATTGTCCCCTGAATTACCATTTTAAGACCCCGATAATTATGGTATCTCACTTCAATCCTTTGAACCCAATCTCAGGGTGCTGAAGCCATTATTTTGCACTGTTTCTTGGTCATAATTCAATGAACCACACTTCTCTCACACAGCTTCATTCCCAGAGGCACAAAGTCAAATGTAACACAAATATGCCGTGATGAGCACAGTTTATTTCCTAATCATCTGCTTTTCCAAAATTTGAATCCACCACCTCTGTAATATATTTCTCTTACCATTCTGCCTTCCAAAGCCAGTGGAGATTTTCAAGCCCAGAGGACACTGATGTATGCTATCTCATTTCTATTGATCACTGTAAAAACACCAATCCAGAACCCAAAGCTTATTTCACCTCCACAGCCACCCTAAGTGGCCAGTTACTATGACACTAACCAAGACGATCATAGCAGCATCCATCCTAGTCTTTCTACCGCCTCCATCCCATCTATATTATTCATCATGCTGCAGCCACAGGGAGTCCAATGACACCTGGGTCAGATACCCTGCCTCCATTGCTCCAAATCTCCCATTGCTCCTATCACCTACAGAACAGACTTCCACGTTGTCACAAAGCTACTTAAGACCTGACTCCTGTCCCATTGTTTCCAGTTCCTAATTAAAAGAAAAAAAAGGGGGGGAGGAGACACCTTAGGGTTCCTGAATGAGCTCAGTCTTCAAGCCTTTACCCATATAGGAACCCATGACTGGAAAAACTTCTCACATCCCATTCCACTGGTTGGAAAAAACAGGGACCATTCATATGATCCTAGTCCTGGACTTGGAATTTTGGGCTTGGTGTCCCATCAAGGTCCCCAGGTCAAAGGCCTAGAAGAGTGTCTGGACATTCCCAGGACACAACTATCTCAGAGGCCACAAGACTGGGAGGCCCTGATATAAGCTCTACAACCCAGTCCCCCTAAGCAGTTCTGCATCTGCAGGAATCTGGTGAAAGTAAAGGTCTGTTGAGAGTCTGGCAACCACCACCAGGATCCATGGGCTCAGGCTGCTCAGGGCCCTTGCCCAGCCCCAGACCCGGTGATGCCTGCATTACATCAGGGCTTTCACAGGACTTCTCCTTCCTGTCCCTAACTGCTATCTTCTCTCTTCTAGTATGTTCTTCCTCTGAGAAGTTTTGAGAAAAGGTTAGAAACCTAACTCACACCCATGCCCTCTTTGGATCACAGCCATTGATGACAGCAGCTTCCTGCAAATGAAAGTAAAACTCCTCACACAAAACTTTGCTTCATCTTCTTTGTTGCCTTTAGGTGTAAGACAGACCGGGGTTTCCCCAATCCTCCCTCCTCAGTCACACCACCATGGCCTTACACGGTGGCTTTTCAGCCTGTCACCTTCTCCCACCCAGTCACACCATGTGGCACCCTCAAGCAACTCACTGTTCTGGCACTGAGACCTGGACTGCAGGACGGGACAGGCACCCACACCCGAGGCTGAAGGGTAAATGAGGTGAGGCTGGGTTGAACTCTGGAAGCAGAAAGTAGTTTGGGAGGCACGGACTCAATCACAGCCTGTTGTGACTCAACAAGCCTCAGACATACAACTGCACTGCGGGGACACTGCCTCTGACGCCTTGTGACCCAGCACTGGAGCCTCTGATTCTGTGAACATACTGCAAAGGTCAAATTCACCACCAAGAGAAAGACTCTGGAAGTCAAACTCAAACCAATGAGCACAGGGATAATGCGCCTCTCCTGGGCTTCATTGACTAAACCCAGCCATCCTTAGCACATGGCCCTTTGGGTAATGTAGCAATTTAGCCTTGCATGTGGCACTAGGATCCCAATCACTCACTGACCATTGTGAATATTGTTCTGGGGCATCCAAGTGACATTGGGAACTGACAACTTTAGGTTTTAGGGGATCGCCATAGGTTTCTAGGGAGTGTTGTCTACAAAACTGAACTCTTGTTTGGAAACATTATTTCTGATTTCGTGACTCTTAGAATATTCCCTCAGGTGAAATGTATTATTTCAATTATTCCTTAACACTACAAATCTAAATGGATAAATATATGTAAAGGTATTTTAATTGGCTTTTACAGAGAGAAGGATAGAAACATAGAATGGCTTCCTCCTACATGACCCCCTAATGAGCTACAGCCCATAACTACAGCAGGTGCCCTCAAATAATAACTGAACCAGTAATCTTTATGTGCATGGGACTATGCTCAACAAACTGAGCCATTTCAGCCTGGCTCTTTTTTTTTTTTTTTTTTTTAAACATCAAAACATTACATTATTAAGAGTAAAAGCAGGCTATGAGAACATATGTAATCCTATCCTATTCGTTTAAAAAGAAAATTTGAAAGGATATATAGGCCAACACATTGACATTTCCTACATTGTCTGCATATCTGTAGTCAGTACACATTGTGATGTTAAGGAGCTAAGAGTTACTGTTTACTACAGGTGCCAAGCCCTGAATTCACTGCTTTACATGCATTATTATTTCATTTAATCCTCTTTGCAACCTGAGATGGTTTCACAATCTATTTTTGTGGGGAGAGAATCTAGGCTCAGAGTCTCAATATAAATTGCTTGTTTGTAGAGTTAATAAAGGCAGGCCAGGAAGTCAAACCCACGTCTCTAACCACCATGCTCTGGCTTCCATATTAGGATCTGCTGCCTCCTAGAGGGTAGAATAGGGGATGTGTTCTCATTAGGACAGGCTAGATGTTATTGTGGGTAACAATCAGCCCCGAAGCTTTAGTGGCTTAAAGAAGGTGTCTTTCTTGTTCATAGCACATGAACACCCTGGTTCTGCTGGATTCAGGATAAAGGAGCAGTCAACATGTAGGTTCCTGCTGGGTGTTATCAGAGATGGACAGAGAGGGTGGCCCGTCTCACTGGTTCCAGACTCTTCTGTTAGAGGTGACAGGCTTGACTCCCACATTTCATTGGTCAAAGCCTATCACTGACTGCAGCCAACATCACGGTCAGTAGTAGAGCCTGACCTACTTGCTGAGCCGCAGGAAGGGACCACATGGTGCCAGCCTCTTTTGGGGCTGCTCAGGGGCAAAGGAGAGGAGTGGGGACTGGTAGGAAATGACAGTGGACGTTAGTCAGGATGGTTTGTTGGCTTTCTCCTCATCCACCTAGACTTTGTCTCTGAGCTTCCCCAAACCCAAGATTTATAGGAGTGAACTTCAAAAAAAGGAGTTTGGTCAGATGTCATTGGCAGAAAACTCAGAACCCACTTCTGAATGTGACCCTGGGTAACTCTCTGCTGCCTGGGTTCCCCCACTGTGGTGGGTGTGAAGACCACATATTAAGAGAGTTGACTGAGAAGGTTACTGGACCACAAGCATTCCAGCGTCCATGTTCTTTTATATTCACAGCAGTCACTACCCTGCCTCCAAGCCTCCTTGTCATTTGCATTGCCCAGGTGAGTGCTCCATCAGGTGGGGCTGATTGGAGAAACACTGACATTAACATCAATGGTGATCCTGTGGTTTCTGTTCCTTCTGTGCAGGAACCTGTGCTAAATGTGGCCCCTTCATATTTTCCCCATCCCTACTGCAGAGAGCACTGAGCCCATTCTGCCTCCTGGACCCGGTGTTACCGGGAGACCATGCACACTCAGTAGATGAGCAGAGATGGGAGGTCCAGGAGTGATGCTCTGAGCAGACCAGGCACCTTCCTCTATTACCTGTTAGCCGAGGTAAGGGAGTGAACCTGCTTTCCAGGAATTAGGAGTCCCAAAGGACCACCACCCCTCTCCAGGGGTATCCAGTTACTCATTTACAAAGGGGACTTAGGGGCCTATGAATCTTCCCCCTCAGGACTCCCCTGGAATATAAAATTTCCAGGAAACCAGGATCCTCCCACTCCTCGAAGGTCTAGTCTTCACAAAACAGCATCTCCACACTCTGTAAGTCCTGACATCAGTCTTCCCCAAGTCCCCACCTTTCCCCAGCCTAGGGTTCCATGAACTGACCCTTCACTTCATCCATTTTACGGGCCTGCGATGAGACCGCCAGGGGGATACCAGAGCCTGGAAGAGCAGGACAGAAGGGGCTCAGCCTGGAGGTCAGGGAAGAACATACTGTCCTCTCCATCACCCCTCGGGAGATTGACTATGCATCTGCCTGTTGCCGGGATGCACAGCCACACAAACTCACAGGAAAACATACAGAAAACAGAAGCAGGGAAACACTCAGGCACAGAGCAGTCACAGCCTATGGTGGGCACTCAGGTGCAGAGCTTATGGCCGGCTCACAGGGACCCACACTGTAGACACCAGTAACACCTTAATGGGAACATACACACAGCAACACACAGATAAGAAAACACAGGGTCACTCAGCATGTACCACAGGGCATATCCACACACAATGGACACACACCTGGGAAGACTCATATGGACACAGAACACAGACACAAAGAGGACACAAACAGACACAAATACATTTAGGAACACTCAAAGGGGAAGCAAATTCACACATACAACCAAAACGCAACATGCAAAACGAACACTCCCCCAAATGCTGAGTCATACTAATTCACTGTTGTTGTTTTTTTAATATATTTTATTGATTTTTTTACAGAGAGGAAGGGAGAGGGATAGAGAGTTAGAAACATCAATGAGAGAGAAACATTGATCAGCTGCATCCTGCACACTCCCCACTGGGGATGTGCCCGCAATCAAGGTACATGCCCTTGACCGGAATCTAACCTGGGACCCTTGATCTGCAGGCCAATGCTCTATCCACTGAGCCAAACCGGGTTAGGGTTAATTCACTCTCTTGAAGGAATTAGTAAGAATCAAGGTGCTACCCTGGCCATGTGGCTCAGTTGCTCGAGCTTCATTTCATATGCCCATTCAAATCAACATGCAGGTTTGATTCCTGGTGAGGGCACATTCCTAGGTTGGGGATTCCATCCCTTGTCGGGTCATTTATAGGAGGCAACCGATCGATATTTCCTCTGACATCCATGTTCCTTTTGTTCTCTCTATTGCTCCCTTCCTCACTCAAATCAATGAACCTATCCTCTGGTGAGAACATACTGTTAACTCTAGAGCCATCACTGTAGAACAGTTATCTGAATACTCTGAATTCAGAAGGCTGTCTTCTTTCCCAAAACAGACTGAGAATCAAAAGCACGGATCTCAGAAAACCCCACACCCGGGATCATAGTCATGATCCCCACCTTGCATTTATTTAAGCACTAAAATCCAATGATTTCTGAATACACTCATCTGTTTCTTTTTTGAACATAGGTTAGTCTTTGAGTGACAAACAACTTTCCCATGGGAGCAGCTGTTTCTGAGGGATTCCAACATAGCTTGGGACACTGGTGTGGGTACAGCTCATGGTGAACTAGGAACTGTGCTTTCCCTAGAGAAACCACATTTCTAATGTCCAAAAACACAGCCAGGGAAGTGGGAAACATGAGTCAGAAAACTTGGAGTCTTTCCTAAAGCAGAGACTCCCTTCGAGCCCACTTGGAGACTGATGTAGGATTTGTAAAGATGGTTTTTGGAGACAGATGTATTGCAAACATCTAAGGCTCCACATTATCTCAAATATTTCATGTATTGCCTATTCTGTCCCATTATTGTGACCTTTGGCAAGATTTTTAAAAAATATATTTTTATTGATTTCAAAGAGGAAGGGAAGAGGGAGGGATAGAAACATCAATGATGAGAATCATTGATTGGCTGCCTCCTGCATGCCACCAACTGGGGATCAAACTCTAACCTGGACATGTGCCCTTGACTGGAATCAAACCTAGGACCCTTCAATCTGCAGGCTGACGCTCTAGCCACTGAGCCAAACCAGATAGTGCTGGCAGGATTTTTGAAGTTCTGTGGAAATTTACCATCATTACTGTCTCCTTGTGAATTTCTGTATTTGTCATTTTCCTTGTGGTGAGTATACTAAAGTACCTTACAGATACACTTTTAATGATAAATAAGAAAAAATATTGAAACCACTGGGCTCTTTATTTGCAGTCAGTACTGTCAATTTCCCTCTGGGCAATGATTTTGCTGAAGGTTCCCCACATCCGCTCTTGCAAAGGCAGCCTGGGGCTCAAGGCAAACTGTGAGGCCTCTTTAGGAGAAGGTCATGGGTGTCTTCATCACATCTTAGGTCACTGGGTCAGCATGTCCTTTAGTGCTGTAGGTCTCCCAGCTGGGCCCTGTGTTGGAGTCAGTTCTGTGCAGCTGTGTTTTGGGAAGTGAGCAGTGCATGGGGGCCCTTCATCCTGGGGCAATGAGGGTAGATGCAAGGGGATGGGGCCTGACCAGAGGGTGCCCCGGGGCACATCCTCACCCGTCCCCTCTTCCTGCACTAGGACCCTGGACACCTCCCAGAAGTGCCTCGAGGAGCTGCTGGGGGAGAACATGGCCCTTGAGGCTACAAAGGTCCAGAGGATGAACCAGCCCAACCACCTGAGTTGTGAGCTGGAGCAGCTGTCAGATGGTAGGTAGTAGCCCTGGTGCCTGGGAGTCAACCTGGCTGTGGCTTCTCCCTCACCCAGGGAGCTGAGCCCTGGGCTCTGAATCTGATGGGTCAGCCCATCCACACCCAAGTCAATAGGGTTTTATTCAAGGGCCATTTAGAACTGTTCAATTGCCATTCTCCCCAAGGAGAACATAAAGGGTCTGGAAGCCGAAGTCAGGACATGAACTACAAAGTTAGTGTTGCCAGTTTTCTCAGCTCCCGTGTGGATAATCCCAGGAGCTTCCAGATGACAGCACGCTGACCCCGAGAGGCTCTTATATCTGTCCGTGGGGGATTGAAAGCTCTGGATGGCAGGAGCCTTACCCAGTGGTCACTGACCTCCATTATAACAGTAGCCTGGCCATGATTTCCTCTGATCATTTCATAATCAGGCAGATGGGTGCGGTCTACTCTGTCTCCCTGGGCAGGGGTTGCTAACTGTCTGCTTCTCAGGACTCTCCCTCTCCCTCTTATGTTTGGGCCCCTCCTAGCACCCAGACAAGGTGTGCGGTTGGCAATGGGAAGGTAGGTGGGGTGGCAGGCAGTGCAGCAGAGAGCCTGGGCACTCAGCAAACAGGAAGCCAGGTCGTGTGCACCTGAGAGTGCAGGGAAGGTGTGCTTAGAGCTCTGCAGAGCTCAGGAGGGCCTTGGGCTGGTTTGGGAAGGGGCTGCTTTTCCAATTCTGATCAACATTCCTAAGCATCATGGAGAGGCTGTTGAAAGCAGTTGGATATTCCTTCTCTTCAAGGGGTCCCATCAGCTCCAAACCTAAAGTCAGTTCATTGAACAGTGAATCTGGGTGAGTAGTTAGTTCTTTCTGTGGTTTGATGTCTTGGCACTCCTGGGGTCAGGGATGGGCAAAACAGGAATCCCTGCTCTGGGCGTTCAGGGTCATGCGGAGGACACTGCCCCTTGGTGGAGCACACAAGTGATGCAGGTGGCAGGGCCCCTCTCAGACCAAAGGTTTGTCAAGAGACCAGGGTGGCTGGTGGGGTTGGAAAGCCCCCCCTGATGCGGACACAGCGTGTAGTTTGTGATCCCTTGAAGGCCAGTGCCTGGGACTTCTTGCTGTTCCCACGCCTAACTGCTTAGCTGGCAGCCCAGGAACAAAGTGTGGATGAACTTTTGCGTGGATGGTGTGGTGGGTTCTTGAGTTAGAAAGGCTCGGCTTCGAGTCCTGGTTCCGCCACCTGCTGGCCAGGTGACCTCTTTTAACCTGTTTTCTTCTGCAAAATGGGGGCAATGAAGCTGCCTCACAGGATTGCTATGTGTCTCTCGTGAGAGGAGATAGTGAAGCTCTACGCCAGCCTGGCCCACAGGGCGCCAACATAGGATGGCTGTCCTCGTGCCCTGGTCTTATTAAAGATATTCATTGCTCTGGCTCTTGGGGTGTTTGTGAGCATAGCACTCAGGAGAGAACCATTGTTGTTTCCCCATAAACGGTTGTGCCATCATGAGAGCCTCTGGGGCGCTGGCCTTTAGGGTAAAGAGGCTTGTCATTAGCTCTGCTGCTGCCCTTGGAGGTCCCTCACCATTACTTCCCAGGAGTGCAGCACCTTGGCGTGAGATACTGAATCAGGAGGTGGGCAGTGGTGAGTGCAGGTCAGTGGGAATGTATCAGATGCCACAGAACTGTACGCTGGAAAATGATTAAAATGGTAAACACTGTGTTGTATATATTTCACCCCAATTTTCTCCATATATATTTATTGATTCAGAGAGGAAGAGGGAGGGACACAGAGAGAAGCATCAGTGATTGATGCTTCTCTTGAGAATCATTGATCAGCTGCCTCCTGCACGCCCCCAACTAGGGATGGAGCCTGCAACCCGGCATGTGCCACTGAGCCTTGCTGATCAGGGTCACCCCAATTTTAAAAAGTGTTATCTTTAAAGTGAAGGCTGCAAAGGTACCGTTTGAGCACAGGTTGTGACTTAGTGGAGTTTTACTTGGTTAGTGTCCTTTGTAGCCTTGTCAGGACGCAGCCTTTGGCGTGTTTTCATGTGTTGAGAGCATGCATGTTTGTGTGTGATGAGCGCTGAGCTGGAGTCGAGCCACAAGGGTTCGTTTGCTCCCCTGCTGAGCTACCTGTTGACTGAGGTCTTCAGTACCGGCTTCTGGGTCTGTGCCGATGTCCTTGGTGGGCGATGAGAAGGTCCAGTGTAACCTGCCGCGGTGAAAGCCGGCGTCCCCTCCAGGTCCTTCCAGCCCCGAGGGGGTGAATAAGAAGCAGGTGGGGTGCAGCCCAAGGAGCAGTGCAGTGTGAAAAGGTTCCCCGGGCTGAGGATGTGGCCCTGCAGGGGCAGGTGAAGGAACACCTGACCCCTCGGACATTCATTTACCTACAGTCACGCCCCTGCTGGGGGCAAGAAGGGGCCGGGAACTCCCATTCTTCTCGGGTCTGTGCTCCCCTGCATTCAAGCTGCTTAAAACCAAGGGAAGAAATTGGCCCTTTTCTGTGTTTACCTCATGTTTTTATCGCGTTTAGACTTTTTCAAGCACTTTAGATCTCCTGTCTCATTCTTTCTTCAATGAAATCATGAAACTGCAAAATGAACTCTCCACCGAAAGGACCTTTCCCGGGGATGGCAGTACTGGGCACACGCCCCCAGAGCCTCTCCCACCAGCAGACATACTGGTCAATGATCATGCCTGCCACACCCCCAGCTGATCCCACCACTCTGAGGGCTGGTACAGACCACTCCATCACTTTGCCGACTCTGCGAGTCTCTGAATTCCTTGAATAGACAGGTCAGAATTAGTAAAAATTGGTTCCACCATCTTGAAGTTTTGAATTGGCACCTCCACGGAAACCTGCTTTCTTAAGCTCTGGGTGGCTCCCCTAAGGGACCCAGCTGAGCCAGCAGGGGGGCCACAATGGCCTGAGGAACCCGCAGGTGCTGACAGCATCAGCACCCTGGGAAAAAGAGAGGGCACCCAGCTGCCCATCCCCGGCCCCTCAGACCTAGGGCTCGGGGGAATGGCCGTCTCAGGATGGGGGCAGAGAGGGGAAGCAGAGGCTCTGGATTCTGGGCTCTGACTCCACTTTGTTCTTTAGCCTCCAGCCTTATCCTGGTGTTGGAGGAAGAAAACCAGACCCTCCAGGGCACAGTCCAGGAGCTGCGGGGTGCCTCCCTGGCCATGTAGGAGAGCAGCGTCAGTATACGGATCTGCAGGAGGAAAACCAGCAGCTCTGGAAGCAGGTAATGGTGGGGGATGTCCAGAACACACAGGCAAGCCAGTGGCCAGGTGGCCCATGGAGTGATATGTGTGGGGTTTGCTTTAAAGCCAAGTCCACTTTATGACCTGACTGTGTGGGCTGGGTCATTGGCTCTGCAGGCAGAAGAGTTGGGGATCCGACTACAGAAGGAAAAGGCTGGTGGCCAGCACTTGGAGACCTTCAATGAAGAGCTGGAGGGAGACCTCGAGCAGGTGCTCAAAATCATACACACCCTGAGGGCACACAGGGCCACAGAGGCAGGCCCTCCAGAGCGCGTGCCCCCCCTGGCACCCTACCTGCCAGAGGGAGCATCCAGGGTCACAGTCGTGTCCTGGTCATTGATCAGTGATTCCTGGGTGACCAGTTCCCTCACTCAGCTGCAGCTCAGACCAGCAGTTCTCAGCTGCTGCAGGGCCTCGGGGGCAGGTATTGCCTCCCAGGGACACTGGTCACCTTGTTGTTGACAGGACTGGGGGGAGGAGAAGGGAGGTGCTGCAAGCTGTGCTGGGTGCATGCTTGTTCCATAAGCTGATAAAAATTACTAACAGAGGTCAGGCAGGTGCTAACTAGAAGAGCAGGGCCTGGTACCCAGGAGGATGATCTGATGATGGTTTCACATTAAACAGTATCTGCAGGAGGCCAGGGAGTTGGCAGGCTTCCCGAGTCTGCTTCGAGTGGAGTCTTCTCCAGAACAGGGACGGTTGTGGGACTGCCCTCCGTGAGTTTGTGCGCCTAGGGGTGGGGGATCGGTCAGAACCAGACAGGAAAGCACTGTAGCACAAGGCCAAGCAGCAGGGCTGTGGGAAGAGAACACCACAGACTAGACGACCAGATGCCGAGCCAAGGGCACTGGGAGCAGAGCAAGTCAGTGGTCAGGGGCACAGCGGTTTGTGAGCCATCACTGTTCACGGGCTGCTCACTTCATGGTGAGCTCTCAGAAAAGCCCTCGTATTAGGTGGGACCTCATCAGCTTCATGGCTGAAGGAGCCTGAACAGCTGCCTCAATCCAGCAGACTCATTTTCAAGCAAGAAAACCAGGGTCTGACCTGTCAAGGCCCACACATTTCTGAGCTGAGGTTCAGAAGGTTCAAGGTTTGCTCTCCTGAGATGATGTACAGCCTGATCCTCGATGCTTCAGCAGCTCTTGTCGACATTTAGCGTTCCCAGACCTACATCACGTGCTTCCATCCCCATATTCCCAACTCCGTGATCATGACGGTCATGAGCACCGTGATGTCTGAGTCCCAGAAAAATGCCGGCCTTTCTCAGCCAGGTCCCAGCCTGGGCCGGTGAGTCAATTTACGTGTTTTATTTTAAAAACAAGACTGTATTTTTCTTTCGCCTCTGTTTAGAGAGACAAGTTCAATGCCTTACATACAATAAAGGAAGAAGAGGAGCACACAATTATGGATCAATACAAGATCCAGGAACCTATTCCCAAGAAGTGAGTTGATTCAAGCAGCAGTAACTTAAACACAGAACAGGAAGCTTGCATTTTCACAAGTGGGGAAAGCTGTAGCCATCTAGAGCAGCGACCAGTTGGTTGGGCCTGCATCTTCTACTCGATTGCAGGTCCCTCCCAGCACTGAAAGAATTTAGAGTTTCTTTCTGTCCTGCCCTCAGAGTTATCCTGTGAGGGATGGTGAATGCCAGCGGGCCATGAGCCTATTTAAGGGGACAGAGAGTCTGTGGTTTAGAGCCACTAAAGCAGGAGTATCAGGTTTTGTCTCAAGGTTTCAGGGCCTAGAAAACCATGTATTTGTTTGGGAAGGAAGCTTGAGCCAGACACCTGGACCAGCACTCATAGTCTTCAATCACAGGAACCTTGGTCTTCCCTACATTCTTTTGGAGTCACTGGACCCCAGGCTGGTTCACAAACACGTTCCCTTCTCCAGAGATCAGCAGCCCCAGTAGTGGGCCAGCTCGGTCCCCAAGACTTCCGGCCTCTGTCCTGCAGGGCTTCCCCTAGGCTGGGGCCTGAGCCCCCAGTGCTAGACCTTCACATTGTCCTGTCCCAGCCCAGCCTTGAGGTCAAATCACCATGAATCCTGCAAGGCCTCTCTGTTGAAATCACAGAACCACAGAATTTCCGACCCTCCACCCGTCCCTTCTGTTGACAGGGAAATTGAGGCATTGATGAGGAAAGGAAGCAAGTTGAGTAAGCACAGTGCTGCTCCGTGGCAGAGCCAGGATCAGAACCCAGATGAGGTCCTTCTAGTGACATTAGAATGCCTCCATTTCTGGTTAGCTGCAATGTATTACCCTTTAAATTCACTGTTTTCATTTACTTATTTTTACTTCTTTTTAAATTCACACAAGGATATTTTTTGGGAAATATAGAATTCTCCTCACGTGCTAAGTAAAGCATTGGCACAGGGTGCCACTACATTCATTAAATGGAGTCATAGCATAAATGACTCACTGAGTCCTGATTCTGGTTTTGCCGTGGGTAATGTTTCCATCACTCCTGGGCTGGAGAGGATTCTGGTTTTCCAAGTACATTTAGCTAATGTGGTATCATTTGTTATTGTGTGGGCATTTTTTTTTCCTTCCTCTCTTGGGTTATCGGGGATAACAATTTAGCAACTAGGTGTGAAGAGAGTCACTTTTGGAGAAGCAAAAGCAAGAACAAGGACAAGTCTCCTGTAGCCTGCCCAGCTCTGTCTAAACGTCTACGATTCTGGTCTTACGCTGACATGCCACCTTCTCCAACTAGCCTCTCATTTTTTTTTTGAC
Organism: Plecotus auritus; assembly: GCF_963455305.1. NCBI lineage: Eukaryota > Metazoa > Chordata > Mammalia > Chiroptera > Vespertilionidae > Plecotus > Plecotus auritus. The sequence goes on along the minus strand of NC_137781.1, from coordinate 16,297,043 downwards.
ACTAAGGGTTTCCGAACCTTTCCCTTTATTAGTCTTCACTATATACCCTCCTTCATTTATGAAATTTAAAAAAAAGCAAGCACAAAAAAACAATACCTAAAAGAATAAAAACCCCACACCTAAAGGCCAGATGACACAGAGTGGAAGCCTCCTTCTGACCCCGAGTTGAAGTAGCCTATGTGGGTTCTGATTTCAAAATAGATGAGTTGTCACAGCCTCTGGGCCATACTCCAGCACAGCGCAGTTTTACAGGAGCCTCGGGACATACACACAGGCCCTTGGGCCAAAATGTCCGTGCTCAGTAAGTCCCCTGGCTGCTGCTACCCCCTCTAGAGAACCTGCAGGCGTGAAGGTCATGCCCATGTTCAGCTCAGCTGTCCTATGCTTCATCACATGTGCGGCCTCCGTTGGAAGATTTTTTTCTTAGGAGTTATTTTTGAGTAGCTAAATTGAAAACCGCTGCCCTTTATTCCAAGTTCATTGTCAGAGCATGGAATCGTTGGCTTTTGCAGATAAGTTCCTTTTTAGATAGTTTTATGTTTTGAAGTATTTATTGCTCCACTCAAGCATTGTGAATAATTGGATCGAGGTTGCTGAGCCAGGATTCAGCCCAGAGTGACATTAGGGCCGTGCTAAGGTCGTGCGACATCTTGCATGCTGCTGTGAGAGCCGCAGTGGACAGACAGAACATCAGCTCACAGTCACTGTCAGAGCTGGGAGCACTGGTCCAGAGGCCTTGAGCTACTGCCTTGTTTTGTCTCCAGCTGTCCTTGTACCATCTCTCTGATTTTACCAGGCTTATATCACCTCTGTGATTACTTACATCTTCTCCCTCAAATCGACTCACCATTTCCACTTGCCTTTATTTTAAAAGGAAAGGCTATCATCCGTCCTGTAAATGGCAAAGCGGTATCACCATAAAAACCAGGTCACCATAAAAGTAAATGCGTGACCATCACACTGTCCCATTCGGTGGAAGTGGCACTTACTTGACCTCATGCACCTGCTCCGATTCCTGGGCTGCCAAGTCCTGGCCTGCCCTCCGCCTGTCTCCTGAGCGTGCTGCTGGAAACTCGCGATCTCTCTGCCTTTGCTGCTGTCTGCAAATCTCCACCTCTCTGCTCCTCACGCTGACTTCATACAGTGGATGCTTGTCCGGTTCATTGCACCAGACTTAAAGTCAAATTCTCCCTTGATTTCAAGTCATAAGACCTGGGTGCTTCAAACTTCATGGTGAGTGCAAAGGTTGAGTGGCTGAGGGGCAGGGGGGTCAGGTCCTAGGAGAGTGTGGAAGGGGCAGGAATCACAACAGAGGGCGTGGCTCTGGGCCCACAGTCCTCAGGCAGCCTGGAGCCAGACACTGTGCAAAACAGCCTTGTCCTAATGCTCCCAGAACTCCAACTGCATGCATTTTTCACTTGTATTTGGAGAGCCCATCCCCTGTCTTACTACAAGGTAGTTGAAGGTCTTTTAGGGGTTTTTCCCTAATTTTTTCTTCAGTTACCTTTGACAAGAGTATACGTTCATGGTAGAAAATTCAGAGATTGCAGAAAAGCACAAAATACAAAGTAAAACTGATTTTGCAGTCAAAATCACCATGCAGAGGTGAGGGTTTTCTCCCAGCTGCTCAGGGCTCACCCCCGTGAGCCATGGTTAGAGCAAGGGCTGTCCTCCCAGGGCCTCCAGCTCAGGTCTGCAGCCAGGGGCTCCCGTTCAGACCACAGCCCGTGAGGTATGCAGCCCCGCTTTTTCCCCTGGCTCCGTGTTTCCTGCTGCCTCTGCTTCTAGGCCTTGGTGTGATAGCCCCACCTTGGCATGGGATGTTGCAGCCCATTTGTCACTGTCCTTCTCTGTTCCAGGCCCTGGGTACCTGATACCAAAGGTAGGGGCCCCCATAGAGGCAGCCTTGGCTGCACAAGTGCCTCTGCTGACCCAGCCAAGCCCTAGCCATCCTGACAAGGGCGCTGTGTGTTGGGGTGATGCTAGGCTGTGAACAGGTCGAGTAGAGTGGAAATTTTGGTCCTGGCCACGTGGCCTGCATAGAGGACATCTGGGAGGGGGCGGGCAGGAAAAGGGAGGATACTCCTGCCCTCAAGCCTGCCTTTCAGTTCTTCCTCTCTTCTCTGTAGGACACTCCCCCAGCTGCCCGGGATGACGTGCTAAGTGACCTCTTCAGAAAGACAACGATCTCCCGATAATCAGAGGCCAGCCAGGCCTACCTGCCAGGAGAGAAGGGGCCAGGATGCCCTGAAGCTTTGTGCCCGCTCAGAATGACTGTCAATACCTCTGAGGGGAAGCTGTCTGTAAAACTCGTGACTCCAGACACTTTCTGCACTTTGTGAAACAATGGGTGTTAGGGATGCTCGAGGAGTTCATTGCTCAGGACTCTCCACACAGCTCAGCACTGGCAGCCACAGCACGGTTGACAAGAAAGTGGGTGAATCAGCAGAGTCCATGGACTGGCTGTGGTAGGGAAAAAGTTACATCAGAGAATATAGGAAGAGAGGACGTCACTTTAGGACATTAAAAGAGATGTGAAGGTCTTACCTACAGATGCTACAAGTGCAAAAACTTCCAGCATCACATCGTAATACAGAAGTCTCTGTTTCATCAGGGATCCCCCACTTCTCCTGAGAGAAGGCAATGGCCGCGTCCTCACAGTTCACATCCTGTGATAATGAGGACAGTTCAGTTCTTGATCATCTTCTCTCCTGGGATTTTATTTGTGTCATTCTCCCCACCCTCCACATCCAGTGACTATATCTACTCCTCACATCAGGAAAGATACCAGGATTTAGTCTCATCAAAGTCACTTTCTTCTTACATTTCACCCTTTCGCCCCACCTCCAATTTGCTAAGGCCATCACTTTGCAGTACCTGCTCCACATAATTCTTTGAAACACACTTCTCTTACAGGGCTTCATTCCCAGAGGCACAATTTCAGAGATAACACAAATATGCTGTTGTGAGGACAGGTTGTTTCCTAATCACCTTCATTCCCAAAATTATAGTTTACGAACCTCCATAATCTATTTCTGTCTTATCCTTCTCTCTTACCCACGCAAGTGGAGATTTTCAAGCCTCAGTGACACTGATGTATGCTCCCTCTTCCTATCAATCACTCTAACAGCCCTAAACAACAGGCAGCTGGGTAGATAAATGGCATCTGAGCTCTGGACCTGGCATGCAGCACCACAACACCCCTCTTTTCAGGCAAGTACCCTAAAATTGTCCTTATTGTATCATCCAGACACTATCAGAAATGGACTCCCCCTTCATTCACTCTCCTGTCTATGACGGCCCTGGGGCCATGAATTCACATTCCCTCACCAGGGGCACAGGTCTCTTTCTACCACACCACTCTCCACCTGCACTCTCAGTCCCAGGCCACACAGTCATCTCCTTTGCCTCTTACTACTCACAAGTGTGGACTAGAGAATGCGTGCCAAATTCAAACAGGATCAATTATTGCCCAGACTCTGATAGTCCACACTCATAGAGGCAGCCTTGAGACCTGCTTTGAAGGCCTCTCTCCATGACTGTTTTTTTCCTTCAAACTCATCTGTGAAGAACCACAATCAAGGGGAGGAAAATGGCAGCCAAATAGGCAGACATGTCATGCACCTCGTCCCAGGGCCAGACTGGCAAAGCAACTTCAGGGGTGGGCAAACTTTTTGACTCGAGGGCCACAATGGGTTCTTAAACTGGGCCAGAGGGCCGGAACAAAAGCATGGATGGAGTGTTTGTGTGAACTAATATAAATTCAAAGTAAAGGAGTGGAGGGGAGAGCAAGAGAACCCTCTGCTCTTTCGGCTCCACGGGCTGGATAGACCAGCCGAACGGGCTGGATCCGGCCCGAGGGCCGTAGTTTGCCCACGGCTGAACTAAATCAAAGAACATCCACTTGGAATTAACAAAACTCCAGCCGTGGGCAAGGATCCGGCTGTTCTATCTGGTTCTCTTGCTCTCCCCTCCACTCCTTTACTTTGAATTTATATTAGTTCACACAAACTCTCCATCCATGCTTTTGTTCCGGCCCTCCGGTCCAGTTTAAGAACCCATTGTGGCCCTCGAGTCAAAAAGTTTGCCCACCCCTGAACTAGACACAGCTGAAGAGACAATTTACAAGCAAGGGCAGAGGACACCGGAGAACAGCAGGAGTAGGGACCTGGGCTGTGGAGGCACACCCAGCCTGCAGGCCCAGAGGGTGAGGAAGCTGCCTTGCACCAAAGCCTGCTCCCTTGGAGATAGGCGGAACATCCAGCTCTGGAAAGGAGAGCAACAAGGCTGCTGGTGGCCAGAGAATCTAGACCTGAGGCCACAGCTGCAAAGGCTGCACCTCAAAAAGGCAGCCCGGGCAGCACGGTGCCGGCGGGGACAAACCCAGTGTTGTGGTTGTTTTGCTTTGGTTTTGTCTTTGCTTTCACTTGCTAAGCCCAGAACACAGGACTTTTCACTACAAACACTCACCCAAGGCTGAGGCGTGGGGAGAGGCACAGACCTGAGGTGCCTGAGGAGAAGCTGGGGAGGGAAGCGGGGCAGGGAGAAGTGGCCAGGACTTTGGCATTGGGACATTCTGAACCTTCCAAATCTAAGCAGCCATTTCTCCACTGAAGAGCTTACTGCCTCCCAGTAGCCTCAAGGCAGGCAATGCAGCCTGCCATACTCTCCCTGCATTTTGAGCGATACAAAGGAAATAAAGGCAGAGGTCTGAATAGGCCCAAAGAACCCTTAGTGACTGGATTGGAAGAGGGGCTGGTTTGCCCCGCTATTCTAGGAACCAGATTCATAAAAACTCCAGGTTGCCAGCCAACCCCACTGGTCTCCATACAAGGATCTCTGACCAACCAAGGCCAGAGTTATATTTTTGGCCACTGGTGGAGGACTAGCTCTGGGTCAGCACAAAAAACACCCAGCTGATTCCTGGAAAGTGAAACAGCCCCAATCCCCACCTCAAGTCCTATCAGAAACAGACCCTTGAGTGATTAATATTGACAGCTGGCTGAGATGGAAAGCAGACAGATTGGTCTCGCTTACTTGCAGCCAAGGCTTGTGGAGACAAACACAAGCAGAGGAGCAGTGGATCGCTTGAAGCTTCAACATGGTGTGAAAAGCCAAAAGACAGTGCCTGACAGTGGTCAGTAACTACCTAGCTAACAGGAAGCCCAGAATTGGCAGACAGAGAAGGGGTCCAAAACCATCCCCCATTGGGCATTAAAACATGGCTGAAGCGAACAACACTTTATTTTTTATTTAAAAACTAGAGGCCAGCTGCATGAAATTTGTGCACTGGGGGGGGGGGGGAGGGGGGGGTCCCTCAGCCCAGCCTGCACCCTCTCCAATCTGGGACCCCTTGGGGTATGTCTGATTGCAGGTTTAGGCCTGATCTGACATGAATCAGGCCTAAACAGCAGTCAGATTTCCCTCTCATAATCCAGGACTGCTGGCTCCCAACCCCTTGCCTGCCTGCCAGCCTGATCACTCCGTAACCACTCCCCTGCCAGCCTGATCTATGCCTAAGTGCTCCCCTGTGGCCCCATTGCCCCCAAATGCTCTCCCATGCTGGCCCGATCGTCCCCAACTGCCCTTCCCTGCTGGCCCTGTAACCCCCAACTGCCCTCCCCTGTTGGCCTGGTTGCCCCCAACTGCCCTCCCCTGCTGGCCCGGTAACCCCCAACTGCCCTCCCCTACCGGCCCGGTCACCCCCAACTGCCCTCCCCTGCCAACCTCATCACCCCAAACTACCCTCTCCTGCCAGCCAGGTTGCCCCTAACTGCCCTCCCCTGCTGGCCTGACCACCCACAACTACTCTCCCATGCCGGCCATCTTGTGGCAGCCATCTTTGACCACATGGGGGCGGCCACCTTGTGCAAGAATGTGAGGGTCAATTTGCATATTACCTCTTTATTATATAGGATACTCTTAATTTACTTTTTTATTGTTGTTTTTCTTTTCACCTTTTCCTTCCTTGCTTCTCCTTTTTTCATCCTGTTTTTCTTCTTTCCCCGTTTTAGTTTTTCTCTTTCCTTTCTTTTTAAAAATGGATCTTCTTTACCTGTTTTATTTATGTGTGTATTATTGTAGTCTCTGTTGGCTTATTCATGTATATAATTTCTTCTTCCCTGCTCCTACTCCACTTTTCCTTCTCTTTTCTCTTTCTTTGCTACTCAATGTCTTTTCCTCTCCTCTCTTGCTCTTTTCTTCTAATTTTAAATTAGTTTCACTTCCTAAATTCAGGCCTATCTGCTCTCTCCTCCACACTCCTCAAAATAAATAAACAAATAAATAAATTTTTATTTTTTCTTCTTGTCCTCTCATTCTCTTTCTCTCTCCTCTATACTAAACTGTGGTCCTTCCCTCATTGATCCAATTCTTTTTCTGGGTGTTTTTTGTTTTCACTTTTTGGCTCATCTGTTTGTTTTGTGTTTTCTCCTCATATTCTTTCATTCTCTTTTTTCTTTCTCTTTTTTCTCTTCTGGCTATTATTTTTATTCTCCTTTCTCTCTCCTAATTCTCTTTCCTCTGATAGTCACAGGTGTCTTGTATACAATCATGTTCTGTCCTTTTGTGCCATCTCTTGTCATGTTGTATTTTGTGCTGTTTGGTCAGCACCTCCACAACGGTTGGCATGACATGGTAGAGAGTGAGCCACATAACCAGACACCTCAGTGGAGACTCCATCCATAAACAGGACAATAACATTTAAGACTCAACTACATCAGGAGAACCCAACTATCTCAAGTAGGGTGCATCCCTAGAATACCCAGCCCAGAAGATCTGAGAGACTGCACCACTTGATCCCACAACACATCTACTACATAAGACAGATTCAAAAACACTGGATGGCATAGCAGTTTGATCTAATACATAGAAACAGTCAAAAAGGAACAACAAAAATGGGGAGACAAAGAAAAAACCCCCGTATAACAGAAAAGTACATAGCACAAGAAAAGAAATGAAATGGAGGCAAGCAATTTATCAGGGAAAGAATTCAGAGTAATGGTTATAAGGATGCTGAAACAACCAGATTAGAAATTCACCAGTATGTGTAAGAATCAGGAGGAAATGAAGAATGGAAGGTTTCAACAGTATACTAGGAGAAGCTGAAGGCAGAATCAGCAAGTTAGAAGACAAGGTAGAGAAAACACCCAAGCAGAGCAGCAACTGGAAAAAACTTATAAAGCAGGAGAATAAACTTATAAATCCAAGAATACTCTATTCAGCAATACTAACATTCAAAATTGAAGGTGAAATCAGGAGCTTCACAGACCAAAGAGGCACAGGGAGTTTATTGCCACCATGCTAGAAATACAAGAAATGCTAAAGGGAATACTTTAAAAAGAAGTGCTAAGTGACTGTGGCAACAAACAAAGCCCTGTCAATAAAAACCTTAAATGTAAATGGATTAAATGCTTCAATCAAAAGACATAGGGTAGCTAAATGGATAAGAAAACATGACCCATATATATGCTGCCTACAAGAGACTCACCTTAGAACAAAGCACTAAGAACAAAGGATTGAAAGTGAAGGGATGGATATTCTTTTTCAGGCAAGTGGAAATAAATTTTTTAAAAAAGCTTGGTTTGGTTCAGTGCTAGAGTGTTGGCCTGTGGACTGAAATGTCCCGGGTTTGACTCCGGTCAAAGGCAATGTTTGGGTTGCAGGCTTGATCCCCATTTGGGAGTGTGTAGGAGGCAGTAGCCAATCAATGATTCTCTCTCATCATTGATGATTCTCTCTCTCACTCTCCCTTCTTTTCTGAAAGAAATAAAATTAAAATGTTTTTTAAAAGCTTAAAAAATAAAGCTGGGCAGCAATACTTATACCTGACAAAACTGACCTCAAAGTGAAGACCAGAATATATCATAAGGAAGGCCACTTTGTAAAATTAAAGAGATTGATTCAACAAGAGGATATAACTCTGACAAACATATATGTACCCAATATAGGAACACACAAATACGTTAAAAAAAACAACAAAAACCTTCTGGAAGATACCAAGGGAGTTGACAGCAATACAATCATAGTATGGGGCTTTAATACCCCATTGACATCAATGGATAATTCTTCTAGTAAAAAAAAAAAAATCACCAAAGAAACAGCTATCCTAAACAACTTATGAGATGACATAGAATTAACTGACATCTTCAGAACTTTTCACCCCAAAGTATGGAATATACATTCTTCTCAAGTGCATGTGGAAAATTTTCAAAGATAAGACCACATATTAGGACACTAAGTCTCTAAAAATTCAAGATTGTAATCATATCAAGCATCTTCTCATATCAAAATGGTGGAAAATTAGATATCAACTATAATAAAAACAATAAACAACAATCAAACACATGGAGGCATGCTATTAAATAATGAGTGGGTTACCAAAGAGTTCAAGGAAGAAGTAAAAAAGACATTCTGCAAACAAATGAAAATGAAAACACAAGAATCCAAAATCTATGGGACATAATGAAAGCAGTCCTTGGAGAGAAGTTCATAGCACTACAGCCCTATCTCAAAAAACATGAAAAACAGGTAATAAGTTTTCTAACCCTACAACTTAAAGAACTAGAAAGAGAGCAACAAGAAAATCCCAAAGTAAGTGGAAGGAAATAATAAAGATCAGAGAGAAAGTAAATGACATAAAGACCAAGAAAACAATACAAAAGATCGATAGGTCCAAGAGCTGGTTCTTTGAAAAGATAAACAAGATTGAAGAATCTCTAGCTAGGCTCACCAAGAAACAAACAGAGGACCCAAATAAAGAAAATCAGAAATGAAAGGGGTGAGGTAACAACCAATAACACAGAAATACCAAGGATTGTAAAAAAAAAAAAAAAATACTACAAACAACTTTATTCTAACAAACTGGACAACCTAGACGAAATGGACATATTCCTAGAAAAATACAATCTTCCAAAACTCAATCAGGAAGAAACTGAATAGGCCAATAACTACTGATGAAATTGAAGCAATAAAAAAAAAATACTTCCAGCAAACAAAAGCCCTGGTCTGGACAGCTTCATGGGGAGTTTTCTAGATATTCAAAGAAGAACTAACACTGATCCTCCTCAGACTATTCCAAAAAATTCAAGAGAAAAGAACACTTTCAAGCTCTTTATATGAAGTCAGCATTACCCTAATCCCCAAAACAGATAAATACACTACAAAGGAAGGGATTCACAAAGACAATATCCCTGATGAACATAGATGCTAAAATCCTCAACAAAATATCAGCAAATCACATCAAGCAATATATTAAAAAGATCATACACCATGACCGAGTGAGATTTATTCCAGGGATGCAAGACTGGTACAATATCTGCAAATCAATAAATGTGATACATTACATAAACAAAATGAAAGACAAAAAACACATGATCATATCAATTGATGCAAAAAATAGCATTTGAAAAAATATTTTTATTGATTTCAGAGAGGAAGGGAGAGGGAGAGAGAGATAGAAATATCAATGATGAGAGAGAATCATTGACTGCCTGCTTCACGCCCCCTACTGGAGATGGAGCCCGCAACCTGGGCATGTGCCCTTGACCAGAATTGTACCTGGGACCCTTCAGTCTACAGGCTGATGCTCTTTCCACTGAGCCAAAGCAGCTAGGGCCCAACACCCTTTTTTTTAATAAAAACTCTCAACCAAGTGAGAATAGAAAGATCATACCTCAACATAATAAAAGACTTATATGACAAACCTACAGCAAACATCATACTCAATGGGCAAATAGGAAAACCATTTCCCCTAAGAACAGGAAAAACAGGGATGCTCACGTTCACCACTCCTGTTCGACACGGTATTGGAAGTGCTACCCATAGCGATCAGATAAGAGGAAGAGGTAAAAGGTATCCAAATTGGAAAAGCAGATGACTATTCGCAGATGACATGATACTGTACATAGAAAACTCTAAAGACTCCATCAAAAAACTACTAGAATTAAGAAATGAATTCAGCAATGTAGCAGGATATAAAATTAACATCTAGAAATTTATGGTATTTTTATACACCAATAATGAACTCACAGAAAGAGAAACTACAAAACCAATCCAATTTTACATTGCAACAAAAAAATTAAATATACTTAGGAATAAACTTAACTAAGGTAAAAGACCTGTACTCAGAAAACTACAGGCCATTGAAAAAAGAGAGAATGAGATATAAACTATTGGAAGAGTATGCTGTGTTCATGGATTGGTAGAATCAACATCATTAAAATGTCCATACTACCCAAAGCAATCTATAGATTCAATGCAATCCCCGTGAAAATACAATGACATATTTCACAGACCTAGAACAAACTCTCCAAAAATTTATATGGAATAAAAAAAGATCCCAAATAGCCACAGCAATCCTGAGAAAGAACAAAGTTGGAGGGATCACAATATCAGATATCAATCTATATTACAAAGCCACTGTTCTCAAAACTGCCTGGTACTGGCACAAGAACAGACATATAGACCACTGGAACAGAGGAGAGAACCCAGAAAATCGACCCAAGCCATTATGCTCAATTAATATTTGACAAAGGAGGCAAGAACACACAATGGAGACAAGACAGTCTCTTCAATAAATGGTGCTGGGAAAATTGGACAAATACATGCAAAAAAAATGAAACTAGCCCACCTACTTACACCAAACACAAGAATAAGCTTAAAAATGGATAAAAGACTTAAACGTAAGACGGGAAACCATAAAAATCTTAGAAGAATCCATAGGCAGCAAAATCTCAGACAACTCTCACAGCAATATGTTTAAGGATATATCTCCTAGGACAGTGGTTGGCAAACTCATTAGTCAACAGAGCCAAATATCAACAGTACAACAATTGAAATTTCTTTTGAGAGCCAAATTTTTTAAACTTAAACTATATAGGTAGGTACATTGTTATTAACTTAATTAGGGTACTCCTAAGCTGGCCTTTGCTAAAAACTTAAGGGGCCAAAGAGCCGCATGTGGCTCACGAGCCATAGTTTGCCGACCACTGTCCTAGGATAATGGAAACTAAGGAGAAAATATACAAATGGGACTACATCAAAATAAAAAGCTTCTGTAGAGCAAAAGAAACCATCAATAAAACAACAAGAAAGCCCACTTCATGGGAGAATATATTTGCCAATGTTACATCCAATAAGGATTTAATCTCCAAAATTTATAGGGAACTCACACAACTTAACAAAAGAAAAATAAACAATCCAGTCAAAAATGGGCAAAGGACATAAATAGATACTTTTTGAAAGTGGACATACAGAAAGCCAAGAGATATATGAAAAAATGCTCAAAATCACTAATCATCGGAGAGATGCAAATCAAAATGACAATGAGGTATCATTTCACACCTGTCAGAATGGGTTTCATCAACAAATCAATAAAGGACAAGTGCTGGTGAGGATGTGGAGAAAAAGAAACGCTGGTACACTGCTGGTGGGAATGCAGACTTGTGCAGCCACTGTGGAAAACTGTACAGTTTCCTCAAAGAATTAAAAATGGAAATTGCACTTGACCCAATAATCCCATTTCTAGGAATATATCCCAAAATATCAGAAACATCAATCAGAAAGAATATATGCACCCCTATGTTCACAGCAGTACAATTTACCATAGCTAAGGTCTGGAAACGGTCTAAGTGCCCATCAGCAGATGAGTGAATTAAAAAACTGTGGTCCATCTACATAATGCAACACTATGCTGCTATAAAAAAGAAAGAACTCTTACCATCTGCAATACCATGGATGGACCTAAACGAAATAAGCCAATCAGAGAAAGATAAGTATTACATGATCTCACTCATTTGCAGAATATAATGAACATAAACAGATGAACAAAAATAGATCCAGAGACATGGAAGTATTAAAAAGTCAAACCTCAGACGTAAGGCAGGGGAGGGAGGGTAAGAGATCAACCAAAGTACTTGTATAGATGAACAAAAGCACAACCAATGGACACAGACAGTAGGGGGGTGAGGCCTGTGCTGGAGGGTGAGAGTGTGTGGCAGAGGTCAATAGGGAAAAAGGAGACATATATAATACTTTCGACAACAAAGGATTTTTAAAAACACACAAAAGAACCACAATCAGATCTCAGATATCCACAGCCCACCTCCCCTGGAGCACTTGATGTCCAGGCACAGCCAACATCTCTCCACTTAACTGTCACTCAAGTCCCAGCCCTGACAGCCCTCTGCACCAAGCCCAGTGAGTCTCACAGATGACCACTCAAGCCTCTAAGAAAATCCACAAGACTGATTGCAACCCCCCAGGTCACACCAAGGGTCACAGCAAAATCCTGGTGTTTAGAGAATATGTACCAACCCTAATCTCTTGTTGGATTTACTCTTCAGCCTCCAATTCATCTCATGTCCACTCATCTTTTAAAGGCCTTGGCCACTGGGAAACCATTATCTCTCCCAACTCTACATGACCACTTATATCCTTACTAGAGGCCCAGTGCACAAATTTGTGAACGGGTGGGGTCCCTCGGCCTGCCTGGCAATTGGGGCCGATTGGGGTCAGCCAGCTCGGGGGAAGGACCTCGGGAGGGTGGCTGGCTGGGGGAGGGACCGCAGGAGGTTGGCCGGCCAGCCAGCCAGGGAGAGGGACCGTGGGAGATTGGCTGTGGGAGCACACTGACCATCAGGGGGCAGCTCCTGCATTGAGTGTCTGCCCTCTGGTGGTCAGTGCGTCGTCATAGTGACTGGTCAAACTGTCATTTGGTCTATCAGTCATAACCATCCCTTAGGCTTTTATATATATAGATGCTATGCTGTGATACCTACCTCCTACAAACAGGGGCCCCAGCAGGAAAGCCAGTCTTTAGGCCCACACTGTCCCATATGAGCTACTATTATCATCCTGATCATGATTCCCTATATAATTTTTAATAAATTTTATTTCAGAAAGGAAGGGAGAGAGAGGGAGATGGAAACATCAATGAGCATCACTGATTGGCTGCCTCCTGCATGCCCCATACTGGGGATCGAGCCCATAACCCGGGCATGTGCCCTTGACTGGAATCGAACCTGGGATCTTTCAGTCCGCAGGCCGAGCTCTATCCACTGAGCCAAACCAGCTAGGGCCCATGATTCCCTATACCAGTGGTCGGCAAACTCATTAGTCCACAGAGCCAAATATCAGCAGTACAACGATTGAAATTTCTTTTGAGAGCCTAATTTTTTAAACTTAAACTATATAGTTAGGTACATTGTTATTAACTTAATTAGGGTACTCCTAAGCTGGCCTTTGCTAAAAACTCAAGGGGCCAAAGAGTCGCATGTGGCTCGCGAGCCGCAGTTTGCCGACCACTGCCCTATACTAAAGTGATCTATAGCCCTGGCTGATGTGTTTCAGTTCTTGAGCATCGACCCATGATGCACTGAGAGGTTGCAGGCACCAGTCCTGGTCAGGTCACATGCCTGCAACCGATGGATCCTTGTTTTTGCTCATGGATGTTTCTCTGTCTCTCACCCGCTCCCTTTCTATGTCTAAAATCAATGAAAGTATGTATATTTTAAAAAGATACTGGCCAGTTCCTGAACCAGCTCAGTCTTCACTCCGAGCCTTTGCACGTTCTGGTCCCTGTGCTTGGGAGGACCTCCCACATCTCATCCACTCGTTGCCCAAACCAGGGTGCACTTCCTAAAGCCCTAGTCGTGGCCTTAGGACTCTGGGCTGAGTGTCTGCCGGTCCCAGGGCTGGAAGAGGGGCTGGACGGTCCCAGGACCCCACTACCTCTGAGGCCACAGGAGTGTGAGGCCCTGAAATCAGCGCCACAACCCAGTCCCCTAAGCGGCTCCGCACCTGCAGGAACCTGTGAGAACCAAAGGGGCTCAGGCTGCTCAGGGCCCTGGCCCAGCCCCGGGGCCGGGTGATGCTCGCATGACCTCAGGGCTCAATGTCCCCTGTTGTTCACAACCACAGATGGCCCCGTCGCCCTGAGAATGAAAGTAAAATCCTCACGGGAAACCGCCTCTCCTCTCTGTCGTCTCTAGACACAAACCAGGCCTGGGTTTCCGCACCCTCCCGGCTCAGCCACACCCCCACGGCCTTCCCCGGGACATCGCACCCGTCGCCCTCCTTCCCCCTCACCCTGTGTCACCCACGAGGACTCACTGTTCTGGACGCTGCGACCTGGGCTGCGGGACCTGAGCGGCGCCGGCACCGACGCTGGAGGGTCAAGGGGGTGAGGCCGAGTGGAATTGTCAGCACAGAGGAGTCTGGGAGGCCCGGAGACCCCAGTCCCGGGTGTTGGGGCTCAACAAGCCTCAGACCCACCCTTCGCAGCGGGGACGCTGCCGCCCTCGCCTCCTCCTACTCCCGACCAACGCTCAACCTGCGCGCTGAACCCTGCAGGACCGTTAACGGAAGGCAAAACGCCCGCCACGCAGAGGACACCGGAAGTCCCGCCCTAACCGAAAGGGCAGGAACCAAAACGAGGTCACCTCTCCTGAGACGGGCGCATTGCCTTCTGGGTGATGTAGTTTCTCCACGCAGCCAGGCCATGACCTAGGTGAGTAAAGGTGTGACGCTGCCAGTGGCGCTGGGGAAGGAGGAGATGGGACCAGAGGCCTGGTTACCGGGGACAGACTGACACCTCGCAGGGGAGGGGGAGGGGGGAGACACTGGGAGAGACCCCCAAAGAACACAGACCCGGGGAGATGGGAGACATCTGTAACACCTTCAACAATAAAAGTACACATTACCTGTTATTTAAAAACTATAATGAGGGTCAGCTGGCGCTGCTCAGTGGTTGATGCCCACCTAGGAACCGGGAGACCAGGTTCGATGCTGGGGAGGCGCGTGCACATGAAAGGGCAGAGACTCCATTTCTGTGCTAGGCCCTTCATCCTGTCCCCAGAATAACCTCCCTTCTGAGAAAAACTACAAGAAAGCAGCTAGGCCCAAATTGGGCTATACCATAGCATGCTCCTTCACCCATCACGTGCCAGGGCCAGCCTGACAGGTTGAACCGGGCTGAGGTAGGGAGGTGGGAATTGAAAAAAGAAAGAAAGACAGGAGAGCGGGATCGGGAGGACTACAGATCATCAAGAGAATGCAGCAAGTTTATTAACTGAATAATGCCTTTTGTGCACAGAACACTGAATAGGAGGTCTGTGAAGAGGAATGTATTCTTTGTTCCTCTTAATCTCTAAGGGAGAGACAGAGCAGAAGGACAAATTCTCAGTACAGCAAATCTCAGTAAATAGTTACAGACTTCTTGGTAGGCTATGAAAGGTTGCTCTCATTCTACTGATAACCGCCATCCAAACAAGCCTGGGAAAACTGTGTGGGTAGGGGACAGCCTTACTAGTCCCTTCAGGTGACCTGGAACTGACCATTCGGGGTCAGCCAACTCAGGGGACCCTCCCCCTGCCCCAGATCCCTATAAAACCTTTGTCCTGTTGAAGCTCTCTCTCTCTCCCCACCTCGCTGCTGCCCCGGTGTGTGTGGGACTGAGCTCGAGCTAGCTCGAATAAAGGCTCTTTGCTTTTGCATCGGACTCGGCTCCCTGGTGGTCTTTGGGGATCATGAAATCTGGGCATAACATTTGGGGTTCGTCCGGGATCCCCAAGACCCTCGAGGGACCCCCGATCCGGAGAGTCTGACTGGCCACGGTAGGTGTCTGTCTGTTCCTTGTCTCTTTTGTGTGAGCTCATTTCTGGATCTCTGGCAGTGCCCGAAGCAGTCTAGGTGGACGCACTGGAGGACCACGGGCAGGAGGAATCGGGAGATGTCCTGATCCTCCTTCAGGAGGGATGCGTATTCCCCTCAAACCTCTGGGACGAGGTGGGTCGTTCCCACTGATCGGCGTGAGGCTGACGTCTAGCTTTTGGTTTTGCTTCCACGGAGTTGGAAGACTGTTCTAGGGGTCCTCCGTTTGTCTGTTTCTGTGTTTCTCTGTTTTATTTTGTGGACTTACTGGACGGAAATTATGGGACAGATTCAGACTACTCCTCTAAGCATTATGGTTGACCATTTTAAAGAGGTTAAGGGAAGAGCTAGCAACCTCAGTGTAGAGGTCCAGAAGGGCCGGTGGCAAACTTTTTGTTCTAGGGAGTGGCCGACTTTTAGTGTTGGGTGGCCGCCGGAGGGGACCTTCGACCTCCCCACCATCCACCGGGTGAGGGACATCGTCTCTCAGCCCAAGAAGGGACATCCTGATCAACTCCCTTACATTATTACTTGGCAGGACCTCATGGAAGATCCACCCTCCTGGCTTAAGCCCTTTCTGTCCCCGCGTCCCCCGGAGCCAAAACCCATACTTGCTTTGCAGGAAATGGAGAAGGTGAAGAAGAAGAAGGTCAGCAGCCATCGGCTCCCCTCTACCCTGTCCTGCAGGGGGGAACTGAAGAACTAATTTTTCCTCCCCCATATCAGTCCCCTAGAGTGCTGGAGGGACCCAACCTTCACCCATCAGGGGAAGCAGATGCTGCTCTGGGAGCGGAGGGCGGGGGAGTTCCAGTGAGGAGCCTGCCCTACATCAGACAAAGGACTCAGAGGGAATTGTCTGTCACAGCCCCTGACTCCACTATTAAAACCCTACCTTTATGAGCCGCGGGGCCCCCAGATGAGGATGGCAATCAACCCCATCACTATTGGCCTTTCGCCACTAGTGACCTTTACAACTGGAAGGCTCAGAATCCTAAGTTCTCTGAGAAGCCAGCAGGGCTTATTGATCTGTTAGATTCTGTCCTTTTCACCCACCAGCCCACGTGGGACGACTGCCAACAACTTTTACAGGTCCTGTTCACAACTGAGGAGAGGGAAAGAATCCTCATTGAGGCCCAGAAAGTGGTTCCACGCGTGGACGGGAACCCAACCACCAACCCGGTCCAGATAGATGTCTCTTTTCCCTTAACTAGGCCTGAATGGGATTTCAACATGGCAGAAGGTAAGGAGAGGCTCCGGGTCTACCGCCAGACTCTAATGGGGGGTCTCCGAATGGCTGCTAGAAAGCCAACTAATTTGGCCAAGGTAGGGAGTGTTCAGCAGGAAAGGGATGAGTCTCCAGCTGTCTTTTTAGAACGGATCATGGAGGCATACCGCACCTACACCCCCATGAATCCAGAAGCTCCTGAAAACAAGGCAGCTGTGATCGTAAGCTTTGTAAACCAATCAGCTGCGGATATTAAAAAGAAACTGCAAAAAGTAGATAGGTTGGGGGAGAAGAGTTTAAAGGACCTACTGGAGGTAGCCGAGAAGGTGTATAATAACAGGGAGCCCCCAGAAGAAAGGCAAGCTCGTGCTGTGGTGGCTGCTAGCAGCAAACAAACCCGAGACCTAGCTAAGATCCTGCTTGCCACCACCGCGGACTCTTCCAAGGAACGGAACTGCTGTCTCCGCCGACTCGCCAGCAACCAGGAGGACGGTAAGGGGACTGCCCGGGGCGGGAGGCGGAAGCTGCAGAAAGATCAGTGTACTTACTGTAGGGAGAAGGGGCACTGGAAACAAGAGTGTCCGAAAAGGGCCAGCAAAAAGGGAGGCGAAGCGGATCGAGTGAAGGTCCTGGAGCTAGATGAACTGAGTGATTAGGGGAGTCGGGGTTTGGACCCCCTCCCTGAGCCCAGGGTAACTCTTAGAATGGAGGGGACCCCCTTTGACTTCCTTGTCGACACCGGAGCACAACACTCAGTCCTCCGTACGCCTCAAGGAAAATTAGCAAATAAGAAGTCTTGGGTACAAGGGGCAACTGGTATGAGCCAGTATTCATGGACTACCCGAAGAACGGTGGATTTAGGGATGGGACGGGTATCCCACCCTTTTATGGTAATTCCGGAATGCCCCTACCCACTGTTAGGATGAGACTTGCTAAGATCGGAGCTCAGATAACTTTCAGACAAGGGGGGCCTCAGGTTACTGAAGGCAAGGGCCACCCCATTCAGGTCCTGACCATAAGGCTGGAGGATGAGTACCGGCTTCACCAAAAAACCTCTCCAATAGAGGGCAGCACAGACGAATGGCTGCAGGAGTTCCCCACGGCTTGGGCGGAGACAGGGGGAGTGGGGCTCGCCGCCCATAGGGCCCCAGTCCTGGTAGAGTTAAAACTAGGGGAAGGCCCGGTGAGAATCAAACAGTACCCCATGCCTCAGGAAGCCTGGAAGGGAATTCAGCCACACATTCGGAGACTGAGGGACCTAGCGGTGCTGGTCCCCTGCCAGTCTGCCTGGAACACCCCCCTCCTGCCAGTCAAGAAGCCCCACATGAATGACTACCGGCTGGTACAGGACCTCCGGGAAGTAAATAAAAGAGTTATGGACATACATCCAACGGTCCCCAACCCATACACTCTCTTAAGCTCTCTGGCGCCCTCCCATGTCTGGTATACTGTGTTAGATTTGAAGGATGCCTTTTTCAGTTTGCCGCTGCCCCCCACAGTCAACCCCTGTTCGCCTTCAAGTGGCATGACCCGGAAGAGGGCTACAGCGGACAACTGATGTGGACTTGGTTGCCTCAGGGGTTTAAGAACTTGCCCACCATCTTTGATGAGGCCCTGCACGAGGACCTGGGTGAGTACCGGAGAACACACCCCAACCTCACTCTCCTTCAGTATGTGGACGATATCCTGATTGCAGCAGACACGGCTGAGGACTGCAAGGAGGGGACAAGGGACCTGCTGGCCTCCTTGGGGGCCCTTGGGTACCAAGCTTCTGCAGAGAAGGCCCAGATATGCAAAGAAAGGGTGAGTTACCTGGAGGGTGGACAGTGGCGGCTGTCAGATGCCAGAAAAGAGACTGTTTTGAAAACCCCATCCCCCACCTCCCGAAGGGAAGTAAGGGAATTCCTAGGATCAGCTGGCTACTGCTGCCTCTGGATACCGGGTTTTGCAGAGATTGCCAGGCCCCTATACGAGGCAACCAAGGAGGGAAAGGCCTTTGAATGGACTGAGAGAGAGAAGGCAGCCTTTAAGCAGTTAAAGAAAGCCCTCCTAAGCGCTCCGGCCCTGGGCCTACCAGACATCACGAAGCCCTTGATCTCTTCATAGATGAACACAAAGGAATAGCAAAAGGGGTCCTGACTCAGACCCTAGACCCCCGGAGCCGCCCGGTGGCTTATTTGTCCAAGAAGTTAGACCCTGTAGCTGCCAGCTGGCCACCGTGCCTAAAGATTATTGCGGCAACGGCGCTTTTAGTCAAACACGCTGACAAGCTGACCCTGGGGCAGGAAGTCTGGATCACCACCCCACATGCCATTGAGGGAGTCCTGAAGCAGCCTCCTGATGGATGAGCAATGCACGTATAACCCACTATCAGAGTCTCCTTCTCAACCCTCCCAGAGTACGGTTTCATCCCAGTGCAGCCCTCAACCCTGCCACTTTGCTGTCCGACCCCGACCTAGATGCTCCCCTACATGATTGTGCAGGAATCCTAGAGCAAGTGCATGGGCTCCGGAAGGACCTGACCGACCAGCCCCTTCCAGATGCAGATGTCACCTGGTTCACGAATGGAAGCAGCTTTGTACGGGACGGGAGCAGGTATGTGGGTGCAGCTGTAGTCACTGAAACGGACTCTGTATGGGCAGAGGCTCTGCCCTCCGGGACGTCAGCCCAGAGAGCAGAGCTTGTGGCCCTCACCAAGGTCCTGACTCTGGGAGCTGGAAAACGGCTCAACATCTACACAGACAGCTGGTATGCGTTCGCCACCGCTCATGTTCATGGGGCAATCTACCAAGAGAGAGGGTTACTAACAGCAGAGGGGCGGACTATAAAGAATAAACAGGAGATACTCGACTTACTCTCAGCCTTATGGCTCCCTGCCAAATTGGCCATCATACATTGCCAAGGACACCAGAAGGCTGACGACCCAGTGGCAAGAGGAAACCGCAGGGCTGACCAGGCGGCCAAGGCAGTAGCCCTTTCTCCGATACCCACGATGGCCCTACAGCTCCCAGACCCAGGAGACCCAGTTCTGCCAGTTCAGCCAGGATATTCCCTGGAGGAGTTACAGCGCATTAGGAAGCTTCCCCAGGCAAAGGAGGAGAAGGGGTGGTGGTATACACCACAAGGGGAGCTCATACTACCGGACCAGCTTGGAGTCTCCATGATAAAACACATGCACTGGTCCACTCACCTGGGGGCACGTAAATTAAAGGACTTGATCCGACACGCCAGAATTAAGATCCACCAGTAGGACATTAAAATAGAGCAGGTTGTATCTGCCTGCAAGACCTGTCAACTCACAAATGCGAGAATCGGGCCGAGTGAAAAAGGAACCAGGCTTCGAGGAACCAAGCCTGGGGCACAATGGGAGGCCAACTTCACTGAGGTTAAACCAGGAAAGTATGCCTATAAATATCTTTTAGTATTTGTAGATACCTTCTCCGGATGGGTAGAAGCATACCCAACTAAGCATGAAACAGCTCAGACGGTAGCTAAGAAGCTGCTGGAAGACATCTTGCCCAGGTATGGTTTTCCCGCTGAGATAGGATCAGACAATGGACCAGCTTTTGTCTCGCAGGTAACGCAAGCAGTGGCCAAGGCCATTGGGGCAAATTGGAAATTGCATTGCGCTTATAGGCCCCAAAGCTCAGGGCAAGTAGAGAGGATGAATAGAACTCTAAAAGAGACCCTTACCAAATTGACCATGGAGACTGGTGGGGACTGGGTGGCTCTCCTTCCATATGCCCTTTACCGGGTTAGGAACTCCCCCTACACCCTGGGTTTTACTCCTTATGAGATCATGTTTGGCCGGCCACCCCCTATTATCCCTAACCTTAAAGCCGAATTTCTTGCAGAATTTGAAAGTCAAGAACTGTTTCTTTCCTTGAGAGGGCTCCAGAGGGCACACGAGGACATTTGGCCGCGCCTCCGCGCTATCTACGAGACCGGCCCAGCCCCGGCTCCTCATCAGCATAAGCCCAGGACTGGGTCTACGTCAAGAGACACCGCCGGGAGACCCTTGAGCCACGTTGGAAGGGTCCCTACGTCGTGGTGCTGACGACCCCCACACCTCTCAAGGTCGACGGCGTTGTGACCTGGGTCCATCACACTCACGTCCGGTCAGCGGACCCATCAGTGATATGGGAAGACTTCGTCACCAAATGGAGCGTCAATCGAGATCAACGCAACCCACTCAAGCTCAAGCTACGGCGTGCTCAACCTGCCTGATGCTGGTAACCTTACTCGCGATCACTCCTGCTACCGGGAGCCCCCACACGCCCTATAATGTTACCTGGCAAATTATAGGCACCAACTCAGGGGTGATTCTCAATCAGACTTCTCAAGCCCATCCCAAAGGCACTTGGTTCCCTGAGCTGCGGGTGGACCTCCAGACTCTCTTTCCCAGAATCTACCCCCCACTGTACTGTACATCTGCTGCTGCTGCTGACCCTTGGCCCCTGCATCATCAACAGGCTGATTCAGTTTGTCAAGGAACAAGTAGGGATTGTGCAGATGATGGTTCTAAGTACCCCGTACAGGCCTCTAGCAGCAGAAGGTGAGGTAGAAATGCAAACCGTCTCATGATTGGGCCCGTGAGTTCCAATACAAGGGGGGAATGAAAGGGCAGAGACTCCATTTCTGTGCTAGGCCCTTCATCCTGTCCCCAGAATAACCTCCCTTCCTAGAAAAACTACAAGAAAGCAGCTAGGCCCAAATTGGGCTATACCGTAGCATGCTCCTTCACTCATCAGGTGCCAGGGCCAACCTGACAGGTTGAACCGGGCTGAGGTAGGGAGGTGGGAATTGAAAAAAGAAAGAAAGACAGGAGAGCGGGATCGGGAGGACTACAGATCATCAAGAGAATGCAGCAAGTTTATTAACTGAATAATGCCTTTTGTGCACAGAACACTGAATAGGAGGTCTGTGAAGAGGAATGTATTCTTTGTTCCTCTTAATCTCTAAGGGAGAGACAGAGCAGAAGGACAAATTCTCAGTACAGCAAATCTCAGTAAATAGTTACAGACTTCTTGGTAGGCTATGAAAGGTTGCTCTCATTCTACTGATAACCGCCATCCAAACAAGCCTGGGAAAACTGTGTGGGTAGGGGACAGCCTTACTAGTCCCTTCAGGTGACCTGGAACTGACCATTCGGGGTCAGCCAACTCAGGGGACCCTCCCCCTGCCCCAGACCCCTATAAAACCTTTGTCCTGTTGAAGCTCTCTCTCTCTCCCCACCTCGCTGCTGCCCCGGTGTGTGTGGGACTGAGCTCGAGCTAGCTCGAATAAAGGCTCTTTGCTTTTGCATCGGACTCGGCTCCCTGGTGGTCTTTGGGGATCATGAAATCTGGGCATAACACACGGGTTGCAGGGTCCATGTCCAGTGGTGGCGGTCGTGTGGGAGGCCGCTAACCAGGGATCGCTCCTGTCACCAGCGGTCTTCTCTCTGCCCCCCCTTCTCCTCTCTGAAATCAACACAAAGACTCTTTATGGGACTGAAGGGCCAACAGGTGTCAGACCCGCTGTGGGGCCTGAGCGGGGGTGCTCTCCAGGCTGCTACCAGGTGGGGCCTGGGGTGCCGGCCGAGGGCGTGAGGAGGACAGGGACGCGGTACCTTATCGGTCCGCAGGGCAGCCCGGGCCTCAAAGTGGCTGAGGCTCCACGTCGCGTCGCCCAAGGGCGCCTAGTCCGAAGCCTTCTCCCTGGGCCCGTCCTTCCTCCTCCTCCTGGAGTTGAGGGGCTGCTGCGGGGCATGAGGTGCCTCCAGGGCGCCAGGTCCCTCCTGCTAGTCCTCCCCCTGCCCTCCCCCTACCCTCCCTCCACCTGCCCTCCGTCCCCCTGCCCTTCGGACTGGGAGGGGGCTCCTGGCTCCCGCCACGCAGAGCACCTGCGCCCCCCCAGTCCTCCCCCTCGCGTCCTTGTCGGCCGCCCACCTGCTCCTCCTCCCGGCACCTTCATAGCAGCCCTGGGCATCGTGGGCTGCCTGGGGCCATCAGAGGACAAGCGCCTCCCGCTCACCTTCCCGCGTTGCTGCTGCTGCTGGGGTTCCCGCTGGAGGCCCCACCCCGACCGGATGGACAGGTCTGTGCAGCGAGGCCTGAAGAAGGGCCGCCCCAGGCCCCCCGACGCCGGGAACGTCATCCGCACCCACTGTTCAGCGGCCGGGTCTCCACCCACCACGCGGCCTGGTTGGAGGCTCCCCACGCCCCGCACGCCCGCCTCCTGCAGCCTGAGCTCAGAGGGAGCCAAGGGCTGCGCGCACCCGGCACGTGGGGAGGCGCAGCGGACAAGAAGGTGAGGATGCGGCCCCAGGAGCACCCGTGGCCCTGGAGTCTCGGGCTGTGCGCGGCCCTGCGGCAGGTCTGAGCCTGACCTTCGCCAGGACCTTGTGCTGCCAGAGACTAACCCTACCCCCCCACTCCCGACAGCTGCCTGCCTGCCACCCGCTTCCTGCCACAGGAGGCCTCCCAGCACCTGCAGGAGGAGAGCTGGCGCCCTCAGTGTCCACACCCACATGACTCAGGATTCTGGCTGGGTGTCTCTTCAAGGTCCCAGGTCCCAGGCTGGAAGAGTGGCTGGACGACCCCAGGACTCCACTACCTCAGAGGCCACAAGAGTGTGAGGCCCTGAAATCAGCTCCACAACCCAGTCCCCTAAGTGGCTCTGCATCAATAGGAACCTGTGGGAACCAAAGGTCTGTGGAGGGCCTGGCACCCATGGGCTCAGGCTGCTCAGGGCCCTGGCCCAGCCCTGGGGCTGAGTGGCCTCAAGGGGACTGGATTACCTCAGGGCTCAGGCCTCGGTGCACACCCTTGTCAAGTTGTCTTTCAAAGGACTTCTTCCCGTCCCCCACTGCTCTCCTCTCTCTTGGTTGTAGTAAAATATAGAAATGTTCAAAAATGCTTTTAAAATGCCAAAAAACATTAGGAAGGTTTTTAAAGATTTGAGTTAACTTTCTTTGAAACCTAAAGTATGATATTAAGGACACATTGCCCACTGTCCTGAAGCGTGTGTACCCCAGAGATAAGGATTTGAACTGACTCAGAGTGACTTGTCAAGATAACCATTTGTGTGAGTAAGGTACTCTCCCTAACCACATGTAGTCCCTCACCTTGTTTGAGATTAGTATGTGTGCATTGACGTAACTCACTGATAGCCACTTGAACTGCTGCGGGTATGGTACAGGCTTTAAAAATAAATCCCAGCCAGCTAACGACGCTCGCCTGTGGAGACAGCCACAAAGGCACGTCCTTTTGTCAGTCTGGCAAGTTACAGGCTCCCCTCTGCTCCTCTTCCTGCCAGACAACAGAAGAATGGCTAGTAATTCCTGATGGAGAGGCGACTGAGCTCTTGGGTGAGGAACACCGGCCCCCTGCATCCAGACCAGAACAGCCCAGCTGCCAAACCCCAGAGGACGGCACCACCAGAATCCCCAATTAAGTTTGTACCCACAGCACCAGGAATTTGTGTGAATAATAAAATGCTGTGTGATTTGCAACTGCATGTTTTATGTGGTGCAATTCCTCCAGCAGTTGATTGAATTATTTTGTGTACACTTAAAATTTAAAGTAAAGCTTCTGGTCTTTTTGGTCCTAAGCCTGCCCTTGGTCCTGCTGGTGTAGAGTAGCCTCTTTACTAGCAACTACTTGAATATCCCAACTCCTGCGCGGTTAAAGTTTATCAGAAAAGGGACGCCTTAGATAAACGTCCCAGATCCTTTCCCAGGATCTACTTGGGACACTCTGCTAGTGTGTTCTTCCTCTGGGAAGTTTTGGGAAAACGTTAGAACCCTGTCTCACACAATGTCCATCTACTGATCACGGCAATCAATGACCCCAGCTTCCTGAGAATGAAAGTAAAACTCCTCAAGCACAACATAGCTTCCTCTTGCTGTTGCATTTAGACACAAAACAGGCCTGGGTTTGCTAAACCCTCTGGGCTCAGCTTTACCACCATGTCCTTACACAGTGACATTGCAGCCCACCGCCCTCTTCCCACCACCACAGGGTATATCACCTACGAGTGACTCACTGTTCTGGACACTGTGACGTGGGCTGCAGTACCAGACACACACCAGCACTGTCAGATGGAGGGTAAACGGGATGAAGCTGACTTGAACTCTTTAAGGAGAGGAGTCTGGGAGGCACAGAGTCCTTAATCCCGCCTGTTGAGGCTCAACAAGGCTCAGATATACCCTGCACAGCGAGCCGCTGCCCATGACGCCTCTTCCTAGTTGTAACCCAGCACTAGAGCCTCTGCTTCAATAAACACAACAAAGAGGTCAAAATGACCACCAAGTGGAAGATAATGGAAATCATGCCCAAACCAATAAGCACTGGGACAATGTGCCTCTCCTGGGCTTTCATTGACTAAACCCAGCCATCCCTAGCACATGGCCATTCGGGTAATGTAGCAACCTAGCCTCACATGGGGCACTAGGATTCCAGTCACTCACTGACCATTGCGAATATTGTTCTGGGGCATCCAAGTGACACTGGGAACTGACAACATAAGGTTTTAGGGGCTGGTCATAGGTTTGTGGGGAGTGTTGTCTACAAAACTGAACTCTTGTTTGGAAACATTATTTCAGATGCCATGATGCTTAGATGCTCCTGAGGTGAAAAGTATTATTTCAATGATTCCTGAAGACTACAAATCTAAATGGATAAATATATGTAAAGATATTTTAATTGACTTTGCATAGAGAAGAAGAGAAACACAGATTGGCTGCCTCCTACATGACCCCCTAATGCAGGGGTCCTCAAACTTTTTAAACAGGGGGTCAGTTCACTGTCCCTCAGACCGTTGGAGGGCCAGACTATAGTTAAAAAAAAACAACTATGAACAAATTCCTATGCACACTGCGGGCCCGGGATGAGTCGGCTGCTAAGCAGGACAGGCAGCGGCACCCGGCGGGTCGGATAAATGTCCTCGGCGGGCCGCATATGGCCCGCGGGCCGTAGTTTGAGGACGCCTGCCCTAATGGGATGCAGCCCATAACCACAGCAGGTGCCCTCAAATAAGAACTGAACTGGCAATCTTTCTATGCATGGGACTACGCCAGGGTTGGGCAAACTTTTTGACTCGAGGGCCACAATGGGTTCTTAAACTGGACCGGAGGGCCGGAACAAAAGCATGGCTGGAGTGTTTGTGTGAACTAATATAAATTCAAAGTAAAGGAGCGGAGGGGAGAGCAAGAGAACCCTCCGCTCTTTCGGCTCCGCGGGCCGGATAGAACAGCCGAATGGGCCAGATCCAGCCCGCGGGCCGTAGTTTGCCCACAGCTGGACTACGCTCTACATACTGAGCCACTCCAGCCTGGCTTTTTTTTAAACATCAAAATATTACATTATTAAGAGAAAAAGCAGGCGAAGAGAATATACATAATCCTATCCTATTTGTTTAAAAAGAAAATTTGAAGGAATCCATAGGCCAACACATTGACAGTTCCTACATTGTCTGTATGTCTATAGTCAGTACACATTGTGAAGCTAAGGATCTAAGGCAGGGGTCCTCAAACTACGGCCGGCGGGCCACATGCGGCCTGCTGAGGACATTTATCCGGCCCGCCGGGTGCCGCTGTCCGTCCTGCTTAGCAGCCGACTCGTCCCGGGCCCGCAGTGTGCATAGGAATTTGTTCATAGTTTTTTTTTTTTTAAACTATAGTCCGGCCCTCCAATTGTCTGAGGGACTGTGAACTGGCCCCCTGTTTAGAAAGTTTGAGGACCCCTGAAAGGATTACTGAATGTTTACTACAAGTGCCAGGACCTGGATTCAATGCTTTACATGCATTATTGCTTCGTTTAATCCTCTCTGCAACCTGAGATGGTTTAAGCATCTATTTAATAGGGAGAAAATCCAGGTTCACAGACTCAATATAAATTGCCTTGTTTGTAGAGTTAATAAAGGCAGGGCTGGAAGACAAACCCAGGTGTCTCTAACCACAGAGCTCTGGCTTCTAATCTTAGGCTCTGCTGCCTCCTAGAGAGTAGAATAGGGGATGCATTCCCATTAGGACAGGCTAGAGATGTTATTGTGGGTAATGAACAGCCCCGAAGCTTCAGTGGCTTAGAGTAAAGAAGGTGTCTTTCTTGTTCATAGCACATGAACACCCTGGTTCTCCTGGAATCAGGATAAAGGAGCAGCCAACATGTAGGTTCCTGCTGGGTGTTATCAGAGATGGACAGAGAGGGTGGCCCGTCTCACTGGTCCCAGACTCTTCTGTTAGAGGTGACAGGCTTGACGCCCACCACATTTCATTGGTCAAAGCCTATCACTGGCTGCAGCCAACATCAGGTCTGTAGAAGAGCCTGACCTACTTGTTGAGCCGCAGGAAGGGACCACATGGTGCCAGCCTCTTTTGGGGCTGCTCAGGGGCAAAGGAGAGGAGTGGGCACTGGTAGAAAATGACAGTGGAAGTCAGTCAGGACGGTTTACTTTCTCCTCATCCACCTAGACTTTGTCCCCCATCTGCCCAATACCCAATATTCATAGGATTGAACTTCAGAAAAAGGAGTTTGGTCAGATATCATTGGCAAAAAACTCAGAACCCACTTCTGAGGTAAATCCCTGCTGCCTGGATTCCCCCATTGTGGTGGGTGTGAAGACCACATGTGAAGAGAGTTGACTGAGAAGGTTACTGGACCGCAAGCATTCCAGCGTCCATGTTCTTTTATGTTAACAGCAGTCACTACCCTGCCCCCAAGCCTCCTTGTCATTTGCATTGCCCAGGTGAGTGCTCCATCAGGTGGGGCTGATTGGAGAAACGCTGACATTAACATCAATGGTGATCCTGTGGTTTCTGTTCATTCTGTGCAGGAACCTGTGCTAAATGTGGCCCCTTCATGTTTTCCCCATCCCCACTGCAGAGAGCACTGAACCCATTCTGCCTCCTGGCCCCAGTGTTACCGGGAGACCATGCACCCTCAGTAGATGAGCAGAGATGGGAGGTCCAGGAGTGATGCTCAGAGCAGCCCAGGCACCTTCCTCTATTACATGTTAGCCGAGATATCCCATGGGTAAGGAAGCAACCTGCTCTCCAGGGATTAGGAGTCCCAAGGACCCCCACCCCTCTCCAGGGGTATCCAGTTTCTCATTTGGAAAGGGGACTTATAGGCCTAGGAATCTTCCTCCTCAAACCTCTCCCATATGCACACACCCACTTATAAAATTTCTAGGAAACCAAGATCTTCCCAGTCCTCCTCAAAAGGCTAGAGTCCTCCCAAAACAGCACCTCCACACTCTATCAGTCCTTTCTGACATCAGAGTCTTCCCCAAGGCCCCACCTTCCCCCATCCTAGGGTTCCATGAACTGACCCTTCACTTCATCCATCCTTGAGATCTGACCCCCAGGGGCACACCAGAGGCTGGAAGAGCAGGGACAGAAGGGGCTCAGCCTGGAGGTCAGGGAAGAACATACTGCCCTCTCCATCACCCCTTGGGAGATTGACTATGCATCTGCCTGTTGCCGGGGTGCACAGCCACACAGACTCACAGGAAAACATACAGAAAACAGAAGCAGGGAAACACTCAGGCACAGAGCACTCACAGCCTATGGTGGGCACTCACGTGCAGAGCTTATGGCCAGGCTCACAGGGACACACACTGTAGACACCAGTAACACCTTGATGGGAACATACACAGCAACACACAGATGAGAAAACACAGGGTCACTCAGCATGTTCCACAGGGAATATCCACACACAATGGACACACACCTGGGAAGACTTATACGGACACAGAACACAGACACAAAAGAGGACACAAACAGACACAGATACAATTAGGAACACTCAAAGGGGAAGCAAATTCACACATACAACCAACACACAACATGCAACACAAACACTCCCCCAAATGCTGAGTGATACTAATTCACTGTCTTGAAGGAGTTAGTAAGAATTAAGGTGCTGCAGGAGGATCCAAGATGGCGGCATAGGTAAGCACCTAAACTGCTGCCTCGCACAACAATTTCAAAACTACAACTAAAAGACAAAACGTCTATCACCCAGAACCACGGGAAAGCTGGCTGAGTGGAAGTTCTACGACTAGAAGGAAAGAGAAAATAGCATTGAGAGGTGCACAAGTGCTGAAAAGCTGAGGTACGGAGGCGCGCGAATCGGGCTGACGACGGGTGTCTGGGAGCACTGTTTTTTCAACCCGAAGGAAGACAAGCTCCCAATTACTCCGAACTCGAGTTTCTGGGGAGACGCGGGGGACCCAAACTCCTACGGGGAGAAGCTGGACTGTATGCCGTGGGATCAGAAAGTGAGGGAGGCTTACTTGCAGGGCTGCGCACAGGAATAATTGTTTACTGTGCTGGGGCCTGGGACGTGGGGATGCGGTAGGAGACGCAGAGCTGGCTAACTGGAAGCCATCGCTGTTTGCCATGCCCTAGCCTAGTGATGCCCTGAGACCCCTCCCTGCACAACCTACAAACCCACGCAAGCTACAAGCAGCGGCTTTAGCATATGAATGACCTGCCCTATCACAGCTTAACCTAGCAAACTTGCAGCCTGGGTCAGACAGCTCCAAGACCTCCAAACCCAAGTAAAGAGGAGAAAACTGTAGTTCTCGCTGTAGCGCCTGCTGGGTAGCCTCAGACAGTAGCTGACTTGCACCCCATTGGAGATCCAGAAGCCAGTGTACCTAGTGGTCAGTGTGAGACACCAGATTTCAACTCCTCACATCCATAAATGACACATTCAAGAGGCAGACTCAGTGAGTGCCAAAGCCCCACTGAAACAAGTCCTGCCCCATCCATAAGTGTGTCTCCAGCGCAGAGGTTCTTCCATTATAGACACAGCGGGTCCTCACAGCCAATTGGCCTGGAGGTCAATTCCTCCCAGTGTACCAACAGCAATCAAGGCTTAACTACACCAAGACTTTGCACTCAGCCCACAAAGGGGTGTACCAAAGGCGTCCACCTCAGGTGATTGGGGAGGCTGAGCTACCGGCCCCTATAGGTCACCTACCACACAAAGCCACTCCATCAACACAAGGAAGCAGCAAAATGTGGAGACAAAGAAACATATCACAAATGAAAGAAATGGAGGAAAGCAAACTACTGGACAACATAGAGTTCAGAACCACATTTATAAGGTTACTCAAGAATCTTCTAAAAACCGCTGAGGAAGGATCTTAATGAGAATGCCAAAAAAAAAAAAAAATGGAAAAGGACCAGTCAGAAATTAAGCATACACTGTCTGAAATAAAGAATATACAGCCCTAACCGGTTTGGCTCAGTGGATAGAGCGTCGGCCTGCGGACTGAAGGGTCCCAGGTTCGATTCCAGTCAAGGGCATGTACCTTGGTTGCAGGCACATCCCCAGTAGGAGGTGTGCAAGAGGCAGCTGATCGATGTTTCTCTCCCATCGATGTTTCTAACTCTCTATCCCTCTTCCTTCCTCTCTGTAACAAATCAATAAAATATATTTTAAAAAAAAGAATATACAGAAACTCAACTGTAGATCAACATACCCCAAGAATCAAACCAAAGATCTGAAATATGAGGAAACAAAAAACATCCAACCAGAAAAACAAAAAGAAAAAAGAATCCAAAAATATGAAGATAGTGTAAGGAGCCTCTGGGACAACTTGAAGCGTACCAACATCCGAATTTTTGGGGTGCCAGAAGAGAGAGAGAGAAAAATATTGAAAACCTATTAGAAGAAATAATGACAGAAAACTTACCCTACCTGGTGAAAGAAATAGACTTACAAGTCCAGGAAGTGCACAGAACCCCAAACAAAAGGAATCCAAAGAGGACCACACCAAGACACATCATAATTAAAATGCCAAGAGCAAAAGACAAAGAGAGAATATTAAAAGCAGCAAGAGAAAAATGGTTAGTTACCTACAAGGGAGCACCCATACGACTGTCAGCTGATTTCTCAACAGAAACTATGCAGGCCAGAAGGGAGTGGCAAGAAATATTCAAAGTGATGAACAGCAAGAACCTACAACCAAGATTACTCTACCCAGCAAAGCTATCATTCAGAGTTGAAGGTCAGATAAAGAGCTTCACAGACAAGAAAAAGCTAAAGTAGTTCATCACCACTAAACCAGGATTACATGAAATGCTGAAGGGTATTCTTTAAGAAGAGGAAGAAGAAGAAAAAGGTAAAGATAAAAATTATGAACAACAAAATGACATCAAATACATACCTACCAACAAGTGAATCTAAAAATCAAGTGAATAAAAAATCTGAGGAACAGAATGGACTGGTGAATATAATAGAATCAGGGACATAGAAAGGGAGTGGACTGACAATTCTCAGGGGGAAGGGGTTGTGAGGGGTGTGGGAAGAGATTGGACAAAAATCTTACACCTATGGATGAAGACAATGGCGGGTGGTAAGGGCATGGGGTGGGGTGGGGAATCAGGTGGAGGGGAGCTATGGGGGAAAAAAAGAGGAACACCTGTAATAACCTGAACAATAAAGATTTATTTTAAAAAAATAAAAGAATTAAGGTGCTGCCCTGGCCATGTGGCTCAGTTACTTGGAGTTTCATTTCATACGCCCATTCAAATAAAAGTATAGGTTTGGTTCCTGGTAAGGACACATATCTAGGATGCAGATTCAGCCCTGGTCAGGTCATTGATGGGAGGCAACTGATTGATATTTCCTCTCACATCGATATCGCTTTTCTTCTCTCTATTGCTCCCTTCTTCTCTCTCCAATCAATAAACCTATCATCTGGTGAGAATTTAAAAAGGAAAAAAAACATTTAAGGTTTTGAGTTTTCAAGAACATACTCTTAACTCTAGAGCCATCTCTCTAGAACAGTTATCAGAATACTCTAAACTCAGAAGTCTGTCTTCTTTCCCATAAGAGACTAAGAGAATCAATATCACATCTTGGAAAACCCCACTCTTCGCGTCATAGTCATGATCCCCACCTTGCTTTAATTTAAGCACTAAAATCCGATGATTTCTGAATAAACTCATCTGTTTCTTTTTTGAAGGTAGGTTAGTCTTTGAGTGACAAACATTAACTTTCCCATGGGAGCAGCTGTTTCTGAGAGATTCCCACATAGCTTGGGACACTGGAGTGGGTACAGCTCATGGTGAACTAGGAACTGTGCTTACCCTAGAGAAACCACATTTCTAATGTCTAAAAACACAACCAGGGAAATGGGAAACATGAGTCAGACAACTTGGAGTCTTTCCTAAAGCAGAGACTCCCTTCGAGCCCACGTGGAGACTGATGTAGGATTTGTAAAGATGGTTTTTGGAGACAGATGTATTTTATTTTATTTTATAAATCTTTATTGTTCAGATTATTACAATTGTTCCTCTTTTATCCCCCCATAGCTCCCCTCCACCCAGTTCCCACCCCACCCTCTGCCCTTACCCCTGCCACTGTCCTCATCCATAGGTGTACGATTTTTGTCTAGTCTCTTCCCGCACCCCCACACCCCTTTCCCCCCGAGAGTTGTCAGTCCACTCCCTTTCTATGTCCCTGATTCTATTATATTCACCAGTTTATTCTGTTCATTAGATTTTTTATTCACTTGATGTTTAGATTCACTTGTTGATAGATATGTATTTGTTGTTTATAATTTTCATCTTTACCTTTTTCTTCTTCTTCCTCTTCTTAAAGAATACCTTTCAGCATTTCATATAATACTGGTTTGGTGGTGATGAACTCCTTTAGCTTTTTCTTATCTGTGAAGCTCTTTATCTGACCTTTAATTCTGAATGATAGCTTTGCTGGGTAGAGTAATCTTGGTTGTAGGTTCTTGCTATTCATCACTCTGAATATTTCTTTTTTTTTTTTTTGTAAATATATTTTATTGACTTTTTACAGAGAGGAAGGGAGAGGGATAGAGAATTAGAAAAATCGATCAGCTGCCTCCTGCACACCCCCCACTGGGGATGTGCCCACAACATGCCCCTGACCAGAATCGAAATTGGGACCCTTCAGTCTGCAGGCCGACACTCTATCCACTGAGCCAAACCGGTTAGGGCTATTTCTTGCCACTCCCATCTGGCCTGCATAGTTTCTGTTGAGAAATCAGCTGACAATCATATGGGTGCTCCTTTGTAGGTAACTGTTTTTCTCTTGCTGCTTTTAATATTCTCTCTTTGTCTTTTGCTCTTGGCATTTTAATTATGATGTGTCTTGGTGTGGTCCTCTTTGGATTCCTTTTGTTTGGGGTTCTGTGCACTTCCTGGACTTGTAAGTCTATTTCTTTCACCTGGTGGAGGAAGTTTTCTGTCATTAGTTCTTCAATTAGGTTTTCAGTATCTTGCTCTCTTCTTCTGGCACCCCCATAATTCGGATGTTGGTATGCTTGAAGTTGTCCTTACCCTATCTTCATATTTTTGGATTATTTTTTTTTGCTTTTCTGGTTGGGTGTTTTTGCTTCTTTGTATTTCAAATCTTTGACTTGATTCATGTGACCCTCTAGTCTGCTGTTGGATCTCTGTATATTATTTTTTTTATTTCAGTCAGTGTATGCTTAATTTCTAGTTGGTCCTTTTTCATATCCTCGAAGGTCTCACTAAATTTATTGGCCTTTTCTAGAAAATTCTTGAAAAACCTTATAACCGTGGTTTTGAACTCTATATCCAGTAATTTGCTTTCCTCCATTTCTTTCATTTGTGATCTTTTTCTTTGTCTCTGCATTTTGGCTGCTTCCTTGAGTTGATAGAGTGGCTTTGTGTGCTAAGTGTCCTATAGGGCCCAGTGGCTCAGCCTCCCCAGTTACCTGAGGGGGACACTCTTGGTGCACCCCTTTGTGGGCTGTGTGCAGAGTCTTGTTGTAGTTAAGCCTTGATTGTTGTTGGTATCACTGGGAGGAATTGACCTACAGGCCAATTGACTGTGAGGATCAGCTGTGTCTATGATGGGAGAACTTCTGTGCTGGAGACACCCTTATGAGGCAAGACTTGCTTCAGTGGGGCTTTGGTGCTGACTGAGTCTGCCCCCTGAGTGTGCTTAGTATGTCCCTTATGGATCTGAGGAGTTGTAATCTGGATGGTCCTACTCTGACCCCTGGGTAAACTGGCTCTTGGATCTCCAAGGAGGTGCTAATTTAGGCTCTGCCTGAGGCCACCCAGCGGGAGCTATGGAGATATCTGCAGATTCCTCTTCTTTGTTTGGGTTTTGGAGGTGCCCAGATGAGGCCCAGCTGTGAAACAATGCAAGCTGCTGTGGGGCCTTGGGCCTTCTTTTGGATGTTCTGGGTCTCACTGACTCAGCTGCAGTCTGTTAGGTCAAAGGACCAGGCCATTCATATGCAAAAGCCTCCACGCACAGCTGGGGTGGGGCGGAGTCTCAGGGCAGAGTAAGCAGCAATGGCTTCCCATCATCCCTGCCCTAAAAGGCCCCCGGTTCTGAGTGTCCCTTGGTAATTACTGCAAGCACCTCTGAGAGAAAGACGCCCTCGAGTTTTGCCCACTGCCTGACAGTCCAGTTTCTCCCCGTATGATTCTGGGTCCCCAGTGTCTCACTTGGAACTGGAATTCAGAGCATTCAGGAGCTTGTGTCTCCCTCCCACTTGAAAAAGACAGCTGCATTCTCAGTTGCCACCCCTCTCCGCACATGCCTCCGTACCTCTGCCTTTACTTCCACAGCTCCTCTGAGTCTCAGTGTGCTTTTCTCTTTACCTCTAGTAGTAGAATTTCCACTCAGCCATCCTTCCTGTGGTTCTGGATGATGTCCGTTTTATCTTTTAGTTGTAGTTTTGAAGTTGCTGTGAAGCAGCAGTTCAGGTGTTTACTTATGTCGCCATCTTGGTTTCCTTGGAGACAGATGTATTGCAAATGTCTAAGGCTCCTCATTATCTCAAATATTTCATCTATTGCATATGCCATGCTGTTATTATCACCTTGGGCAAGATTTTTAAAAAATATATTTTTATTGATTCAGAAAGGGAGGTAGAGGGAGAGAGAGAGAGAGAAACATCAATGTTGAGAGACAATCATTGATTGGCTGCCTCCTTCATGCCCCCAACTGGGGATCAAGCTGAAACCTGGACATGTGCCCTTGACTGAAATCAAATCCAGGACTCTTCAGTCTGCAGCCTGACGCTCTATCCACTGAGCTGGTTTCAGCTACTGCTGGCTAGATTTTTGACGTTCTGTGGAAGTTTATCATCATTACTGTTTCCTTGTGAATTTCTGTATTTGTCATTTTCCTTGTGGTGAGTATATTAAAGTACCTTACAAATACACTTTTAATCATAAATAGGTAAAAATATTTAAACCACTGGGTTATTTGCATTCAGTACTGTCAATTTCTCTCTGGGCAATGATTTTGTTGAAGGTTTCCCACATCCGCTCTTGCAAAGGCAGCCTGGGGCTCAAGGCAAACTGTGAGGCCTCCTGAGGAGAAGGTCAAGTCCTTTCACAGAGCCCACCACCCAGCCATGACCCCACTTTCTTATCCTGGTTGTCCAAACCAGCCAAAGTGATCTCCCAAATGCTCAGGGCATGCTCCCCACAGGCTGCCACCTGAAGCCTGTCACCCCTTCCCAGACTTCCACTGGGAGACCCACTGACCACCCCCTGGCTTCACTTTCCCCCTGAGCTCCTATCACCTGTCACAGCTACCCTGCCCCCTTGTTTGTGGGCTGTCCTTCACTAGAACACCAGTTCCCAAGGGTAGGGGACACTGTACCTCTAGACTCTGGAACAGCCGAGATCAACGGTGTCCACACAAGAGGTCTTTACAGGTCTCAGTTGTGCCACCCTTGGCTGTGGCCTCTCCATCCAGCCTGATTCAAGTTCTCATCACTAAAGCCTCCTCTCAGCCCTCCCACTCAAGGACCCTGCCCCATGTGCTGACAGGAAACACCCTCACCAACCCTGTCCAAGGCCCCAAACCTCTCTGCTCCGTCAATCGCACACCCCAGCAGCACACTATCCCCGAGTCCAGGGTCTGTCACTTCACTACAGGGGAAGGGGTCTGTTCTGCACAGGCAAGAATTAGAGAGGTGGGCACACCAATCAGAATGCATCCCCCAGAATCCCAATCCCTCCCAGGGGTTTGCCTTGGGCTCCTCTTCTTCCAGCTCCTGGACAGGACACAGCATGCCCAGCTGCAGGGGGAACATCCCAGGCAAAGGCAGGGGACAATAACAGAGGTGGGCTGTGCAGGCAGAGTCCCATCTCAATGAAGAAGGGTGGATGATCTTTTTTTTTTAGAGAGAGAGAGTGGGAAGGGGGATGAGAGAGAAACACAATGACTGGATGACTCCCACAGCAGCCGAAATGGTGGGCTGGGGATCAAACCTGCAAAATACAACCACAAAGTCACATGGTCTTTTTTTCAAGGCCTTGGATAGTAATGTAAAGAAAAATGGACAAAGAAGGACTTTCTGCCATCAAGCTATCCTTTCTGAAACACAGAAAGTTTGAGATTCCCACAATATCTCTACTTGCTGTCACATAACAATTTTGCTTTCAAATCAACCCATCAGTGACTAGAACAAACAAAATTAAAGGTACAAAAGCAAAATCACAATTACAAAAACACCATATACCAGAACGGTGTACAGCAATCAGTTTGCAAAAATTCATCACAGCATAAGATGACAACCACAATGTCTCTGAAAGAGGTAGCACTTCTTGCTTGTGAATGGGGATTCAGATGAATCCTGGGTCAGGTCCATTTTCTAGTCAGAGAGTAAGGAATGAATATCCTGTCAAGAGCTCAGAGTCTTCAGAATTCACTTAAGCACAAGTAAGAACACAGAATTCCTTTTCCCTGAGCATGCAGGGGTTGTGACTGGTGCACATGTATGGGTGAGCCAGGTGGTAGAGGAGGTCACTTCAGCCACAAATACTCGCAGTGACACCAATGAGGTAGGAGTCCTCGGAAAGTTAGCAAGTGCAATGCAACTCCTTCAAGTCTCACTTGTACCTCAAACTTATGAGGAGTTTCGCACAGTGTATGTTCAGATAAAAGGGGACTATACTCAGGTAAATGGATTTAAGTCTTCTTCAGTGTTGTAGAGTGAGAAAGAGAAAACATCCCATGCACATTTAAGGCTTTTCTCCAGTGTGAACTCTCAGATGTCTAACAAGGCTAGGTTTGCAGCTAAAACATTTCCCGTATTTACTACACTCATGAGGCCTTTCTCCAGTGTGACTTCTGTGGTGGTCCATGAGCGAACGTCTCTGTCTAAAGGACTTTCCACAATCACTACACTCAGACGGCTTTTCTCTGGTATGAACTTTGTGGTGTTGAACGAGGGTAGACTTTCGTTTAAAGAACATCCCACAATCGCTACATTCACAAGGTTTTTCACCAGTGTGAATTCTCTTGTGTTCAGAGAGTTCACAACTTCTCGTGAAGGACTTACCACAATCAGTACACTCATAGGGTTTTTCTCCAGTATGAACTCTCTTGTGGTTTAGGATTATATTATTTCTCCTAAAAGATTTTCCACAATCAGTACACTCATAGGGTTTTTCTCCAGTGTGAACACGGTGGTGTTCAGTGAGGTGAGCGCTTTGCCTGAAGAACTTTCCACAGTCACTACACTCATATGGCTTTTCTCCAGTGTGAACTCTGTGGTGTAAAATGAGGTTGGATCTTTGTCCAAAGAACTTCCCACAATCAGTACACTGATAGGGCTTTTCTCTAGTGTGAATTCTGCCATGTCGAATGAGATGAAAGATTCGTTTAAAAACTTTCCCACATTTGTCACACTCATATTTCACTTCTCCAGACCAGGCACCCTGATGCTGGCCAACTTTCTGCTTGTGCCTGCCAAATTTTTCAGAGTTACCAGTTTGGTGAAGACATTTTCCCACCAAGATAGTCCTGTGAAATTTCACTGCCACTGCGTGGCTCCTCAGTGTTGACAGGGGCCTGGCGCTGGAGAAAGTCTGAGATGGATGGGAAGACTTTCCCAACCTCCCTACTGCTTGAAGTAACCCAAGGTAAGTAGATGCTGCACCTGGTCACAAATGAGGCCCTGTCCATGTCTTCTTTCCAGAGCTTCTCTCTACCAAAATCCCGGTGTTGCTGGTGAGGGTTTGCATTGAAACAGAAGTCTGTCACACATCCGTCACTGAAGAAGGCCGTCTGCTCAAAGTCTGCTGCTTGTGACTCAGTCAGGTGCAGAATATCGTTGAACACAGAGAAACACCGTTTACACAGATGGGTCCTCTGGGTTGCTAGAGCTGTCTTAGGGGCCCCGACCTGCGACTCTACTTGAACAGATATGCTCTGCTCAGGACAGACCTCCTCATCATCTGTTTTATGCCAACAACCTGAAAAGAGAGAAAAGAAGAGGAACTGAATGTTGATTTTGGTGACAAGGGAAGTCCCATTGCTAATGTGTTTTGCACATAATACATGGGTTCTATGCAATTGTCTGAAAATAAGAGATGTGCAGGAAGGATTAATAAGGAGCTGCTATGAAGGCCTGAGCCTGTGAAGGTCACAAAACAGGGAAGACCTCACCAGAAATATGACACACACATGGCAAGGACCACATGGAAGAGAAGATGTATCTCCATCTCAGTCTTCTGCTAACAGTGCTCAACAGGGCTGGTCTGCTGATGACAGGGCCAAGCTGTAAGGAAGGTTGGTTATGTCTTATTCCAAGTAAAATTCAATAAACAAGTAGCAGGGGTTCAAGGACTACTTAAGCGTGTATCTGCACCTCATAATATATGTGCAGGTCCATGTAGAAGAATACTGCAGAGGAAGCAGGGCAGAGGGATAGGGGATGCAAAAAGGTGACAAAGGTGAAGGTAGACAAATGCCAGAAAGTCACAGATGAAATGCAAGTCAACAAAGTGTCAAATGTGGGAAAGAGAAGGTAGAAATGGGGTGTAGCCAGTGGCACCTGTCCCTAAACACTGTTGAAAATTAGCTGGTTCCTGGTATCATCTGCCCACCACCATTACATTATACCTTCCCCCCAGTTGTCACTCAGAATGGCCAGATCTCCTCTGATACCATCTTTCATGTTCACCCTGTGAGGAAACCAGGTTTCTCCCTGATCGTCTACTCTACCGATGCATAAGCCCTAAATATTCCAAGTATTAATGGAGTAGAGCAGACAGCTCTGGCCGAGAGCAATTTGGCCCGCAATAGTACACAGTTAAGGTAATATTACAAATAACATTTGAAGAAGGGTCTTACAAGAATACCCTATGGTTCATGTAAGTGAAGAACATAACCTGGCACAGGCTGTCATAAAGCACCTTTCCCTAGAGGAAGGGGGAAGAAGGGAATAAATGTGGTAATTGTCACCCTCCCAAGGCAGAAGAAGATTAAGATGGGACCCATTAAGCTGCCTGTAAGACTCCCGATTCCCAGACACTTTCTGCACTTTTTGAGGCAATGGGTGTCAGGGATGTTCCTGGAGTCCATTGGTCAGGGCTCTCCACACAGCTCAGCACCAGCATCCACAGCACATTTGACAAGACAGGGGCGGAAATTAGCAGGACCCAGGGTCTGGCTGTGGGAGAGAGAAAGCTGTTTTGAGAATAAAGGAAGAAAGGGCATCACCTCACGACACTGGGACAATGTGAAGCTCTTACCTACAGATGAGATGAGTGCAAAAACTTCCAGCATCACATTGCAGTACAGAAGTCTCTGAGCCTCATCAAGGAGCCCCCACTCCTCCTGAGAGAAGGCAATGGCCACGTCCTCAAAGTTCATATCCTGTGATAATAGGGACAGTTCAGTCCATAATCAGCTTCTCTCCTAGGCTTTTACTTTCATTATACTTCCCACTCTCCATATTCATCTGCTCCCTCCACTCCCCACATCACAGAAAATGGGAGGCCTTGCATCCATCAGAGTCATTCCCTCCTTATATTCCTACTGATACTGTGTCTTCCCACAGCAATAAGGGCAGATGCCCAGATTGATTATACCTGACCTCAGGGCCTCACATTTAGGGTCAACGCAATAGGTGTCACCAACATAGTGTACAGATAAATGTTGGCCATAAAGAGAGATGTGAGTGATTTGACACCGGTCTTATGGGGCAATAACCTTGTACAACACATTCTCCCTGCAAGACCCTGAAAAACATGGCATCACTCATCACCCTTTCGATTCCAATCCTAGGGTGATGAGGCCAACACTTTGTTCTATCTGTTCCACATAATTCTTTGTATCACACTTCTCTCATACAGCTTCATTCCCAGAGTCACAACTTTAAAGACAATACATATATGCCTTGAAGAGGAGGCGATGTTTTCTAATCACCTTCTTTTCAACATTCTAACTCACCTTCTCTGTAATGTATTTGTCTCTTACCCTTCTCACTTCCCCAAATCAGTAGATGTTTTCAAGCTCAGGTGACACTGATGTATGCTATCGCATTCCTATTGATCACTCTATCAGCCCAACAATTGCAGACAGGTGTGCACCTATATGACACCTAAATTCTGGACCTGGCATGTAGCACCACAACACCTGTCTTTTCAGGAATTACCCTAAAATTCCCCATGTTGTATCTTCAAGTTATCACCAGAAATGGACTCAACCTTAATTCCCTCTATGTCAATATCAGGGATCTGTGGCCATGAATTCACACTCCCTCTCCAAGAGCACATCACTCTTTCTCCCACACCTCTCTCACACCTGCACTGCTATGGCCCCAGCCGCCATAGACGTCTCCTTGGTCTTACTTATTACTCAGCATGTGTGTTCCAGAGAATGCTTGGCAAGTTCAAACAGTATCACGTACTACCCTGACTCTGATTGCCCACATCCAAGACACAGCCTTCAGTTAAGCTATGCCGGCCTCCATCCCAACTTGTTTTTTTCCTTTCACCTCACATATTGAGAACCACAACAGATCTGTTATCCAGAGACCACCTCTACTGGTGATGCACTTGATGTCCCTTCTCCACTCACAGCCTTCAGTAATCAAATCCCTCTGCCTATGACCCTCTTTGCCATGCCCAGTGAGTCACACAGATGCTCACTCATGCCCATAAGCAAATTAACCAAACTGGATGCAACACACCAGGCCACACAAAGGTCACAAGAAATTCTGGTGAATGTTTAAGAAGTAAATATGGCCCTGGCTGGTTTGGCTCTGTGGATAGAGCATTGGCCTGCGGACGAAAGGGTCCCAGGTTCAGTTCTGGTGGGGGGACACGTGCCCTGGTTGTGGGCTTGATTCTCCAGTGGCGGGGAGGGGCATGCAGAATCATCACTCTCATTATTGATGTTTCTATCTCTCTCTCTCTCCCTTCCTCTCTGAAATCAATTAAAAAAAGAAGTAAATATGCACTAGCCACAGTTTCACCTGTTTTGAATTAGTCTTCTGACTCCAATTAAAAAAAGGAGCTCTACAACTCCTCCCTGGTCCTTACACTTTACTATTTTTTTAAGTAGTCTTCATCTTGAACTACTCCTCAGAGTTCCAGATGGCCATGAACTGGTCTCTGAAATAGCTCATACCCTAAAAGGCAAAAAATAAAAGATTTTTTATTCTTCATGAACATTACTTTTCCCACTATGAATTTCTCCATGTCAGTTGATGGTGCTTTCAGACCTTCAGGTGCTAAGTCCAAACCTTTACATAATCTCTGATTCTTACCTCTATCTCCCATTCTCAAAATTAGAAAATCCAGGTGGCCACACCTAAATCACTGATACATAATGCAACTGCTTCTTCCACCTCAACCATCATTGCGCTCCAGTTACCGTCACACTCACCAAGACCATCATAACAGCTTCCAGCGTAGTCATTCTACCACCGTCCTCACACCCATATTGTGCATCATGCTGCAGTCACCGGGAGTCCAATGAGACGTGGGACAGGTCACCTGCTCTACTGCTCCAATGACCCCAATGATCCCATCCCCAGCAGAACGGAAACCCAAGTTGTCACAAAGCTCCTCGGGACTTGATTCTTGTCCCAGTCTTTCCAGTTCCTACTTTTAAAAAATGGACACCTGTTCGTCTCTGAATCAGCTTAGTCTGCACTTCAAGCCTTTGCACATTCTGGAAGGTATCATGGAAGGGCCTATCACCCACAGTTCCACTGGTTGCCAAAATCAGGTACCACTCATATGACTCTTGACCTGGACTTAGGATTCTGGGCTTGGTGTCCCTTCAAGGTCCCCAGGTCCAAGGTCCCCCGAGAAGAGTGTCTGGACAGTCCCAGGACACCACTATCTCAGAGGCCACGATAGTGTGAGGCCCTGACATCAGCCCCACAGACCAGTCCCCTAAGCGGCTCTGCACCTGCAGGAACCTGTGGGAACGAAAGGTCTGTGGAGGGCCTGGCACCCACCGCCAGGACCCAGGGGCTCAGGCCTAAGGTCAAGTGATGCGGAGATGCCTGCACCCCTCAGGGCGGGTCCTCAGGGCGCACTCTGGCTGGGTTGCTGTATTTACAGGACTTCTCCTTCCCGCCCCTCACTGCTGTCCTCTCTCTTGTCTGCTCGTCCTCTGGGCAGTTTTGGGAAACATTTAGAACCGTATCTCAGACCATGTCCCTCTGTGTTCACAACCATCCATGGCCCATCGTCTTGAGAACGAAAGTGAAACTCCTCACGGGAAACCGCCTCTCCTCTCTGTCGCCTCTAGACACAAACCAGGCCTGGGTTTCCGCACCCTCCCGGCTCAGTCACACCCCCTCGGCCTTCCCCGGCGGCATCGCAGCCGTCGCCCTCCTTCCCCCTCACACTGTGTCACTCACGAGGACTCACTGTTCTGGACGCTGCGACCTGGGCTGCGGGACCTGAGCGGCGCCGGCACCAGATTCTGGAGGGTTCAATGGGGTGACGCTGAGTCAAACCGTGTGAGCAGAGAGGAGTCGGGGAGGCACGAAGACCCAAACCCCGAGGTTGGAGGAGGTCAACCAGCCTTAGAGACACCCTGCACAGCGGGGCGCAGCCTCCAACACCTCCTCCCACTCGCCACCAGGTCGCTGAAGCTTGAGCATCTGTGAACCCACAGAAGAGGTCAAAATGTCCACCAGGAGGAGGACGCAGGAAGGCCTGCTCTAAAGGGATGCGCAGGCACCAAAATGCTCCTTACCTCTTTGGACCCCGTCCCAATTCTTTCTGGGTAATGTAGTTTTCCCAATCCCAGAGGAGGCCTGGCATCCCAGCCAATGACCTTGGTGAGTGTAGGTGTTGAGGCCCCACAAGTGGTGCTGGAGGACGAGATGGGACTGGAGGTCTGCTTACCTGGTCCATACTGACAGATCTCTGCGGGGAGGAGGAAGGGCGGTCTGGAATGGGTCCACCAAAGAAAATATACACAGGAGGGAAATGGGAGACATCTATAATACTCTCAATGATAAAAAATACATCCATCTGCTGAAACCGGTTTGGCTCAGTGGATAGAGCGTCAGCCTGCGGACTGAAAGGTCCCAGGTTCAATTCCGGTCAAGGGCACGTGCCTTGGTTGCGGGCACATCCCCAGTGGGAGGTGTGCAGGAGGCAGCTGATCGATGTTTCTCTCTCATCGATGTTTCTAACTCTCTATCCCTCTCCCTTCCTCTCTGTAAAATATCAATAAAATATATTAAAAAAATACATCCATCTAATAAAAAGATTTTAAATACTATAACTTAGCTGGCATGGTTCAGTGGTTGAGCACCGACCTATGAACCAGAAGTTCATGGTTAGGGCACATACATGGGTTGCAGGTTCAATTCTCAGGGAGAGGGGAGGTACAGGAAGCAGCCTATTGGTGATTCTCTCTTCTCATTGATGTTTCTCTCTCTCCCTCTTCCTCTTCCTTCCTCTCTAAAATTAATAAAAGTTATGTTTGAATGTATGTTTTAAATCAATTATACTTAAATCAAAGTTTTAAGTAATGTTTAAAACTTTCCCCTTCCCAATTGTTTTACTATTTTATTAGGAATATTTTCAAGCATATTTATTCCTACTCTATCAGTATGTTGGAAATCGAACATCATGATGTGCTACTGAAGGGTCTTATCAAGCCCACGTTCAGTGCCATCATTTTGGCAGCTTGAAGATGACAATGATGAGAGGATTTACACCAGGAAAATTGACAAATACTGCAAACCTTGACTTCACTTATTGTACTATTGAATGCTTAAAGTTAGAAAAGAATGGAAAAACATGTGAGCAATGCAGATTAACTTATAAGTGTTATCATAAAAGTGGAATTTAAATTGCCTTTAGAATTTAATTTATGAAAAACACGCCCAAACAACAGTGTGTCTCAGCTATTGTGCATCGAACCAGGAACCGAGAATTTGTTGGTTCAAATCTCTGTCAGGGCACATGCCTGGGTTGCAAGCTCAATA
Organism: Plecotus auritus; assembly: GCF_963455305.1. Classification (NCBI taxonomy): domain Eukaryota; kingdom Metazoa; phylum Chordata; class Mammalia; order Chiroptera; family Vespertilionidae; genus Plecotus; species Plecotus auritus. The sequence continues at coordinate 16,252,942 of NC_137781.1, read as the reverse complement.
TCCAGTGTATGTCATGCAGGAAGCACCCATGGACAATGTTCTTCTATTTCTTCAATGTTTCTATCTCTCTATCATCTTCCTTCCTCTCTCTGAAAGCCATAAAAACATATATAAAAATTAATTTGTGAAAATCAATTTTATTTCCAGTATTCAAAACCTATGGTCCCATATGGCAAAGTAGTCATGGAATCACTGAGAGAAATTCAAACATACGTCTTAGATGCTGCACAGGACTCATTTGGGTTAAAATAATAAATTTATTTAAACAATTTGAAAAAGATTCTGAGCTGACATTTTAACAAAAGACATAAAGACGCATGAGAAAAACACACACCATAAAAATTTCTTAGATCAATGGGATTAATATGAAAGTGAGTTAACACTATATTCATTTATGGGGCTACTATTTAAAAAGGTCACCATTGCATGTGCTGGCAGGGTAACAGAAAACCTGGAAATTTTATATACTGTGGGTTAGTTGGATGACAAAAGGAATGACTTTTCTGGGTCACAATTCTGCATATCTTAAATGTAAAACATTCACCTATACTGTAACAGTTTGAGAAGTAAAACACACATCTCTATAGAGAACTGAAGGCAATATTCCCAGCAGATTTATTTATAATACCCCAAACCCGGAAATAACCAAAACCATAGATAGACCAATAGTAAAGTGGTTATCCATAGAACAGAGTACTACTAAGCAATTAAAAAAATTAACTATCCACATAAACATTAGTGTTGAATCACAAAATAACTGTGTAGCATGAAGGAAACCAGTATTTGTTCAATACTACATAACTTACAATACTTATTAAATTATGAACAATATGAACTATTCCACTGTAAAGAAAGAAAAATCCATGACTGCATGGAGGACCGAGAAAGGCAGAAAGAAAGATTATAAAAGGGCAGTAGGAAAATACAGGATGTGGCAAAAGGAGATATAGAGTTGTTGGTATGGAAATTAATATAATAATCCTATATAATAAAAGGCTAATATGCAAATTGACCCATCAGTGGGGATGACTGGTTACTATGACAAGCACTGACCACCAGGGGGCATACCCTCAATGCAGGAGCTGCCCCTTGGTGGTCAGTTGTCTCCAACAGGGGGAATAGCATTCACCCTGAACCTGGGTTCATGACTGGCCTCTCTCACCTCCATGGCAGCGCTAAGAACCCATCGGGGGATGTCTGACTGCCGGCTTAGGCCTGCTCCCCGTGGGGTGGGCCTAAGCCGGCAGTCAGACATCCCCCAAAGGACACACACTGTGAGAGAGCACAGGCCGGGCTGAGGGACACCGCCGCCCCCGCCCCTCCGCCTCCCTCCCAGTGCACGAATGTCGTGCACTGGGCCTCTAGTTAATATATAATACAAGATGCAACTCTTCCCTGCCAGTGAGCCTAAGTTTGTTGGGCACCATCCATTACCCTGAAAGGTCACGGGTTCCATTCCTGCCTGGACACCCTATAGGGGGCATGCAGGAGACAGCAGTTAGCTGTATCTTTTCCATATCATCATTTCTCATTCTCTGTTTTCCTCCCTCTCTTTGTAAAAAGTCAATAAGTTATTTTAAAGATATATAAAATACTTAGTTAAAAAAGAATAAACTCTTAGTTTTGCATACTCACATCTATAAGCCTACTTTTGCCCTCACCTGTATATGGGTGAGAGATAAGTTTATTTCACAAGTGATGGTTTTAAAGCTTGATTCATATGTCCAAGCTCACAAAATAGTACACAGGAGAAAAGTATATTTTGTTATATTTTAGTTATAAAGATACCTAAATAAAGCCTTAAAAAGTACTTTCAAATAAAGACCTAGATTTTAATGTCTTGTTAGAAAATTAAAATAACAACCCTATATGGACTCTACCATCTTTTTCCTAATTTTCTGAGAGGACCGGCCTTGCCTCAGTGGCAGCAAATATTGTCAAACATTGAAGACTATTGCCATCAGAATCAACAGGAATGCTCACTGGTTACAAAAGATACATCCTGGACTGATTACAGGATTATCCTTCCTCTAGCATTGAGGTCTTGCCTATTGAGAAAACCTTGAGGTGAACACCCTAGTTGGTCAAGGTAGTCCAAAAAACTATTACATTATTTTTTTAAAAATATTTTTATTGATTTCAGAGCAAAAGGAAGAGGGAGAGATAGAAAAAAATAAAAGATGAGAGAGGATCATTGATTGGTTGCCTCCTGCAAGTGCCCCAGTGGGGATTGTGCTCTCAACCCAGGCATATGCCCTTGACCAGAATTAAACCTGGGACCTTTCAGTTCACAGGCCAACACTCTATCCACTGACCTAAACTGGCTAGGTCTATTACATTATTTTTTCTGCCCATTATTTCAGCCACAAAAAACAGTGTTGGAGGTCCTGAGAATGTCTGCACACAAAGACCAGAGAGCAACAGCCCACTGACCATCTCTGGATAAGTTTGAGAAGAGTCACTTCTCATCAAATTTACTCCAGTCTTTTCCACTCACTGTGAGCACTGTGTTTTTGTCCTAATTGTGGTTCAATCTAAACCTCAGTATCTTACAACAAATGACACCAGCCTATGAAAGTTCACACATCATAGCACATGGCTCCTTTACAGTATGTGGGAAGAAGCCCCTAAACATTGCTGAGAATTATGTAATACATACTGTGAGCAGAGACTATAACTTGTCTTGTTCACAGAAGCACTAAAAAGGCCTCCTTTTCTGGGTGACCAATAACAGAGGCACCATGCTAAAAATTAGAACCACAAAGTCATGCAGTCTTTCTTTCAAGATTTTGGGAAGAAATACAAATTAAGCCAATATTGGACAAAGAGTGATTTTATGCCAGTGTTATGTGCCTTCCAAAGCAAAGAAAGTATGGGACCCCACCATATCTGTTCAGCTCTCCAGGCCAAAAGATCACAGCTTTCCTTTCAATCATCCCAGGGAGTGAATAGAACCAACAAAATTAAAGGTACAAAAGAAAAAAAAAAAACCTTTACAAAAATATCATAAGCCAGAAGAGAGGTCACTAAGCAAATTGCAGGTTAGTGAATTAGAACCTCAAGCAATTCATCACAGCGTAATGTGAGAACCACAATGTCCCTGAAAGAGGCTGCAATTCTTAGCTGAGGATGGGTGCTCTGGATGAGTCCTGGGTCAGTTCCATTCCCTAGTCCGAGATAAAGAAATGAAGATCCTGTCAAGAACTCAGAGTAATCATAATTTTCTAAAGCACAAGAGACAACATAGAATACATTTTCCCTGAGCACCCGCGATGGTGATGGGTGCACACTCTTCACTCTTCAGGTGAGGTCAAAAGTAGAGGTGAAGTCTCTTCAGCCACAAATACTTGTTGTGATATCCATCAGGTAGTAGGTCTGGGCTTGTTAGCAAGTGCAATGGAGCTCCTTCAAGCTTCACTTATACCAGAGACTTATGAGGAACCTAGCAGAGTGTATGTTCTCTTAAAAGGGGTTTATATTCAGGTAAATGGGTCCCAAAGAGTCTCCTTCAGTGTTGTTATTCTAAGTGAGATAAATAATACATTACATGCACATTTCAGGCTTCTCTCCAGTGTAAATTCTCAGATGTCTAACCAGGCTATCTTCACAGCTAAAAGATTTCCCACATTTACCACACTCATGAGATCTTTCTTCAGCGTGACCTCTGTGGTGTTCCCTGAGTTTAGATCTTTGGCTGAAGGAGTTCCCACAATCACTACACTCATACTTTTCTCCAGAGTGAACTCTGTTGTATTGAGTGAGGGTAGAGATTTGACTGAATGAATTCCCACAATCTGTACACTCATATTGCTTTTCTCCAGTGTGACTTCTCTTATGGTTAAGGAGGTGACTATTGCACCTAAAAGAATTCCCACATTCACTACATTCATAGGGCTTTTCTCCAGTGTGAATTGTCTGATGTTGAATAAGGTTAGAGCTAAGACTGAAGGCCTTCCCACAATCTGTACACTCAAATGGTTTTTCTCCAGTGTGAATTCTGTGGTGTTGTCTGAGGTTGTTCCTTTGACTGAATAACTGCCCACAATCACTACACTCACATGGCTTTTCTCCAGTGTGAACTTGCTGATGTTTAATGAAGGTAGAGCTACAACTGAAGAACTTCCCACAATCTATGCACTCATATGGCTTTTCTCCAGTGTGAATTCTGTGGTGATTATTGAAGTCATATCTTTGACTGAAGGACTTCCCACATTCACTACACTCATAAGGCTTGTCTCCAGTGTGAACTCTGGTGGCGAATAAGGGTAGACCTGTCACTGAAAGCCTTCCCACAATCACTACACTCATGGCTTCTCTCCAGTATGAACTCTCTTGTGGTTATGAAGGTGACTATTGGACCTAAAAAATTTCCCACAATCACTACACTCATATGGCTTTTCTCCAGTGTGAACTCTCTGATGTTGAATGAGGTTAGAGCTATGACAGAAGGACTTCCCACAATATCTACATTCACAGGACTTTTATTCAGTGTGAACTCTTCTATGTGGATTGAGGTTAAAGATACATCTGAAAAGTTTCCCACATGTGTTACATTCATAATTCACTTCTCCAGAGCGGACACCCTGATGTTGAACAACTTTTTGGTTGTGGTTGGCAGCTTTCTCATGTTTACCCCACTGGCAGTGCCTTTTTCCACTAAGAAATTCCTGTGAAATCTCACTGTCATTGTGTGTATCCACTGTGTTGGGAGTTTCCGGGTGCTGTGGAAGATCTGAGATGGCTGGACCTACTTTCCTATCCTCCCTACTGTTTGAAGGCAGCCCTGATAAGTAAAAGCTGCACCTGGTCACAAACAAGGCCCTGCTCACAGTTTCTCTGCAGGGCTTCTCTTCACTGGCATCCCTCTGTTGGTGGTGAAGATTTGCACTGAAACAGAAGTCTCTCACACATGCACCACTGAAGAAGGCTTTCTTTTCAATGTATGCTGCTTGTAACTCAGTCAGGTGCAGTATCTTTTAACAGTGAGAAACACTTCTTACAGAGATGGGTCTTCTGGGTTGTTGGAGCTGTCTTAGAAGCCCTGATCTGTGACTCACCTTCTACGGTTACACTCTGCTCAGAAAGTGCCACCTTATCTTCCATTTTATGCTAGCAACCTAAGAACAGAGAATGGTAAGGAAATGAATGTTGACTGTGGTGTCAGGGGGAAGTTATAAAACAAAAGTGTATTTCACATACTATATTGTTTCCATGTGATTGTCTGAAAATAATGGATCTGCAGGAGAGATTAATAATTGGTTGCTATCAAGTGCTGGGCCTCTGAAGACAACAAACCAGACAAGACTTTACTGGAAATACGACACAAAGATGGAAAACACCACATGGAAGAGAAGCAAAATCTCCTTCTAATTCTTCTGCTAAGAGTGTCTCCCTGTGCTTCTCTGCTGGTGTCAGGGGATGGCTGTGCAGTTGGATGATTATGTCTGTTTCCAAGTTGAATTCAGTAAACAATTATCTGGTGTTGGAGAACTACTTATGCATATATTTGCCCCTTATAACATGTGTGCAGGACAGTGTTTCTGAACACTGCAGAGGGAGCAGTGCAGAGGAACAGGTGATATAAAAAGGCCACAAAGTTGAAGGTAGCCAACAGTTTGATGAAATGACAAGTATGAGAAATAAAGGTAGAAATGAGTTGTGGCCAGTGGCACCTGCACCTGCACCTAAACAGTGTTGCCAGGAGCAGACTCATGGTATGATTTGAACACATCACTGGTATCATGACTTCTCCCAGTTGCCACTCAGAAGGGCCAAGCCTTCTCTGAGACCACTGTGCATATTAACCATGTGAAAAAACTGGGTTCTCATTGTACCTTCTATCATACAAATACCTGAAACCTAAATATTCTGAGTATTAATGAAGGACAACAGAGGTGAGCTGCAAGCACTGGTCCAGAGCAACTTGGCATGCAATAGTATTTGATGAAATAATATTACAGATAATAACTGATGGAGGGTCTTAGAAGAACTGTTCATGGTTCATGTAAGTAAAGATCATAAGCGGGCACAGGGCATCACAAAGAACCTTGAGATAGAGAGGGAAGGAACAAAAGTGGAAGCCATGGATGTGGACATAGTAAACCTCCCAGGAAAAGGAAGAGCAAGGTGGACCTATTGAACTGTCTGTAGAACTCCTGACTGCCAGACACTTTCTGCACTTTGAGAGACAATGGGTTCCAGGGATGCTCGTGGAGTCCATTCCTCAGGACATGTCACAGAGCTCAGCACTGGCATCCACAGCACATTTGGCAAGAAAGTGGGGGAATTAGCAGAGTCCATGGACTGGCTGTGGGAGAGAGAAAGCTACAGGTGGAGAATCTAGGAAGACAGGGCATCACCTCAGGACATGAGGAGAGATGTGAAGGGCTTACCAACACAAGTGCAAAAACTTCCAGCATCACATTGCAGTACAGAAGTCTCTGAGCCTCATCAAGGAGCTCCCACTCCTCCCGAGAGAAGGCAGTGGCCACGTCCTCAAAGTTCGTATTCTGTAATATTGGAGACAGTTCAATCCATAATCAACTTTTCTCCTAGGATTTTATGATCATCATACTCCCCATTTTTTTCCCCTCTCCTCCCCACATCTGAAAATATACCAGATCTTCAAAGTCAGTCTCTTCTTGTATTCCTATGGATACTGTGCTTTCCCACAACAATAAGGCAGATAAGCAGATTGACGATACCTGTGCTCTGGGCCTCACATTGGGTCTGGTCAATAAGTGGCTGTCATGAACATAGGGAGGGAGAGTTGTCGGACATAAAGAGAGTGTGAGTGATTTGACACTGGTCTTATCAGGCATCCCCCTGCGGTGCCCTGATTGTCCCTCCAAGACACCATAAACATGGCATCACATTCTACCCTTCCAATCTCAATCCAGGGTGCTGAGGCCATCACTTTGCACTACCTGCTCCACATAATTATTTGAAGCACACTTTTCTCACATATCTTAATTCCCAGAGGCACAACTTTAGAGATAACACAAATATGCCATGATGAGGACTGGTTGTTTCCTAATCAGCTTCTTTTCCAAAACTCAAATTCACCACCTCTGTAATGTATACCTCCCTTACCTTTCTCCTTTCCCATGGAAGTGGAGATTTTCAAGCCCAGGTGACACTGATATATGCTATCTCTTTCCAATTGATCAATGTATCAGCCCTCAGCACCAACAGGCAAGTGTGTATATACATGAAATCTAAGATTTGGACTTCACATGTAGCATAACAACACCCCCTCCTTCAGTAATTACCCTAAAATTCCCCCATAGGTTATCATAAAGACACCACAGAAAGGGAATTACCCTTCATTCACTTGTATGTCAGTGTCAGTGTGCTGTAGACATGAATTTACACTCACTCTCCAAGGGCACATCACTCTTTCTACCACACATCTCTCACACCTGCACTCCCACCACCACAGCCCTCATAGTCATCTCCTTGGCTTCCTAATCTTTACTCAGAGTGTGGTGCAGAGAATGCTTGGCAAATTCAAACTGAATGAAGTACTAACCCGACACTGATAGCCCACACTGAAGACAGCCTTGAGTCCTGATATGAAGGCTTCCCTCCCTGATTTTTTCCTTCAACCTTACCTAGTAAGAACCCATCAGATCTCAGATATACAGAGCCCACCTTCACTGCTGCTGCACTGGATGTCCCTTCATGAGTCACAGCTTCCATCATTCAAATGCCTGTGGTCCTCCTTGTCATGCCCAGTGAGTCTCACAGATGACCCCTCATGCCCCTAAGGAAATCCACCGGACTGGGTGAAACACCCTAGGCTCATGGTCACCACAGATTGCTGTTGAGTGTTTAAGAAGTAAATATGCACCAGCTCCAGGCTCATCCTGTTTGAATTACTCTTCCTTGTGTCCAATTACAAAATAAAATGGTGATCTACAACTCCTTCCTGGTTCATACACTCTCCGCTACCTTTTAACAAAGTCTTCACCCTAAACTGTTCCTCAGAGTACCAGACACTCATGAGTTGCTCTATGAAATATCTCATACTCTAACAGGCCTAAAATAAAATATTTTGCATCCCCAAATGAACATTACATCTTCTACTATGAATTTCTCCATCTCAGTTGATGGTGCTTCCATACCTCCAGCTGCGAAATCTAAACCTTCACGTCTTCTTTAGCTGTTACCTCTGTCTCTCTTAACCTCATAATTAGAAAATCCTGGTGGACAAACTTTAAAAACAGACCCAGAATCCAACTGCTTGTAGCACCTCTACAGCCATCATCATGTGCCAGATAACCTCATACTCACCAAGACTAACACAGCAGTTTCTTTTTTATTTTTTATGGCTTTCTTTTATTTTAATTTTTTTATTTTTTTAAATTGTTTGAAGTATTACAAATAGTAGTACATATGTCTCCTTTTTTTCCCCATTGACCTCCCCCCGGCCTCCCCTTCTCCCCAGTACATGCCTTTACCTGCCCCCGCATCCAGTGTCTTGTATCCATTGGTTGTGCTTATATGCATGCGTACAAGTCCTTTGGTTGATCTCTTACCCTACCCCCCAACCTCCCCTGCCATCCCGCTGTAGTTTGACAGTCTGTTAAATGCTTCTTTGCCTCTGTATCTATTTTTTCCTCCATTTCTTTCCTTTAAAAAATCTTGCCTCTGCAGACTAGAAATAAACATATAATAACAAAAAATGTTTGAGTCCCAATTTCAATGTCAAACAGTTCCTTATGTGTACATGTCAGCAATGATATCTGGATGGTGGGCACATGGTGGCAATGCAGGTCAGACCCTCTCTGGTTTGGTCCTGGGCAACCTGCAGCGACACACAGCTGCTGACTGCTAGCGTGGCAAGGCGTCGTCAGCGTCTTCCATCTCTGGACTGTTTCTCCTCTTGTCTTCGTGGTTGGAGCAGACCTGTCAATTCCTCTCTGTTGCAGGAATCCACATGGTCTTGGAGTTGTTCTCTGAAAATATACAAGCATATTCTTGACCAAAAGTTAATAAAGGAATCTTTTCTATATAATTGATTTGTGATACTTTTTATATTTGCACAAATGATTTTCCTTTGTCTTATTTAGACACCATGTGTGTTTTTCATGGGTGTCTTGCTGTTAGCATTACAAATGAAAATTAATTTTGTAAAGTAAAAATTTTCTAGATGTAATTTACTTATAGGATATTTTCCTTACATGACATTATGCTACTATCCCCCCTTTTTTGATTAATGGAGGCTTTTGTAAATTTTATAATGCAGTCTTGATAACTTTAAATTTTAATTTTTTGCACAAAAATATGACTGCTTTAGTTTCATTGTATGTTCAGGAATTTTACCATGAGATGAACTACCAATAGAAATTTTAGTTACCACTTTAGGAACAGCTTTTTGTCCAGTACAATTAAATTTTCTTGAATATTCACTTATTTCAATTAGCCTATTTAAATTAATCTGAAAACTTGATTATTATTTTACTGTCAAATTTAATACTCTACCAACAATCTTAGTTTACCCTGTAAATATTAGTGGAAAGGATTATTTGCATTCTTGAGTAGGCCCTGAGCATTCCTGGTGCTAGGCTGGATTTAGATATAGTGCAGCTGCTGTCGGCCAAGTCTCTGTCTGTTACCTGGTTCCCAATCTGAGCTGGGCCAAGTCACTGTCTGTCACCTGTGTCCCGATCTGAGCTGGGCGTGGGAAGCAAAGCAGCCATGGGAGCAGGAGACCTCGCTCAGATGGGGTGAGGGTTCAGGCCACTGCAAGGCTGGGGGAACACAGCAGTTTCTTTCACAATCCTTTTACAACCTCCCTCACACCCATATTATTCATCATGTTGCATCAACAAGGAGTCTAATGAGTTAGATCACTTGCCCACTGCTCCAAATCTCCCATTGCTCCCATCACCTACAGAAAACTCACCTGAGCTGTCACAAAGCTCTTCTAGACCTGATTCCTGTCCCAGAGTCTATTCCTGTCCCAGTTTCTATTAAAAAAAAAACAACCACAAAAACAAAAAGAACAAAACAAAGTAGCCCTGGCTAGTTTGGCTCACTGGATAGAGCGTTGGACTGAAGACTGGAGTTGGGGGGGGGGGGGGGAGGTCCTGGGTTCAATTTCGTTAAAAGGCAATAGCCCGGGTTGCAGGTTCAATCCTAGGTGGGAGGCTTGTGGGAGGCGACCAATCGATTTTTCTCTCTCATCATTGATGTTTCTCTCTCTCTCTCTCTCTCTCTCTCTCTCTCTCTCTCTCTCTCTCTCTCTTTCTCTCTCTCTCTCTCTCTCCTCCGCTCCCTCCCTCTTCCTCTGTGATATCAATAAAAATGTATTTATAAAAACAAAAAATAAAGTATACCTGCCGATCCCTGAACCACCTCAGTCTTCACTTCAAGCCTTTGTACATTCTGGAACCTATGACTGGGAGGACCTCGAACATCTCATTGCACTGATCGAGAATAACAGGGACCACTCAAGTGACCTAGACCTGGACTTAGGATACTGCGCTTAGTGTCCCAAGATCAAAGAACTAGAAGAGTGGTAGGACAGTCCCAGAACTCCACTATCTCAGAGGTCATAAGGGTATGAGACCCTGAAATCAGCTTCAAAAATCAATCTTCCTAAGAGTTTCTGTATTTGCAGGAATCTGTGGGAACTAAAGGTCTGTTGAGAGCCTGGCAACCACCCACAGGACCCATGGGCTCAGGCTGCTCAGGGCCCTTGCCCAGCCAATGAGGCCACATGACCTCGAGATGCCTGCATTGCCTCAAGATTCAGTCCTCAGTGCACACTCTTCTCTCAGTGCAAACTCAAAAGAGATTGCCCGATTGTGTACTTACCTTACCTTTTACAGGACTTCTCCTTCCTGTCCCTAACTGCTGTCCTCTCTCTCCCAGGCTGTTCTTCTTCTGAGATCCTTTGGGAAAAGTTCAGAACCCTATCTCAGACAATGACTCTCTTTTGTTCATGATCATCCATGGCCCCAGTTACCAGAGAATCAACATAAAAAACCTCACACAAAACTTTGCCTCATCTTCTTTGTTGCCTTTAGACACAAAACAAATCCTCCCTGCTCAGTCACACCATCACATCCTTACACTGTGGCATTGCAACCCATTACCCTCTTTCCCCATCACACCCTGTGTCATGAGCAACTCACTGTTCTGGACGCTGTGACCTGGGCTGCAGGACCTGAGGGACACCCACACCCAAGGCTGGAGGGTTAAAACAGCTGAGGCTGGGTAGAACTCTGTAAGCAGAGAGGAGTCTGGGAGGTACAGAGGCCTCAATACCAGACTGCTTAGGCTCAAAAAGCCTGAGACACACCCTGCAGAGCAGGGATGCTGCCTCTGAGACCTCATTCTGCTGGAGACCTGGCACTCCGAAGCCTCTGTCTCCCTGAACAGACCAAAAAGTAAAAATGACCACCAGGTAAAGACCCCAGAAGTCCGACCCTAAACCAGGTGCACCTGGATAATGCGCCTGTTCTGGGCTTTCATTGGCTAAAGACAGCCATTCTTAGGCGCATTGCCCTTTGGATAATACACTTTTCTAGGCCTCACAGGTGGAATTAGGATCCAAGTCACTCACTGACCTTTCCAAATATTGGTGTTTAAGAGCAAATATTGGCACTGGGTAACGACAACTTGAGATTTTGGTGACAGGTTTCTGGGGAGTGTTGTCTGCAACTGAACTGTTAATTTGCACAGATTTTAGATTCTGTAAAACTCAGAATGTTTCATGAGGGAAAATGTCTTATTTCAAATTTTCCTGAAGACTACAAATATAAATGGATAAATAATGTAAAGACATTTGAATTGATTTCGGGAGAGAGAAGAAGGGAGACAAAAGGAGAGAAACACAGATTGGCTGCCTTCTACATGCCCCCCTAATGGGCATTGAGCCCATAACCCCAGCTGGTGCCCTCAAAGGAGATTCCAACTGAAATATATCCTGTAAATGGGATGATGCTCAACAAACTGAGCCACGCTAGCCTGGCTTTACTTTTTAACATAAAAATATCACGTTATTAAGAGAAAAAGCAGGCTATGAGAGAACATATATAATCCTACCCTATTTATTTTAAAAATATGAAGGGATACATAGGCCAACAATTTGACATTTTCTACATTGTCTGAATGTCTGTAGTCAATACACATTGTGAAGCTATGGAGCTAAGTTACTGAATGTTTACTACTGTGCCAGGGCCTAGATTCAATGCTTTACCTGCACTATTATTTCATATAATCCTCTCCACAACCTGAGATGTTTTAACCATCTACTTAATTGGCAGGAAAACCAGGCTCAGAGACTCAACATAAATTGCCTGATTGTAGAGTTAATAAAGGCAGGGCTGGAAGTCAAGCCCATGTGTCTCTAACCACAGAGCTCTGGCTTCTGATGTTAGGCTCTGCTGCCTCCTAGAGAGTAGAATAGGGGATGCATACATATTAGGACAAGCTAGATGTTACTGTGGGTAAAGAATAGCCCCAAAGGTTTAGTGGCTTACACTAAAGAAGGTATGTTTCTTGTTCATAAAACATGTCCACCCTGGCTCTCCGGAGATAAAGGAGCAGCATCATGTAGATATCTGTTCTGTGTTACCGGAGATGGAGAGACATCATGGCCAGATGGAGAGACATCTTCCAGACTCTTCTGTCAGAGGTGACAGGCTTCAGTCCCACCTTATTTCATTGGTCAAACCACATCACAGGCTGCAGCCAACATCAGGGTTCATTCAGCAACAGAACATGACATACATGATGGGTCCCACATGGTGCCAGCATCTTGTGGGGGACTGCGCAGGGCCAAGGAGAGGAGTGGGGATTGGTAGGAAATGACAGTGGAAGTCAGGATGGTTCCCTTTCTCCTCATCCAGGTGGACTTTGTCCCCAAGTTGCCCTCTACTGTCACTGGAAAGATTTAAAGGAGTGAACCTCAAAAAAAGGATGTCATTGGTCAGATGTCATTGGCAGCAAATTCAGAACCCACTTGTGAGTGTGACCCTCAGTAAATCCCTGACTGCCTTGACTCCCCCACGTGGTCGAGGTGAAGACCCACATGTTAACGGTGCTGATTGAACAGAGGTAGAAGGACAAACATCGAAGTGAGACTCAGTGACTGGGTACCTCCTACATATGCCACATGAGGATGGGTGCATGACCTGGACTGGAAATCTCAATTACCATTCTTTGGGTGTGTGGGTGATGCTCTGACCATTGACCCACACTGGCCAGGACAAGTGTTCACCCACTAAAGAAAGTTCAGGGCCACTTTCTCTTACGAGCTTGATAAATGTCTATGACCTACATTAGTTTCTAATCTTCAAGACACTTCCAACCCGACAGAAGACCGGTGGCTCAGCAGCCAGCAATTCCTCCTGCTGGGCAGACAGGGAATCAGCCTCTGCAGAGGGAGCTCCTCTTCCTCCCTGCCTGGGTCACTAGTTTTCTTGGAGCACATGCTCACTCCCAGGGTGTGACCACCCAGAAGTCATGCAGAAGAGCTTGCTCCATCTCCCACTAACCATGGCCCCAAAGAACAGAGCGGCCACCAGCCTGGACTAGGACTACAGAGGGCCACACACATGGCCCAGCACCAACTCTCTCTGGGAACTACCTGAGTTTTCCTGCCCACACCCAGCTGCCCAGCTGCCATGCTGCTCCCAGCCTTGACACCTGAGAGGAATCTGAGCTCCTCAACCACCAGAAGGTGAAATAGCCCAAGCTCAACATCTGGCTGGAAGGTGCAGAGACCACAATGGGCACGTCCAGGCCCAGAGCTTCTCCCGGATGCTTTGGTTTTAGTCCCAGGGGCACAATGATGTCATCGTCCCCTGTGAGTGCTTGTGCAGCTCTGCCCGGGCCCCCCACCTGCTACACTGACAGCCCCGTCACTGCCCATACTGTTTTCTTCATCACTGTCTGCTCTGTCTCCATGAGAACCCTGGCTGCTCATCACCACGGGGTCCTGGGCAGCTCTGGTGTTCACAAGTGTGTGGACTGACTAGGTGATTAAAGTATATCTACACTAATAAAAGAGAAAGGTGCAAATTGACCATACCTTCGTGATGCCTACCAGCCAATCAGGAGTGAGTATGCAAATTAGTGGGACAAAGATGGAAGCAGCTACAGAGCCAGCCAGAGTGAGCAGGAGGCTTGGGTTGCCCCTGGCAATGGAGGAAGCCAAGCTACCCACCCTCCTGGGCCGGCCGTGGAAAGAGGGGCCTGTGAGCAGAGGACACGGAGCTGTCCTGGGTGCGTGGGAGGCTTGGGTCGCAGTTGCCTGGGCTGGCTGCCAAGGGAGGGGCCTGCAAACGGCCCTCAGACCCTCACAAAGGCTGGCCACACACCCCCAGTGGGGACCCCCCTCTAATGGGGGCATGGCTGGCCTGCAAACCACCACAGGCCCTTGCCCAGGCCGCCCCGCACCCAAGGGAACCCCCACCCTGATCCAGGACACCCTTCAGCACAAACCAGCCAGCCCCCACCCATGCACCAGGCCTCTATCTATACTAATAAAAGGGTAATATGCTAATTATACTGGGAGACCTCCCAGACATCCTTCTGGACAGAGCCATGGTGGCAAGGCTGAGGTAGAGGTGGTTAGGGGTCAAGAGGAGAGGGAAGTTGTGGGTGATCAGGCCAGGATAGGACTGCAGTTGTGGGTGATCAGGCCGGCGGGGAAGAGGGATAGTTGGGGGCGAGCAGGCCAGCAGGCAGAGTGGTTAAGGGCAATCAGGCAGGCAGGCAGGTGAGCAGTTAGGAGCCAGCAGTCCCGGATTGCAAAAGGGATGTCCGATTGCCGATTTAGGCCTGATCCCACAGTCGGAGATCCTTCGAGGGGTCCCAGATTGGAGAGGGTGCAGGCCGGGCTGAGGGACACCCCCACCCCCTGTGCACAAATTTCGTGCACCAGACCATTAGTATATTTATATTAGAGAGAAAGAAAAAATAGGGATATATAGAGAGATTAATCCATTTTTTAGTTCCATTACTTTTATACCTTCTTTGGTTGATGCTTGTAATTGTCCTGACCTGGGATGGAACTTGCAACCTTGGTGTTATTGACATAATTCTCTGACCCTCTGAGCTATTTGGCCACGGCTGGACATATGTGACAATTTAAGTAAAATAACCCAATAATGTGCCTGAGATGAGACAGATACAAAAACATGAAGACAGATAGAGGTGGAAGGCTAGAATGGGGTGTCATACATGTCTTTTTCACATGGGTTCATTTCGTGTGAGCTGTTTCAAAGCAGACTGTATTCCCCATCAGGTTTTAAAAGCGGAGGATGAAGCTCTGATAAGGGCAGGAGGACCTTGGTTTCAGTGATGCAGGAATACATGGAAACACCAAAGTGTATGTTTAAAAATACATATACACTGGAGAAACCAAGATGGCGGCATAGGTAAACACCTAAACTGCTGCCTCGCACAACAATTTCAAAACTACAACTAAAAGACAGAACGGACACCATCCAGAACCACAGGAAAGCTGGCTGAGTGAAAATTCTACAACTAGAAGGAAATAGAAAAGCTCACATAGAATTGGAGGTACGGCAAAGGGTCTTTGTGCGCGCAGAGAGGAAGGGCGGCTGAGAGCCTGGCTGACTTTCTCTGGCGGAAGGGGGAAAGAAGCCCCCGACCGCACTGAACCCCAGTTCTGACTGCACTGAACCCCAGTTCCAGGCGAGCCCCTGGGGACCCACGCTCTTACGGGGGGAGTCTGGACTCTCGGGCGGAGACTCGGGAGCCGGGAAGGCAGAGGTCTGAAGGTACGCATGTGCGCGCAAGGGCAAGGCTGACGGGAAGCCAAGACTGAGACTCCACCCCATCCAAGCTGAGCACAGAGGTTATTGCAATTTGGCAAGTCTAATCCTATAAGGCTGTCTCCAGCACCGAACTTCTCCCAGCATAGACATAGCTGATCCTTACAGCCAACTGGCCTGGAGGTCAATTCTTCCCAGTGATACCAACAACAATCAAGACTTAATTACAACAAGGCTGTACACACAATCCACAAAGGGGTGCACCAAGAGTGTCCACCGCAGGTTAACTGGGGAGGCAGACCCACTGGGCCATATTGGAAACCTAGCACACAAATCTACCTTACCAACTCAGGGAAGCAGTGAAAATGCGGTGTCAAAGAATCAGATCACAAACGAAAGAAATGGAGGAAAACAAACGACTGGATATAGAATTCAAAACCACGGTTATAAGGCTTTTTAAGAATATCCTAGAAAAGGCCGATAAATATAACGAGACCCTCGAAGATATGAAAAAGGACCAACTAGAAATTAAACATACACTGACTGAAATAAAAAATATTATACAGAGACCCAAAAACAGACAAGAGGAACACAAAAATCAAGTCAAAGAATTGAATTACAAAGAAGCAAAAAACACTCAACCAAAAAAGCAAAAAAAAAAAATCCAAAAAGTTGAAGATAATGTAAGAAGACTCTGGGACAACTTCAAGCGTACCAACATCCGAATTATGGGGGTGCCAGAAGAAGAGAGAGAGCAATATACTGAAAACCTATTTGAAGAAATAATGACCAAAAACTTCCCCTACCTGGTGAAAGAAATAGACTTACAAGTCCAGGAAGCCCACAGAACCCCAAACAAAAGGAATCCAAAGAGGACCACACCAATACACATCATAATTAAAATGCCAAGAGCAAAAGACAAAGAGAGAATATTAAAAGCAGCAAGAGAAAAACAGTTAGTTACCTACAAGGGAGCATCCATACAACTGTCAGCTGACTTTTCAACAGAAACTATGCAGGCCAGACGGGAGTGGCAAGAAATTTTCAATGTGATGAATAGCAAGAACCTACAACCAAGATTACTCTACCCAGCAAAGCTATCATTCAGAATTGAAGGGCAGATAAAGAGTTTCACAGACAAGAAAAACTAAAGGAGTTCATCACCACCAAACCAGTATTATATGAAATGCTGAAAGGTATTCTTAAAGAAGAGGAAGAAGAAAAAAGTAAAGATAAAAATTATGAACAACAAATACATATCTATCAACAAGCGAACCTAAAAATCAAGTGAATTAAAAACCTGAGGGACAGAATAATCTGGTGAATATAATAGAATCAGGGGCATAGAAAGGGAGTGGACTGATAATTTTCAGGGGGAAAGGGGAATGGGGGGTTCATGAAGAGACTGGACAAAAATCATACACCTATGGATGAGGACAGTGGCGGGGAGGTAAGGGCAGAAGGTGAGGTGGGAAATGGATGGAGGGGAGCTATGGGGGGAAAAAGGAGAAATAATTGTAATAATCTGAATAAAGATTTATTTAAAAAAATAAATAAATAAAATAAAAATACATATACACTTTAAATCAATTACATTTAAATCAAACATTAAAGAAGGTTTAAAACTTGAGGTTTCCCAATAATTTTACTGTGTTATTAGGAAAGTTCTGATGTATATTTGTTGCTACTGTATCCGTTTGTGGGAAATAAAATACAATGATGTGCTATGAAATATCTAGTCATGTCCGTGTCAATGCTATAGTTTTGGCAGTTTAAAACCGACCATGATGAAAGTATTTACACCAGGAAATTGACAAATACTACAAACCTACACATCAGTTAATGTATTCATGAATGCTTAGACTTAAATACAAGTGGCTCTAAATGTTAACAATGCAGGTTAAATGTGTAAGTATATGGTATAAGTTGACTTCAGTTGTGCATAACATTAAAACTGAGTAAAACAATTTTCCTTTCAGGATTCAAAACCTATGGTTCCATATGGCAAAGAGTCACTTGAGTCACTGAGGAATGAGGGAAATTTAAGCATATGTCTTAGATGATGCACAGTCCTCCTTTGGGTAAAAAATAAATTTATTTAAACAATTTGAAAAAGATTCTCAGCAGACATTTTAACAAAGCAGATAAAAACAAATGGTCACCATAAAAAATTCCTCGGTAAATGGGATTAAAACAAAAGCAAGTTAACACTATATGCATTTCCAGGGTTACTATTTGAAAAGGTTCACCATTGTATGTCCTTGCAGGGTAGCAGGAAAATTGGAATTTTTATATACTGTGGGTTAGGGGGAAGGCAAAGGGAATGACCATTTTGGGTCACAGTTCCGCATATCTTAAATGTAAAACATTCACCCACACAACAGTTTGATAAGTGAAACATATGTCTATATAGAGAATTGAATGAAAATATTCCCAAAAGATTTATTTAAAATACCCCAAACCTGGAAATAACAAACAACAGAGATCAATAGATAAAGGACTTATTCACAGAATCCAGTACTACTCAGCAATTAAAAAAATCACTCTTCACATAAGCATTTGTATTGAATCTCAAAATGTCTGTGCAGCATGGAGGAAACCGGCATTAAAGTACACATCAAATAGTGCCTATAAACATTATCAACCGTATGAACTATTCTAGTGTAAAGAATGGAAAATCCATGAGTGCATGGAGGGCCAAGAAAGGCAGAAAGAGAGATTACAACAGGGCAGTAGGAAAATACAGGATGTGGCGAAAGAAGGTTTAGAGTTGCTGGTATGGAAAATAATACAATAATTAATAATAATAATAATAATAATAATAATAATAATAATAATACAGGAATAAACTCTGCCCTGCCAGTGTCCTCAGTGGGTTGGGTGTGATCCCATTCACTGAAATGTCTCAGGTTTGATTCCAGGTCAGTGCACATCCCCAAATGTATCCCCAGTAGGGGGCATGAAGGAGACAGCAGATCTATGTATATCTCTTTCTTCCAGCCTCTTACTCTCTCCCCCCGCCCCCTAAAAAAGAATAAATTTATTTTCTAAAATATTTTTTTAAAATATATATTTTATTGATTTTTTACAGAGAGGAAGGGAGAGGGATAGAGAGTTAGAAACATCGATGAGAGAGAAACATCAATCAGCTGCCTCCTGCACAACTCCCACTGGAGATGTGCCCACAACCAAGGTACATGCCCTTGACCGGAATCGAACCCGGGACCCTTCAGTCCGCAGGCCGACGCTCTATCCACTGAGCCAAACCGGTTTCGGCATCTAAAATATTTTTTAAAAAGGATAACCTCTGTGTTTTCTGAACTTAACAACTGTAAGCACATTTTTGCCCCACCCTGTGTATGAGTTACAGGTGAGTTTGTGTGACAGTTTCACAGCTTTATCTCTAGGTCAGAGCTCACCAAATAGCACACATTAGAAAGGTGCTCCCTGTTGCATGTCAGTTCTCATTTCCTGAGAGGACCTGCCTTGCCTCAGTGGCAGCAAATGTTGGCAAGCTGTGAAGACTATTGCCATTTGAATCAACAGGAATGCTGGCTGGTTACAGACACATCCTGGGGCTGATTACAGGCTTCCCCTTCCTCTAGCTTTGAGGTCTTGCCTGTTGAGCAACAACCTTGAGGTGAGCACCATAGAGGGACCGGGGGAATCCATAAAATGATGAGATTATTTTCTCAGCTACAGGAAATAGTGATGGAGGTCCTCAGAATGTCCTCAAATATCATACAAGCCACAGCCTCGGAGTCATTTTGGATTTATGTCCAGAAGAGGCACTTTTCATCTAGTTTAACTGCAGTGTCTCCCATGACTATGCAAACAGTGTTTATGTCCCAATGCTAATTCAACCTCAGAGTCTTACAACAAATGACAACAGCCTATGAAATTTCATACATCATGATACATGGCCTCTTTACAGCACGTGGACAGTAGTTCCCCTAAATATTGCTGACACTTAGGTAATACATACTGTGAACATAGAATATAATTCATAGAATATAATTCACAGAGCACAATAAATGCTGCCTGTTCAGGGCGACCATTGACCTCTATGATAAAAGAGGCACCAGGCAGCAAATTAGAACCACAGTCATGCACACTTTCTCTCAAGGCCTTGGTCAGCAATACAAAATCAGCCATTATTAACAAAGAGTGATTTTCTGCCATCAAGTGGTGCCTTCCAAAGCACAGAAAGTTTGGGACTCCATCATATCAGTTCACCTCTCCATGCTGACTGAACACAACTTTCCTTTCAATCATCCCATGGAAAGAATACAACCAACAAAGTTAAAGGTACCAAAGAAAAAACACCTTTCCATAAAGATGATAAACCAGAGCAAAGGACAGCAAGAGGTTTGTAGGATGGTGAATTGGAACCTGAAACAATTCATCACAGCATAATGTGAGAACCACAATGTCCCTGAAAGAGGTAGCACTTCTTAGCTGAGGAAGGGGGCTTTTGACAAAACCTGGGTCAGATCAATTCTCTAGTCAGAGAGAAAGGAATGAAGATCCAGCCAGGAGCTTGGAATATTCATAATATTCTCAAGCACAACCCCAGAGTATGCAGGGGTTGTGAGTGATTCACACTCTACAGGTGAGCCAGATGGTAGAGGTGAAATAGTTTCCCCACAAATACTTGCAGTGACATCAATCAGGTAGGAGGCCTGACTGGGTTAGCAGGTGCGATGCAGTTCCTGATAACCTCACTTGTACCTGAAACTTATGAGGAATCTAGCAGAGTGTATGTTCTGATAAAAGAGGTTCCTGTTCAGGTAAGTGGGTGTAAAAGTTTCTCCATTTGTGTTGTTATTCTGAGTGAGAAAGATAGAAAATTCCCTGTACATTTAAAGCTTTTCTCCAGTGTGTACTCTCAAGTGTTGAAGGAGGGCAGATTTGTAGCAAAAATATTTCCCACATTCAATACACTCATGAGGCCCTTTTCCAGTGTGAACTCTGTGGTGTCGAATGAGAGTAGAGCTTCCGCTGA
The DNA here is from genome assembly GCF_963455305.1 of Plecotus auritus. Classification (NCBI taxonomy): domain Eukaryota; kingdom Metazoa; phylum Chordata; class Mammalia; order Chiroptera; family Vespertilionidae; genus Plecotus; species Plecotus auritus. The sequence goes on along the minus strand of NC_137781.1, from coordinate 16,232,179 downwards.
AGGACTTCCCACAGTCACTACACTCACAGCTTTTCTCCAATGTGAACTCTCTGATGTTTACTGAGAGTAGAGATTTGCCTGAATGACTTCCCACAGTCACTACACTCATATGGCTTTTCTCCAGTGTAAACTCTCTAGTGCACTGTGAGATGGGCCTTTTGCCTGAATGACTTCTCACAATCACAACACTCACATGGCTTTTCTCCATTGTGAACTCTCTGGTGCTCTCTGAGAGTGGAGCTGTGCCTGAATGATTTCCCACATTCACTACACTTATAAGGTTTTTCTCCAATATGAACTCTCTGGTGTACAGTGAGGATAGACCTATTACTGAAGCACTTCCCACATTCACTACACTCATACAGCTCTTCTCCAGTGGGAACTCTCTGATGTTTATTGAGAGTAGAGTTTTGCCAGAATGACGTCCCCACATTCACTACACTCATAAGGTTTTTCTTCAGTGTGAACTCTGTGGTGTTTACTAAGGTGAGAGCTTTGACTGAAGCATTTCCTACAATCACTACATTGATGGGGCTTTTTTCCAGTGTGAACTCTCTTGTGGCATAAGAGGTGATAACTGTGACTAAATGATTTTCCACATTCACTGCATTTGTAAGGTTTTTCTCCAGTGTGAAATTTGTGGTGTTTAGTGAGGGAAGACCTGTGATTGAACAGCTTCCTACAATCAGTTCACTCATAGGACTTTTCTCCAGTGTGAATTCTACTATGCCTATTGAGATTTAAGATACATCTGAAAACTTTCCCACATGTACTACACTCATAATTTACTTCTCCAGACACCCTGATGTTGAACAAGGTTCTGGTTGTGGCTGGCAGCTTTTTCACATTCATCCCATTGGTGATGCCTTTTTCTATTGAGAAATTCCTCTGAAATCTCATTACAATTGTGTGGATCCTCAGTGTTGACAGTGGCCTGAGCCTGGAGAAGCTCTCAGATGTCTAGGAAGTCTTCCCCAACCTCCATACTGGTTGAAGACACCTCTGATAAATAGAAGCGGCACCTGGTCACAAATGAGGCCCTGTCCACAGCTTCTTTCCAGGGCTTCTCTCCACTGGAATCCCTCTGTTGCTGGTGAGGGTTTGCACTGAAACAGAAGTCTCTCACACATACATCACTGAAGAAGGCTTCTTGCTCAAAGTCTGCTGCTTGTGACTCAGTCAGGTGCAGAATATCTTTTAACACAGAGAAACACCTCCAACAGAGATGGCTCTTCTGGGTTCCCGAGGCTGTCTTAGAAGCCCTGACCTGTGACTCCCCTTGTACAGATACATTTTGCTCAGAACAGGCCTCCGCATCATCTGTTTTATGCCAACAACCTGAAAACAGAAAAATAGTGCCAAAATGAATGTTGACTGTGGTGACAGGGAGAAGTGCCTTTACAAAAGTGTGTTGCACTTAACACGTTGGTTCCATGCAATTGTCTGACAGTACCATATCTGTAGGAAGAATATATAAGATTCTGCTGTGAAGTTCTGTGCTACTGAAGATCACAAAACACGGAAGATCCCAAACAAAATATAAACAAACATGGCAAGCACCACATGGAGTAGAAGCTGGATTGTCTGCTCATATTTCTGCTAACAGTGTTCAGCTGGGCTTGTCTGTTGGTGAGATTGGCAAGCTGTGCAGATGGTTACTTACATCTTATTCCAAGTAAAATTCAAGAAATGAGGAGGTTATGTTGAGGACTACATAAGCATGTGTGTGCACCTCATAACACATGTGCAGGTTAATAGGTGAGAATATTGCAGAGAGAGCCTTACAGGTGGACAGGTGATGCAAAAAGGCCACAAAGGTAAAGGTAGCTAAAATCCAGGAAGTCACCGATGAAAAGACAAGTCAGCAAAGTGTAAAGCATGGGAATGGAAAGGTATAAATGAGCTGCTGCCAGTGGCACTTGAACCTAAACTCTGATGTACATGAGCAGGTTCCTGGTATTGTCTAAACACAACCCGTAGGACAAAGCTCCCACCAGGTGCACCTCAACCGGGCTCAACTACCTCTTAGAATCATCCTGCAAGTTCACCCTGTGGAAAAAAATAGGGTTCTCTTTGCACCTTCTACTGTACAAGCACATAAAACACAAATATCTGAGTTTTACTGAAAGACAATAGAGGTGAGCAGCCAGCACTGGCCCTGATCAGCACAGCATAATATAATTTCCATGTAACAGAATATTACAAACAATGGACGAGTGTCTTACAAGAACCGCCCATGGTTCATGTAAGTAAAGACCATAACCTGGCACAGTCACAAACAGCCTTTAGCTGAGAAAGGGGTCAGAAGTGGAAGCCATGGATGTGGACATAGTCACCCACAGAGGAAAATGAAGTTTGAGGTGGGACCCATTGAGCTTTTTACAACAATCCTGATTCCAGGACACTTCCTGCACTATTTGAGGCAATGGGTTTGAGGGATATTCATGAAGTCCTTTGCTCAAGGATCTCCACACCATAACTCAGCATTGGCAGCCACAGCTCATTTACAGGACAGTTGTAAAAACTAGCCCATGGTCTGACTGTGGGAGAGAGAAAGCTACATTTAGAAAACAAAAAAAGAGGGGGGAAAAATGGCGGCGGAATAGACAGACGTGTTCTGAGCCTTGTCCCAGAGCAGAAAGAAAGAACAGCTGAGGGTCGCACGAGGAGTGTTTCTTGGCACGTTAAGGGACAGCTAAACTCCAGGAGAAGGTGGGGGACTGCTAGACGGGGTTCTTCTGACCGGGCAGCCCCCACTGCAGCTGGGTCCCCTCCTGGAGCTACGGGCTTGGACGTGGAGTCTGCGCCATCTTGAAAGGGAAAGTGGAGCTGATCGGAAGCCTGAGAATCCACAGCTGCGGGACCCACAGAACAGCTGCAAGCCCCAGAACACCGGTCCACAGTTGGCACAAACACACGGATTCAGAGGAGCTCTACACTCCACCACGGAAAGGTCAGATTTCGCCTGGGATAAGGTAAGGTCTCTGGTCCAGGCGGGAGAGAGGAACGCGTGTTTTGCAGGAGCTGGAGGACCAGGTAAGTCTGTGCCTAGAAAAATCTGTGGCTGTTGGGGCTGGCGTGATCCATGAATGTGGAAGGGGGTCCTCAGAGCTGCTAACAGAAGGGATCTCTAAAAAGCAACCCATTTTGATCTGACGTGCAGGGACAGCCTAAAAATTTCAAAGGTGTGCCAGCTGCTTAGACTTGCGTGCAGACACATTGTTCACACACTTGGGCTTTTTCCTCTTCAAATCCTTGCTTCTGATTACTAAGCCCAATACATAGGATCACCCAGTTGGGGACACCCTGGGAGACTGCAGGAGAAAGTGTTTTTCTGGAACCTGGGGATCAGAGCAGGGAGTGACCATCGGAGAGCCAGCTCTGAGCCCACTTCCACAAACCGGTATTGAGTGCCACAGGGAAAGAAGGATGTCAATACAGGCTACAGAGGCCAAAGAGATCCGGAAGTCAATCCAGAAACACTGCCACCCAGGGGCTGAATCACAAATTGACTCTTATGTAATCAAAAATAAAGGAATACGAGAAATTAAGACACACCGCCTGCTTAAAAATCAGGACTGGCTTACAACACTGAGGAGCAGTGGAACGCAGGGAACTGCAATACTGTCCAGACTGAGAAACAGGCATGCCAAACAGAACAATAGAGGAAGTGAATGACCTTCACTACTGTACATTTTATTTTTTATTTTTATTATTTTATTTTCATTTTTTGCCACTTTTACTCAAGAAACTATTTTTTTCTTTTTTCCTCACTTGATTTTACTTTTTTAATTATTACATTTTTATTTTCAATCAGTATCATTACTACTACTATTTTACCTTTTTTAAAAGTATCATTTTATTTTCTATTTATTTTACTTTGGGATTAGTGTTCTACATTCTAGTTTCATCTTTCCTTTAACATTGTTTTACTCTATCTCAACTCTACCTTTATGCCATCACTCTCTTCCTAACCTCTCCCCTTTTGATGTCCTGTTTATTTTACCCCTTTCCTGCTTTAGATTTTCCCTATTTTTTCTGTTTATCCCCTGATAAAATTTCACCCTACTTATATATCTAATCTAGAGTCCCCCACACCAAGTCCATACACACCTCTCTCTTCGCTGTCTTAACTCTCCAAAAATTGTCTTTCTCTCTGTCCTTTTGTTGTTGTTTGCGTGAATGTTGATTATATCGAATTTTTATGCTTTTTTGTGAGATTGTTTTGCTTATTCTTTTTTGTTTGTTTGTTTTTTTGTTTGCTTTGTTTTTATTTGTTTTTTTGCTTCTGTTTTCCCTTGCCTCACTTGATATTAGTTGGTGTTGTAGTTTGTATTAATTCCCAGGTACTTATTGCTGGCATTTTCTGGGATTAGTGGTTGTTCTATTGGAGTTTTCTCCCCATATATATAGTTTGTTCCCCTTTCTCTCTTAGTCTCTTTCTTGTCTCTCTTACTTTTTTTCTTTTTTCCTTTTCCCAATTTCATTTTGACACTCCTTTTTTCTTTCTTTCTTTCTTTCTTTCTTTCTTTCTTTCTTTCTTTCTTTCTTTCTTTTTCCTCTTCTTCTTTCTCTCCTATCCCCTAATTTGCCCTTCCCTGGTGGTCACCTTTATTGGAGGTTATTAATGTCATGAGCACATTTCTGTTCAGTGCCTTGTGTGTTGTACCTGGTTGTGTTGTATTTTGTGCCTTTAAATGAACGCAGGAGAGAGAGAACTACATCACCAAACATCCAGAGAAGAGAGACCCTGGGGAGACAAAGAAACAGCCCGCATATGAAAGAAAAGCAGGCATCACCAGAAAAGGAAGTAAATGAAATGGAGGCCAGCAACCTTCCAGAGAAAGAATTCAGAGAAATGGTCATAAGGTGACTGAAAAGAATGGAAGACAAATTCAACAATATGAGTAAGAACCAAGAGGAAATGAAGAAGAACCAAGAAGAAATGAAAAATGACATCACTGTTGTAAAGAACTCAATAGAAAGCATCAAGAGTAGACTAGAAGAAGCAGAGGACCGCATCAGTGAGCTATAAGACAAGATGGGAAAAAATACCCAAGTAGAGCAGCTTCTGGGGAAAAAAAATTAAAAAGCAGGAGGAGAGCCTAAGGGAACTTTGGGACACCACGAAACAAAACAACATCTGCATAATAGGGGTTCCAGAAGGAAAGGAAACTGAGCAAGGAATAGAAAACCTGTTTGAAGAAATAATGACAGAAAACTTCCCTGATATAGGGAAGAAAAAAGCCCACACAAATCCAAGAAGCTCACAGAGTCCCAAGCAAAATGAACCCTTAAAGACTGACGCCAAGGCACATTATAATTAAATTGGCAAACACCAATGACAAAATAAGAATCTTAAAAGTGGCAAGAGAGAGACAGAAAGTTAAATACAAAGGAACCCCCATCAGACTAGCAACTGATTTCTCAACAGAAACTCATCAGGCCAGAAGGGAATGAAATGAAATATACAAAGTCATGCAAAGGAAGGGTCTGAATCCAAGAATACTGTACCCAGCAAGGCTATCAATCAAAATTGAAGGTGAAATCAGGAGCTTCACAGACAAAAAAGGACTAAGGGAGTTTATTACCACCAAACCAGCAATGCAAGAAATGCTAAAGGGTCTGCTGTAAAAAAAAGAAATAGGAAGTGAAGAAGGAACACAGGGGTAAAGAATAAAAATGGTGACAAATAAGTACCTATCAATAATAACTTTAAATGTAGGAGACTTTAATACCCCACTATTACCATTGGACAAATCAGCAAAGAAACAATCCTAAATGACTCACTAGACCAGATGGAATTAATTGACATCTTCAGAACATTTCACCCCAAAGCCACAGAACATACATTCTTCTCAAGTGCACATGGTTCATTTTCAAAGATAGACCATATGTTGGGACATTGGCAAAGGCTCTTCAAATTCAAGAAGATAGAAATCATATCAAGCATCTTCTCATACGTCAGTGGCATAAAACTGGAAATCAACTACAATAAAAACAATCAAACACATGAAGACTAAACAGCCTGCTATTAAACAATGACTGGGTTACCAGAGAGATCAAGGAAGAAATAAAAAACATCATGGCAACAAATGACAATGAAAACACAACAATCCAAAATCTATGGGACACAGCGAAGGCAGTCTTGAGAGGGAAGTTCATAGCTCTACAAGCATACTGCAAAAATAACAAGAAACAATGGTAATAAAAAACCCAACCATACAACTCAAAGTGTTAGAAAAAGAGCAACAAGAAAAGCCCAGTGTAAACAGAAGGAAGGAAATAATAAAGATCAGAGTGGAGATAAACGACATAGAGACCAAAGAAACAATACAAAAGATCAACAAAACCAAGAGCTGGTTCTTTGAAAGGATAAACAAGATTGATGAACCTCTTGCCAGGCTCACCAAGAAGCAAAGAGAGAGGACTCAAATAAACAAAATCAGAAATGAAAGAGGTGAAATAACAACAGATCCCGCTGAAACACAAAGGATTGTTAAAAAATACTACGAACAACTCTATTCCAACAAACTGGACAACCTAAAGGAAATGGATATATTCCTAGAAAAACATAACCTTCCAAAACTCAATCAGGAAGACTATAAACAGCTTAATATGCTAGTAACTATGGAAGAAATTGAAGCAGTCATCAAAAAGCTTCCGGCAAACAAAAGCCCAGGGCCAGACAGCTTCACAGGAGAGTTTTACCAAACATTCAAGGAAGAATTAAAACCTATCCTCCTCAAACTATTCCAAAATATTCAAGAAGAAGGAACACTTCCAAGCTCCTTCTATGAAGCCAGCATCACCCTAATACCAAAACCAGATAAAGACAACACAATGAAAGAGAATTACAGGCCAATATCCCTCATGAACATAGATGCCAAAATCCTCAACAAAATTTTAGCAAATCGGATCCAGCAGTACATCAGAAAGATCATACACCATGACCAAGTAGGATTTATCCCAGGAATGCAAGGATGGTACAATATCCGCAAATCAGTTAATGTGATACATCACATAAACAAATTGAGAGATAAAAATCACATAGTCATATCAATTGATGCAGAAAAAGCATTTGACAAAATCCAACACCGTTTCTTGATAAAAACTCTCAGCAAGGTGGGAATAGAAGGATCATACCTCAACATAATAAAAGTTATATATGATAAACCCACAGCTAACATCATACTCAATGGGCAAAAACTAAAACCACTTCCCCTAAGAACAGGAACAAGACAGGGATGCCCACTCTCACCACTCCTGTTTGACATAGTACTGGAAGTATTAGCCATTGCAATTAGACAAGAAGAAGAAATAAAAGGCATCCAAATTGGAAAAGAAGAAGTAAAGCTGTCCTTATTTGCAGATGACATAATATTGTACATAAAAACCCTGAAAGACTCCATCAAAAAACTAACAGACTTAATAAATGAATTTGGCAATGTAGCAGGATACAAAATTAACGCCAACAAATCTATGGCATTTCTATACACCAATAGTGAACTTACAGAAAGAGAGACTAAAAAAAGCAATCCCATTTACCATCGCACCAAAAAAATTAAGATACCTAGGAATAAACTTAACCAAGGAAGTAAAAGACCTATACGCGGAAAACTACAGGACACTGAAAAAAGAGACAGAGGAAGACGTAAACAGACGGAAGAACATACCATGTTAATGGATTGGTAGAATCAACATCGTTAAAATGTCCATACCACCCAAAGCAATCTATAGATTCAATGCACTCCCCATTAAAATACCAATGGCATATTTCACAGACCTAGAAAGAACTCTCCAAAAATTCATCTGGAATAAAAAAAGACCCCGAATAGCCACTGCAATCCTGAGAAAGAAGAATAAAGTGGGAGGGATCTCAATACCAGATTTCAAGCTGTATTACAAAGCCACTGTTCTCAAAACAGCCTGGTACTGGCACAAGAACAGACATATAGACCAATGAAATAGAATAGAGAATCCAGATATCGACCCAAACCACTATACGCAATTAATATTTAACAAAGGAGGCATGAACATACAATGGAGTCAAGACAGTCTCTTCAATAAATGGTGTTGGGAAAATTGGACAGATACATGCAAAAAAATGAAACTGGATCACCAACTTACACAATACAGAAAAATAAACTCAAAATGGATACAGGACTTAAACATGAGACGGGAAACCATAAAAAATCCTAGAGGAATCCACAGGCAGCAAAATCTCAGACATATGCCAAAAGAACTTCTTCAGTGATACTGCCCCTAGGGCAATGGAAGCCAAAGAGAAAATAAACAAATGGGACTACATCAAAATAAAAAGCTTTTGCACAGCAAAAGAAACCATCAACAAAACAACAAGAAACCCCACTGTATGGGAGAACATATTTGCAAATGTTATCACTGATA